>NC_051254.2:31235441-31545539 GCF_015237465.2 Chelonia mydas | reverse complement strand
TGCTGTACAGGAAGACGTGGGGGCTCAAATCATGGTAGCCAACAGGCGCACCATGGGCCAAAACTGGACCGCCAGATGCTTTTGAATGGACCCCACAATTATTTTTTATTCATTATTGTCATTGTTGTTGTTTTATTATTTTCTCTGGAGTCTGGACCTTGGCCATACCTTGACCAAGAAATTTGGACCTTGACAAAAAATATTTGATGATCCCTGGCTGAAATGATTACAGTTTCTCTCCTGAAGCAGGCTCTGTTAGTAGGTGTGTTCCAGTGTGACAACACCTCCCATTTCTGGAATATTTGAGCTCACTATAATGCCAACCTCAGATGTCAACAAGGAACTTGAAGGCTACTAATTCCTTGTTTTAATTTAAAGATAAAGTTGTTATATATATTTTGATCACTTGTACAGAGAAAAACATTGTATGCAGAAGGGCAACCTGGACTATCATGGATTGTGACAGTTTAGAATATTGGTCGTTCTACAGTTCTTTCCCCCTCCCCCTTTTTACTTGTACTAAATTGACCCTGCAGACAGGGGTTGGTCGTCTCTTCCTCTGGAGGGTCAAAACTCCATGAAGTTCTGTAGTGAAAATATAATTGTCTTTTAAATTCTGTGGCTGACTGTTGATAATTGTATCCACCGATGTGGTTGCTTTTCTTGATGTACTTCATCTGGCCTCATATGTGCAAATAAGATGATCACTTATCTTGCACTAGGACTAGAAAAATGAACTGACACCTTAATATGAGCAGTGTGGAGTCTTTTTTTTTTTTTTTTTCCCCCCCATCCTTAGCTGGAAAAATAAAATGGTGTGTGTGTATCCACTATTAATAGGACCCTACCAAATTCACAGCCATGAAAAACACGTCACGGACCATGAAATCTGGTCTTTTGTATACTATTACCCTATACTATACAGATTTCACAGGGGAGACCAACGTTTCTCAAACTGGGGGTCCTGACTCAAAAGGGGGTTAAAGGGGTGGGGCGGTTGCAAGGTTATTGTAGGGGGTTGTGGTATTGCCACCCTTACTTCTGCGCTTCCTTGAGAGCTGGGTGGCTGGAAAGTGGTGGCTGCTGGCCAGGCACCCAGCTCTGAAAGCAGCAGCACAGAAGTAAAGGTGGCAATACTATACCATGCCATCCTTACTTCTATGCTGCTGCTGGCCATGGCGCTGCCTTCAGAGCTGGGCTCCTGGCCAGCAGATGTTACTGGCCAGCCGCCCAACGTTGAAGGCAGTGCTGCCGCCAACAGCAGCACAGAAGTAAGGATGACAATATCACAACCCCCCTACAATAACCTTGCAATGTCCCCACTACCCTCTTTTGGGTCAGGACTCCTACAGTTATAACTTTGTGAAATTTTAGATTTAAATAGCTGAAATCATGAAATTTATTATTTTTAAAATCCTATGACCGTGACATTGACCAAAATGGACCATGAATTTGGTAGGGCTCTAACTATTAACCATAGGAATATAAATGTTGTAATAATTATCTTGCTCATAGTTAAATACTTACCTTCCATATTTTTGGAAAATTCTAACTAAGGTACTTACCTGGCCCACATCACCACAGTATTTGAGGATCTTGGCAGTTTTAATGTATCCACCAACTGCCCCTGTGTGATAGGGAAATGCTATTGTCCCCACCTGGGGACACACGGGGAAGTCTGCGGCAGAGCAAGGTCTCCTGCACCCCAGGTTAGCAACCTAACCACTGGATCATGGTATGATAGTCAGGATCCAGACACACTTATGTTTAAACCCACATAAGTAAGCAGTTAAACCACTGGTTGCATGCTGTGTCATTGCACGATAAAAACATATTCAGCGAGGTCTTTTATGAAAGCTTGTAATGTTCTGAACCCTGTTGGCTGTTATGAGATATACCAGGGGTTCTCAGACTGGGGATTGGGACCCCTCAGGGGGTCACGAGCTGTCAGCCTCCACCCCAAACCCCACTTTGCATCCAGCATTTATAATGGTATTATAAATTTAAAACATTGTTTAATATATTTAGGGGGGGTCACACTCAAGAGGCTTGCTGTGTGAAAGGGGTCACTAGTACAAAAGTTCGAGAACTACTGAGATATACATACAGACTGTCCTTATGAACGTATGTATTTGTGTATATAGAAGCCTTTGCTCATAATCTTTGATGCAGCTTCAGCTCCACCTCACAGCAAAGCGGTGGGCACTCAAGCATCTCCCAAACCAGTTTTTGGCACGAAACTTCAAGTGGCTACCCACTGTCCAGCCTGGGAAGGGACAGTGGTTGGCCATTAGAGCTAGTGGAGAGAGATTGAGGCAATTTGAGATTGGGAAGAGCAACACAGCTCTGGAACACTGGGAAAACTCCTTCCTGTCCTGTTCTGTTTAACCATGAGTCGCCAGGGCCTTGGGGGGAGTAGGGGAGAAAGGCTTTTAAAAGCAGGCTTGGGACTGAGGGTTTTTTATCCAGAACTTGAGGGACAGTCTCAAGGCGGGAGGCTGTCTGTGAATGCTGACTTTCTCCTATAGCTAGTGGACATGCTCTTTCAAGGCAATAGGTAACTCCTGTTAGAAAAGGGATTTGATTTAATGTGAAAATGTAAAGCCTGAACTTGCGTCTTGTTGTCTGTTTTCTGCATAACTTGTAGATGTTTGCTTTCCCCTCTTCTTTCATCTTTGAAACTGGGCTTTTCTGTTCCATAAATTTTTCACTTATTTTTATCCCAAACAGGTGTCTGGTGTGTAAATTGTGTGCAGTGTGTGTGCCAAAGCATGCTGGTATCTGTGGAGCCAGTTTCACACCGCTGGGGGTTATGAGCCAGAGGGGAAAAGTCCGAGTGTCTGGTAATTAAGAACACAGCGAGGATGTATTTGGGGGGACTCCAGACTGGAAGGGCTGTTCGTGTCACCCTACAAAGAGTAACTGGGCTGGTGAGAGCTAGGATGGAAAGGAATTTCTTCTATGTGCTGCACTCACTTTTATTTAAATAAGTAACAGAATAAAATTTCATTTAAATGTATCTTTATCTAGGGTGGAATTGCTTAGTATATGCTTCTCGGATGATCATATCAAAAATGCCCAATTGATTTCAGAGCCTAAGTCTCATTAATTTTCAGTCAAGCCCTTTTCTGGCATCTCGGGTTGGGCCTTCTCCATCAGAGGTAACCAAAACGACTAATCACTTTCAAATACCACAACCAGTATCTCTAGTTCTATCTCCCTGTCTGTGTGTTGTCAGCTTATGATATATGTCTCATGATATTTGGGGGGGGGGGAGTTAATAAAGCCTCAGTTCAAGGAGTCCTGCAATTACAAGAGTCAGCTTTCATTTAAAAAAATAAACAAAATAAAATTCTAGCCACGATGGTAGCAGAAAAAGTGATCCCAAAAGACTGCCAAACTTGGAAGAAAAGAACCCAAAATATATTATTATTGTTTTGTTATCTTTATTTAAATCACTTTTTTCCTCAGGAAATCTTATGATTTTTGAGATCTGACTCCTGATATTTGGAAACTTGGGGATGGAAATATTGCTTTTCAGGTCAATGACGGAGCTGGGTGTAGATCAGAGGTCTCATGAGGATCTGCCTAGTACCATATCCACTAGGCCTCATTGCCTCACAGCTGGCAGCATGCAGTGAGCCCTGCTAAACCAACGGCACAGTGTGGCATTGGTGTAGGTGTGTGACCGGAGGGAGAATTAAAGCTTCATTTCCTTCGTAGAAAAACCACGAGTCTGATTTTAACTCTTCACTTTTCAAGATGACTCAACTGCTAAAAAATCAGTAAAAATCACACATAGATGCACATGAGTGAATAAACTCACCCCGTATGCAGGGAGCCCACACTCCATCTAATCTGGGGCTATTTCTACTATAGATCTCTTTGATGGAGCCCGGGGAGGAGCTGGGCCCCTTGGATGAAGAGGAAGGGGAGATCCTGAGAGGAACCTGCGCAGGTGAGGAGTATGTTAAACCAACTTGGAAACCATGAGTGAGTGAAGAAAACAGCTGAGATTCTCAAAAAGGTCCCCCAGTTCTGCACCTTCTCACCCCTGTCAGGGTTTTCCCAGCAGGGGTTGCATCCTGGCAGATGTCAGCTTCCCTCACACCCTGACTGACACATGAATACACCTCTCTCCCCCTCGTCCCCTTTCTTTCTCAGTGCTCAGCTGCCATGCGGAAGCAGAACTGGTCCCTCTGCTTTGAGGGATTTGGCCCCTTATTTCAGATCATATCATTGTTATTTATTTCTGCCATCTCCCCTTTCTGAGGATTCTTTACTTCCCAGCACAAGCAATGACTCAGGTCTCAGTTTTCCCTCTTTCTTCCAGCAGAGGATGGGATGGTGAAGATAAAGGAGGAGAATTGCCTGCGGGATGTGGAAGCAGATGGGAGGCTATTGGGAAGATCTGAAGGGAGCATTTCCCCGAGTCCCGAAATGGTGGCAACCTACGAGAGTCAATGCAGTTCAAAAGATCTGGGGAAAATTCCCATAGAGGAGTCACATGGTAAAGCTAGTGCCACAGGCAGAGCTCTCAGGAAATCTAAAAGTATAAAAGCCCATCAGAGAATCCACATGGGAGAGAGACCCTATAACTGCCTTGAGTGTGGGAAAATCTTCAATCGGAGGTCATTTCTTATTACGCATCAGAGAATTCACACTGGAGAGAAGCCCTATAAATGCCCCGAATGTGGGAAAAGCTTCACTGTGAGATCAACTCTTATTAAACATAAAAGAATCCACACAGGAGAGAAACCCTATAAGTGCCCTGACTGCGGAAAAAGCTTCCGTCTGAGCTCGACCCTTTGTACCCATCGGAAAATCCATACAGGAGAGAAACCCTATGAGTGCCTCAAATGTGGGAAAAGATTCCGAGTGAGCTCCTACCTTCTTGCACATGAGGCCACCCACATGGTGGACAACCCTTACAAATGCTCCGACTGTGGGAAAAACTTTAGTGTGAATAGAGACCTCCTTGTGCATCAGAGAATCCACACGGGAGAAAGACCCTTTAAGTGCCTTGAGTGTGGGAAAAGCTTCAATCGGAGATCGATCCTGATTGTACATCAGAGAGTCCACACTGGAGAGAAGCCCTATAAATGCCCCAATTGCGGGAAAAGCTTCAGTGTGAGCTCAGACCTCACAGCACATCAGAGAATCCACACAGGAGAAAAACCCTATAAATGCTTTGATTGCGGGAATAGCTTTCGTCTGAGCTCCCACCTTACCAGACATCAGAGGAGCCACACTGGAGAGAGACCCTATAAATGCCTGGTCTGTGGGGAAAGCTTCAGTGACTGCTCAGGCCTTATTAAACATAAGAGAATGCACACTGGAGAGAAACGAAGGCCAGCGCCTGTTACACATCAGGGAACCCACACGGCAGCAACACCTTATAAATGCCCCGACTGTGGAAAAAACTTTAGTATGAATTCAGCCCTTGTTAAACACCAGAGAATCCACACAGGAGAGAAACCTTATAACTGCCCTGAGTGTGGGAAAAGCTTCAGTCATTGCTCAGCCCTTATGAAACATCAGAGAATCCATACAGGAGAGAAACCCTTTAAATGCCTGGACTGTGGGAAAAGGTACAATGACAGCTCAACCCTCCGGAGACACCGGCGAATCCACTCAGAAGAGAGGCCCTATAAATGCCCCGACTGTGGGGAACGATTCAGTGTGACCTCAGGCCTTATTAGACACCAGAAAATCCACACTGAGGAGAGACCTTTTAAATGTAGTGAGTGCGGGAAAAGCTTCCAGTCGAACTCACTTCTTAAAACGCATCAGAGGATCCATACAGGAGAGAAACCATATAAATGCCCTGAGTGTGGGAAAAGCTTCCGTCAGAGCTCCCACCTTATAAGGCATCAGAAAATCCACACGGGATAGATGGTCACAGTGGTTTTTTCCATAGTTCTGCTCCACTCACTCATCTAGCGATTGTGAGACCTATAGGTGACTGAGGATGGGTGCTGGGGCATTGAGAGACTTGGGACCCATGAGGCAGTATGGTGGATGCTGGAGCACAGGAGGTGAATGGAGTATTTTGAAATTGGGTCGTTGCTGGATGGGCCCAGCCAATGGGAGAGGGAACTTGGGTGCTGGTGGGTGGGTTACTTGGAGACTGGGATGGGAGGTGGGGGAATAACTGTCCTAGAGTCTAAAAGTTTTCCTTCTCCAACAGCGATCGAAAAGCAACATGCCCCCACGCTGCCGTCCAACTCACGCTCTGACACAAAACCTCTGCAGTGACCTGCACGCTGTCAAAGCAGATTAATTCCCAAACGCAGGGGCTGTGGGAGATAGGATGTGTTGAACTGTTGATACTGCGGGGTACATAAGATTGGCCATACTGGGTCAGTCCAAAGGTCCATCTAGCCCAGGATCCTGTCTTCTGACAGTAGCCAATGAGAGAAGCCGTATTAGTACTAGTTCATCAGTTGGGTTTTGTGTTACAGCATGAGTGGGATGAAGTTGGATGCATGTTACTTTTGGGTTCCTGTTAGAGATGGAACTGAAGGCCTCATGAAGCATGGGCGCATATGATCCGAGATGCTGTGATCAGTGTAACAAGTCTTTTCCCTTCTTCTCGTGTTCTAAGGTTTTGGGTGGCCAGGTGAGTCCTGCTGGAACCTTCACTCTCATTAAATGTCATTTTTGTTTCTGTAAATTTTATTCAGTGACTTTCATGCAAATGTTTTTTCCCCAACAAGTTATTTTTTGTCCTTGTTCCCCAAACCCTCCTGTTTTGGATAAAGACAGCGCAGAGTGATTCTATGATTCTATGAGAGTGGGTTATGTTAAAAAAAAAAAATTATATATATAATATTTTATCTTTTTTTTTTTTGAGAAAATCAACTCACAAGGGGCAAACAGCTCTACAACATCTTCTTGTTTCCTTTTTGGTGTCTCTGTCCATCATTGACAATGCAACTGGGATCTGGCTTTCAGCCCCTCCCTCTTCTGTCTTCAAATAGAAAATCTCTGCCATTCTAAAAATGTTCAAGTGAACTCTCTGGGGATGGAAGAGTATTTCCAGAACACATCAAAGAAATTTAACTGGTAATTTTTGACAGGAAGACTCCTCTGAGGCCAAGGGGAGGGGGAGGGGAAACGTAGGGATGAAGAATATCGGGAACCAGCGGCCTGTCAGCTCTACACAGAGTTAAAAATGAGGTGGGCTGAGAAGTTTTTGTCCCATTGTCCATTTCTGTCATAGTGGCTCCATCTGACCCTGTAGTTTGCCAAGGATGGTTGGTGCTCATATCAGGGGTTTGGTTATCAGCATATATTTGAGCTTCCAGAACCTGTGAAACAAGTTCCACCCGTTTTCTGACACCCCCAGTCAGGGAATCCTGGTCTTGCTCAGAGCATCTCAATGGGCTCTTCTCCAGTGGAATCATTTCAGCCCCCAGGGTCTGCTTTGGTTCCTGTAGAAATTACATACATTACCCAAGTTCTCCTGCCCCGTCTAGCCTGTGTTTGGACAAAAGCTGGGAATGGGCGACAGGGGATGAATCACTTGATGGTTACCTGTTGTGTTCATTCCCTCTGGGGCACCTAGTATTGGCCACTGTCGGAAGACAGGATACTGGGCTAGAAGGACCGTTGGTCTGACCCAGCGTGGCCGTTCTTATGTTAAATTTGGGACCTTTTCCCTTGGTTGTCCAAGTTCCCAAACACTTTGAAGCCTGTCTTCCCCAGAGCAATAGTCCCAGCTCCCAAAGTTTGAGATGGGGTGGGGGGATGCGGCTTTTTATGTACTTCATTTTCCCCCAACAAAAACACACTGCCCCCAGGACCTTATTCTTCCTTTGTCCAAACGGGGTCCCCACATCCTTTGTTTCAGTCCCATAATAGAAGAAGACCCGTCACCCCTTAGCACAGTATCTTTAAGAGTCTGGGCCTTCCCCGTTTCCATAGGGTCCTGTGCAGTGGCAGAACTTACCATCATGATGCATCTATTGGCAAATCCAGCTTAAGTGTCTCTGTTGCCCACCGGCCCAATGTACCTCCAGGTCTCTCCCTTTCTGACTTGGGGGTGGCCGATCTCTTCCTGTTGTTGGATCTCCTCGGCACATTGCTGCGGAAGCCTGGGAATTCCCAGCAATTGGAGCTGGAACTCCGGTAGTCGATGCTCCTGCCCTACACTCCAACTTGGTCTCTCTTCCCTCCTCGACGGGAGGAGTCTCTCAGTCCTGCCGTCTACGCCATACAGAAATGGATGTGCCTATTCTCTGTAGCACCCCCTTATGGCCAAATATGGCTCTGCAGTGGACCTTGCTCCCTTTTTTGCCAGTCACCCTATGACAGAGGGGATGGGCTATTCCACCCATCACACCCTTTGGGGGTCCTTAAAGAGCGATTTTATTGGGGGAGGAGCAAAATATAGAGACAGGTGAACTGGAAGACAAGACCTCGAGATTGATTATGACGCTGTTGGACCTTCATGTTCCTGATCCTGAAAGGCATCTTGACTGGGCCAGAGAGAGGGAACCGATGATATCACCATCTCCCCTGTCTTCGGCTTGGTTCTGAGCTGCACTTGGGATGGGAAATGAGTTCCTGCTGCTGCCCCATCCCTCCTGTCTCCTTTTCCTTCCCTTTCCTGTCTTTCGCCGTTTGCCTTCTGTTTAAAAAGAGCCTGCCTGAACCGGACAAGACGACATTTTTTGCAGAGCTGATATGAACTGATGACCAGCACCTTCCAGAAAGCAGCGAGTGACTAAACTGTCATGTCTGGAAATGGGGAATTGCAAGGTAAGGTACATATCATCCCTGCGTAGGGGTGTAGGTGGAGAATTGGAGGGGGTGGCCTGGGTGTGCAAGAGGCCTAACTGGGGAGGTCTGTCTGGGATGGGGGTGATGGGTGTGTGAACCAGCTATGTTATAGTTTAGGGTGAGAATCTGGTTAAACGATGACTCCTCTGACTGCTCTCAAGCCCGCATGCTTGCACCGAATGTCTTGAAATTGGCTGTTCCTCATGGAATGTGGGGTAATTTCAGCAATGAATTCCCACGATGCAGCCCTTTGACCCTCTCCCCCCAGCCCCAGAATATTTCACAAACTCAACAGAGTATTTTCTTTTTATTTGTGGGCCTGAAACCATGGCTCTGATATCACTAGGGTGACCATATTTCCTGAAGGGAAAATGGGACACCATGTGGGGTTAGCTCAAGGATCCCTCCCCAACTCGCGCTGGGCTGGCCCGAGCAACTCACCTGAGCCCCCCTCCCCCAAGGGGCTGGCGTCGCTGCTCTCCCAAGGCCAGCCCGAGGCTGGCATCATTGCTCACCCCCCTGCATGTTCCTGTGCACCCCAGTTTCTTGACAAAACTGGGCATTTGTCCCGTTTGCTCTTGCCAACTGATGGAAGTTGGCAAGAACAAACGGGACAAATGCCCACTTTTGCCAAAACAGTTGGGAGGGCCATGACAGGGCTTAATAAAGGGATTGTCCCAGCGAAAACGGGACGTATGGTTACCATAGATGTCATGGCAATATTTGATGATTAGAAGGAGCAGGGGCAATGTTGGAAGGGATTAGATCTGCAAGTTAGATAATTATATAGAAGAACTGAATCAGAGGGGATTTATATCCATATGACGCACAAAACGCTACATTCTTCTTAGCATATGCACCATGTGACCAGGACTCATCACCAAATTTGGTGGGCTAGTTGGATCATTAGCTTCCCGCACCGGGGCCAGGTACTGATGGGGAGTGCGACATGAATGCTGAAGAAGGTCATTAAGGTTTCTCCGTCAAGCGCTCAGAGTTAGGCCAAAATCAAGGTGCCTGGACAGTGTTAATTCTGCCCCATCTGGGTGTGCGTTAGGGTGCAGTCTCTAATGACAGAATCCCCTAATGCACTGTTCATTAGCACCAGGCTCTGCCTCACTCACTCCTTTTAGACCTGCTGTGGGTGATGGAGCCACCATGTCCCTGTAAGTGCTGAAATCCGGGGGGAGATTTACCCATCACTCCAGTTTGAGGGGACCCCACGGCTTGTCGCAGTCTCCTGCTCAGCCGGGTGGGCTCCTGGGTCACAGGAGAGGCAGCAGCAATAAATCTCTGCTGAGCAGAGAGAGCAGCCCCCTTTTGCAGCACCCGGAGCCCTCCCCTGGCGACAGTGTGTTTTGTTTTGTTTTTATTTGGAGCTGAAGTCTGGCAGTTTCTTGTTGCATCTGGTGAGTCTTCTGTTGCTCCTCAGCAGCAAGCAGCTCCATTTGCCCCCTGTAAGCTTCTTTTTCCAGCTGGGCCAAGGCTTGCTTCTCTCTCATTCGAATTTCTGCCAGTTTTTATTCATGTTCCAACTGCAGGCTGTCTCTCGGGGCTTGCAGTTTCATTGCTTCTGCTGATGCTTTCTGGCTTGCTGGGCAGCTGTTACCGAGCGGGGGGCTGTGTCTCACCAATTCCTGTGGCACCGGGGGGGGGGGGCCTGCTTGTTGCAAAGGGGGAGGAGGAGGCTGCTTTGCTCTCTCTGCTCAGGATATCAGGGGTTGAGCTTCCTGGGTCAGACGCTGCTGCTGCTGCCTCCATTGTGATCTGGGAGCCGGTGTAGTGTAGTAAACTACTACAGTAAACCGTTAAACCCTAACCCTGCCTCCAGCTGCTTGACCCCCCTGACCAGTCATTTGCCACCCCCTGCCCAGACCCTGGCCACCCCCTTGCTCCGATTGCCCCCCTTTGCCCCTTTTTAACTCCTGTCAAGAGCAGTCCGCAGAATCTTAGGGCTAAGAAGGGCAGGGTGAAGGGCAGTGGCTTCAGCAGATGTACTGAGCAGTAGCCCATTCCTGGGCAGATCAATTTACTACACTACACACGTAGTTCCTTTCAAAAACTGCTTCCCGACAGAACTGGCTGCTGTGCTGGGACGGATCAGCTGGAGCGATCTGAGCCCGCTTGGTAACATCTGCCCTCTTCAGTCTCTTCTCAGAGCAGTGAAACCAGCTAAAGGGGGCAGAAGGGGCAAATCGGAGGGGAGGGATGGAGAGAAATTGTACAGGGGCCAAAATATGTCCAGCAGAGGGTGAAATAGGAGTGAGGGGCAGATGGACCAAATCAGGCATGGGGGTGCAGGCGCTGGGTTCAGAAAGAGGGAGATGCACTGGCAGAAAGGGATAAGGAGGGGATACAACATACCACAAGGGGAGGGGTGAGTCAGCTGCAGTGGTTGCCAAAATAGGGTGTGGGTGTCAGAGGGGCTTGTGTTCCTTGCTGGATGGTCCATCTCAGTGCCCCCTCCCCAGGGCTGTGCTGTTAAAAGTGCCATGTGGCCCAATGCCCAGATACAGAAGCCCATCTCTACCTGCGAGGATGTCTCAAGCTGTCAAAGGAGGCTGGATTCAGTGCAGTATTTGACACACCCACTGCCCTAACAAGGTTGGTAATGATCACCCGGCTTTTGGGTTTTAAAGAATTGTCACTTTCTGTCGGTGGAACATGCTGGCATATGGCCTCGTCCCAGTTCTCAGATGGGTCGTACGTGGCAGTATACTGCTGTCGCTGTATTGAGAGCTCCGGCTTTTCCTTAAGCCAGACCTAGGAGAGCCCACATCATGGCTTCTGCTGGCCAAGCTCAATGCACAGGCCAAAGTTGCATCCTTCTGTCTGTCTCCCACCTCTGCCCCAACTTCTCTGTGTGCCACCCACCTCTATTTCAGGGACTCTCTGCTAGAGTCCCCTGCTGCCCTCCCCAGGCCAGGGGCTCTGGGTGGCTCCTCCCAATTCTGGGTACCACATTGCCTCCTCATGGCAGGGGCCCTGTGAACCTTCATTATATATTTCCAGCTTCCCCACAGCAATAGGAGCTCTGTGTGCCCCATTCCCCACTCCCCCCATTTCAGCATCCTCCATTCTCTCCCCCCCATGCCAGGGTGGTGTGCACCCCCATTTCTCCCCTTCCTCTCCCCCCCCATACACCTTTACAATTTGTCTGCATGATAAGTCATTCAGGGGTGTCAGTATGTTACAGTATATTGAGAGGATGGACAGCATGAGGGAGGATTTAGTGGAGCCTTGGACATAGCCCTTGGCATGGTGTGTGTGTGAGAATGGGGGACCATGATATGGGGCACTTGAGGGGCATGTCACATGGAGAATACCAGTGGCAGGAGGAAATAGTAGGCCTGGGGGGAAAGTGAGATTTTTTGGGGGGAGAGGGAATGGGGGTGCACTCAGAGCTGCTGGCATGAAGGAGGGGTTTGGGACAGTTGCAGGGAGTGATGGAAATAGCAGGGGATGAGAGGGTGACGCACAGGGAGTCAGGGGTGGGGGAGAATGGAGGGGGGTGTGCGCTTAGCTCGGCCTACAGCGTTCCTGAGCACTTCAAGAATAAAGGCTTGTCTACAGGGGATTTTTAACAGGATGAAATTGAGTTAATCTGGTTTGAAAATGCTTGTATTCACATGGCTCAGCCCATCACTATGTACTAACTCCACATTAGCAGGAGCTCTGGAGTCCTCTTGCAAAGTAGCTTGCTTCAAATTGTATTTACTTTGGTCTTTTGTTTCTGTGGATGGGTGCACAATTGCTGTGTGCCGCTTTTTGCATGCTTCCAACAGCTATCCCATAGTGCTTTGCACGTTACCTGTTACTGAGCTGTCCATTTACTTGTGTGTCCTCCCTACTCTGGTGTGAAGTTGCCAGGACATCCCTTCCCCCAGATTTTGCCCATTTGCTCCTGGATCCCAGTGTATTGTAATTCTGTATTGATGTCTGTATTGACATCCTCCCCCCCCCCGCATGCCTGCCACAGCTGCTTGGAGCCCTGCTGAGACCTTGGATCTCACTGCCATCTGGTGAGACGCATCGCATCGGTTCAGGAAGCCCTTCTGGCCAGCCACAGGAATGGGGACCTTTGTGTGGATGTAGCAAAGCAGATGTCCACAAGGAGTCAGGGCTGCCAGCCAGTGCTGGATAAAGGTCAAGCAGCCCATGAGAAAGTACATTGCAATGAGGGATCGAGGGAGACAATCCAACAGGGGACATGGGACTTTTTCATTTGTTGATTAACTGAACAGATTTTCCGATTATAGCATGACCATCCCAGGTGCTGCTGGAATCCTGCTGTCAGACTCTCCCATCCCATCCCACCCCACCAAGGATCCATCAGGGGATGCCCAGGAGGATGCCACAGAAGCTGCCCCCATGAGCCAGGGTCTTTTTGTGATTCAGGACAGCTAGCCCCAGTCCTGCCTTGCTACAATGCTTGCTACAATACTTCCTGCCCTGAGTTCCAGCTGAAAACCCAGGCCTGGCCTGATGAGGGAGATCAAGTGCAGGGAATTTTGGCAGGTAAGTCCCCACCTTTACAATGTATTTTTTATTATTATTGTTGGCAGATGTGAGCTAATCCCACACCGACTAAGGCACCGGCTAGCATGGCGCAGTCACGGTCTGTACTCTGCTCCCCTCTGCCCCACCTTCCCTGGCCGACTTGAATATCGGAAGCACTGATTTGGGCAAAATCTAACCATTTATTGAGACTGCGCTTACAGGAAAAGAAACTGGGTTGGTTTTTGTAATTTACATGAGTGCACATTGCACACCCAGACAAGACACAAGCAATGCTGCTCCCAGCTGGGGTACAAATGCCCTGTAGCTGACAGTCGCTGTAGGACCCTATCTTTTTTCCCTCTGCGCTTTCTCCATATCTGCAGGCATAGGGTGCTGATTCTGTGAAATCTGTGGGGCTCAAGCACACATGGGGAGAAAAAAATAGGGGGTGCTCAGCACTCACCAGGCAACAGCTGTTCGGAGGCTGGTGGGAGGCACTCGGGAGGGGGCGGAGCGGTAGCAGGAAGAGGCGGAGCAGGGGTGGGAAGAGGCAGAGTGAGGGGCAGAGCGGGAATGGGAAGAGGTGGAGCAAGGGCAGGGCCTTGGGGGAGGGGCAGAGCAAGGGCGGGGCGAGGGTGGGGTCTCGGGGAAAAGGAAGGAGTGGGTGTGGGGTGGGAACGTCTTGGAGCAGGGGTGAAGCACCCACTGGAGAAAGCGCCTGTGTCTGCAGGAGAGATTTGGCAAAACGGCAGACTGAGAAATGGCTCTGTTTTGTTTCACACATTATAGGGAACAGCTGCACACCCCTTATGCCCCCGGAAAGCTTACAACCCCTTCCACTTCTGCAGCACTTCCAGGGGGACGTCCTAGTGAATAACTTCACAGTGTATCTCGATGGTCTGCCCTTTGCCTCTTTGAACTAGACCATTCTTCTCTGCCTCCTAGTCACCTTCCTCAGCGTAACATCATCGAGAATAAGGATGGCCTACAGGGGATGGAGAGGAGATTACTATCCAGCTCACCCCTGTATGCCCCTCCCAATCTCCCATTTACACCTCAGACGCCATAGGAGGGCCCCCAGCATGCAAAGCTGCAAAAGCAACCCGAAACATAGCTCCCACCGCCGCACCCCTGTAACGTGGAAGCAGATACAGTTGGCTGAAATCCAAATGCACTTAGAACCCTGCATCCACTTGCCATCTCTGAGTGTCCTCAAAAAGTCGGGAGAGTCTCAGGGAGATAGTCACAGATACATCCTAAAAAAAAAAGCTGTCATGATGTGTCTGGGAGATAAACAATAACTGACTGGGTTCTTTCCCTCTACTCCCACAGTCGCAGCACCTGCTACAGCCAGAAAACCAAGGACAGGGCTTCTATGTACAGCGAACAGGCTGGCCAAATGAAGGGGGAGAAGAAGGAAGATTCGGGAGTAGATGCTTGCAGAGCTCATGGCAGTGTCGCAGAGGAAAACCAGGCTGGCTGAGAGGAAGACGGCAGATGAGACCCCAGAGGAATTAAGGAATGCAGCTTTCCCAGATCATGCAATTGGCCAAGAACGCAGTGTCGATGTACCCTTAGTCTCAGTGGTGAGGGAAAGAGTAGCTGTAGCTAAGGAGAGCAGCACCATGGTGAAGGAGAGCGTGGAAAAAGCCAGAGAGATGCACAGGCAACACACAGATGCTATCCTGAGCCAAAATGCCCTTCTGCAAAACATGCTGCTGCTAGGCTAGCAGGCCCTTCAGTCCTGTAATTTGGGGCCCAGCCGTGTCCTTCAGCCCCTGGACAATGCTGGCTCCTGGGACCACCACCTCCCCACAGCAGTGCACCCAGGGGCCTCTCAGAACCAGCCTCTGAGTGCCCAAAACACTTGCACCTGGGAGTCCAGCATTTTGGAGCCCCGCACTCAAACCTCAGAGCCTATGTGGACAAGAAGAACCAGAGGCAAGGTGTATATGCCCCTGCCACTTTGTGCCCTCTTTCCCCCAAATTGCTGTGTTTGAAATGGTCTCACTTTTGCACTTTGAGTTCTGTTTGCACTGTTGCAGCATTAAAGGATTGTGTATAGTAGGCTATTTTAAGAACATAAGAATGGCCCTCCTGGGTCAAATCAATGGTCCATCTAGCCCAGTATCCTGTCTTCCAACAATGGCCAAGGCCAGGTGCCCCAGAGGGACAGAACAGAACAGGTGATCATCATGCGTTCCATCCCCTGTTGCCCATTCCCAGCTTCTGGCAAACTTTTGTTTTGTAGATGGGTTAGTTAAATGTATTTCAAAATACAAAGATACAATTTTTCCATTGGTTTATTTTGTTGTTGTTGTTTCACAATAAAGACCACTCCCAGTACATCCATTATGAGCCATCATTGCAGTTAACATGGAAAATCCTTGAAATAATGGTTGGGATTTGCAAAAGCAATTAGGGAACATTGAATTTCAGCCACCCACCCAGAATACCCCAGTTCTCGCAATGTCTGTCTCCCAATACAACCCACCCGGGCGAGCAGGTTCGGCCATGGGACTCAACATAGAAACAACAGGCATTCCTGGCTGCATTCCCTCACTATTTGTGTTTTCCATGGGACACCTTGCTGCCTGCTCGAACCTCCGAGGAAGTCTCCGCACTTCAGCCTCCCACCCATTGTGATGGTCTCACAAATGTCGTGCAAAACACAATGTGCAGTAATAATGGTTGGAACATTTTTTTGTTCTGCTGCTTCTAACCTATTTCATAAACTGTGTCCCCTGCCTTTCAAATGCACACTTTCCTGCCCTTCTGCAGCTACTGCCGTGACCAAACCCTACAAGTCTCAGGCTGGGAGGGACCTCGAAAAGTCACCCAGTCTCGCCCCTAGCTCTGCGGCAGGACCAAGTAAACCGAGACCAGCCCTGCCAGGTTTTGTCCAGCCTGTTCTTAAAAACCTTCAGTGATGGGGATTGCACAACCTCTCTATGCCAGAGCTTGTTTAACAGCAGGTGAACATAAAACAGCCACACTGGGTCAGACTAAAGGTCCGTCTAGCCCAGTATCCTGTCTTCCAACAGTGGCCAATACCAGGCGCCCCAGAGGGAATGAACAGAACAGGTAATCATCAAATGATCCATCCCCTGTCGCCCATTCCCTGCTTCTGGCAAATAGAGGTGAGGGAGATAGTTTAAAAGTTCCTTCCTTCTGTCCAGGCAGTCTGTATATGGCTTCATTAGCCAGAGCATCAGGGAATAAGTCAGGTGTCCCAGAATAACCAGACCGACCTCCACATCATTAATGTATAACAATGCTCATGGAGGCGAACAGTCCTTTCTCCATTAATGTAAATAGTACTGAGTTCTGAAAGATCCTAGCAACATGGGCCTTCCCAAACCATCCCGCATTTATATCTGAAACCTGCCACAGTTGGTCCACCAGTCTTTGGAGCACCAGGAACAAAGGCGGCTTTCTGTTTATAAATTCTGCACTCTGGTGGGGATGCTGGGTGGAGGTAAATGATTGGCACATGGGGTCCATCAATTGCACCTATATAGTTTGGGAACCGCATGTGTGCAAAGCCATCAATTGTGTCCTGAGCATGACCCAGCTCCATGAGCAGGTTAAATAGCACCTTGTCAAAGACATAGCAGACCTGCATGAGAATGGCCCCCAATAGTTGATATCCCCTTTCCCCAAATTGGTTGGCTACAGACTGGTAATGTTATGGGGTGGCCAGCTTCAAGATGGCAATGATGACCCATTTCTCCATGGGTGCAGGATGCTGCATGTTGGCACGCTGTTGCTGAAGCTGTAGGGCCAGTTCTGCACAGATCTCAAAGAAGGAAGCCTTCTCTGTCCTAAAGTTTATCCATGGTACGCCCACTGCATGCAGGTCTGGTTGCCCCATCTCAAAAAAATATATTAGAATTAGAAAAGGTACAGAAAAGGGCAACAAAGATGATTAAGGGTGTTGAACGGCTTCCGTGTGAGGAGAGATTAATAAGACTGGACTTTTCAGCTTGGAAAAGAGACCACTAAGGTGGGGTATGAATGAGGTCTATAAAATCATGACTGGTGTGGAGAAAGTAAATAAGGAAGTGTTATTTGCTCCTTCTCATAACACAAGAATCATAGAATCATAGAATATCAGGGTTGGAAGGGACCTCAGGAGGTCATCTAGTCCAACCCCCTGCTCAAAGCAGGACCAATCCCCAATCAAATCATCCCAGCCAGGGCTTTGTCAAGCCTGACCTTAAAAACTTCCAAGGAAGAAGATTCTACCACCTCCCTAGGTAACGCATTCCAGTGTTTCACCAGCCTCTTAGTGAAAAAGTTTTTCCTAATATCCAACCTAAACCTCCCCCACTGCAACTTGAGACCATTACTCCTTGTCCTGTCCTCTTCTACCACTGAGAATAGTCTAGAACCATCCTCTCTGGAACCACCTCTCAGGTAGTTGAAAGCAGCTATCAAATCCCCCCTCATTCTTCTCTTCCGCAGACTAAACAATCCCAGTTCCCTCAGCCTCTCCTCATAAGTCATGTGTTCCAGACCCCTAATCATTTTTGTTGCCCTTCGCTGGACTCTCTCCAATTTATCCACGTCCTTCTTGTAGTGTGGGGCCCAAAACTGGACACAGTACTCCAGATGAGGCCTCACCAATGTCGAATAGAGGGGAACGATCACGTCCCTCGATCTGCTGGCTATGCCCCTACTTATACAGCCCAAAATGCCATTGGCCTTCTTGGCAACAAGGGCACACTGCTGACTCATATCCAGCTTCTCGTCCACTGTCACCCCTAGGTCCTTTTCCGCAGAACTGCTGCCTAGCCATTCGGTCCCTAGTCTGTAGCTGTGCATTGGGTTCTTCCGTCCTAAGTGCAGGACCCTGCACTTATCCTTATTGAACCGCATCAGGTTTCTTTTGGCCCAATCCTCCAATTTGTCTAGGTCCCTCTGTATCCTATCCCTGCCCTCCAGCGTATCTACCACTCCTCCCAGTGAACTAGGGGTCACCAAATGAAATTAATAGGCAGCAGGTTTAAAACAAACAAAAGGAAGTATTTCTTCACACAAGGCACAGTCAACCTGTGGAACTCCTTGCCAGAAGATGTTGTGAAGGCCAAGACTATAACAGGGTTAAAAAGAGAACTAGATAAGTTCATGGAGGATGGCTATTAGCCAAGATGAGCAGGGATGATGTCCCTAGCCTCTGTTTGCCAGAAGCTGGGAATGAGCGACAGGGGATGGGTCACTTGATTACCTGTTCTGTTCATTCCTTCTGGGGCACCTGGCATTGGCCACTGTTGGAAGACAGGACACTGGGCTAGATGGGCCTTTGATCTGACCCAGTCTAGCTGTTCTTATGTTCTCTCTTCACTGCTGGTCCTCCCAGCTCTACAGAATGATCCTCTCCCACCAATTCAGGTTGGTTTCCAGGGTCCAGAAATGGTGCTGAATACTGCATAGGTGATCCAGGATCCAGTCCTTTTTTTCCAACAACTTGGCGACATCTTCCTGTTCTTCCTCCTGGACCTGCTGCCATCGCTTCAGAGCATCCTCCTGCTGCCAGAGGAGCTGCTGCTGCTGTAGAATAGTTTCCTGCTCCCATGTCATCTGCACGGTAGTGCAACACACAAAGTGCAATGCTGAATTCATCTGGCTTTGAGTGCAGTAAAGCAGCCCAAGCCGCCTGTGCGCGTTTGTGCTCGTCACTGCAGCGGTGTGGAGCATTGTTGAGTCTGGCTGACTGCAATTCAAAAATGGCACCCGCCAGTCCAGAAAAGAAGCAGCGGATGGAGACAGCGGAATCATGGGACTTTTCTTTTTCATTTAAGCCCAGCTGGCACCCCACAATTCAGAGGGAAAACAACCCCAGGATACATGCTGCTCAGAGAGCCAACCAAAGGACCATTGGATACCCCCAGAGAACGATATGCCCTCAGCTCATGGCAAACTCCCACCAGGGGATCACACGATGCAAAGTGAAAACAGAACAGGGGTTCTGTGTGCATGTTATTGGACTGCAAATTACATGGAGTAGAACAGAAGGCTTTGGATTAAACCTCCCATGTAGACCCACCCTAAATCTAATACCCTCTTTGCTAAGGTAAAGCTCAGTCTTAGGTTATGTGTAGCAAGCAGGAGCTACCTACACTAGGCTTACCCTCTGTTGCTCCTTTTGACCTGAGCAGTCAGCCAAAGTTGGGGGTTGTTTCTGTGGGTTGTTTCTGTTAGGAGGAGGAAATGATGGAACCAGGTGTCTTTGATGCAATCCTGATTATTTATGGAGAATGTACAAAAGGCTGTTTCCTTGGACACAGGAAGAATCAAACAAGAGGGGATGGTTTATTTGTTCATAATGCCAACAACAAGCGCCAACTTCCTACTTTCCAGGTGGGTGCTCCACCCCAGCTCCGCCCCAAGGCCCTGCCCCCACTCCGCCCCTTTCCCCAAGACCCCACCCTCGCTCTGCCCCTTGCCACCCCCGCTCTGCCCCCTCCCCTCAGCGCCTCCCACCCACTGCTGAGCAGCTGATCGGCAGGTGGCTGGTGGGTGCTGAACACCCACTAGTTTTTTTCCATGGGTGCTCCAGGCTCGGAGCACCCACAGAGTCAGCGCCTATGCTACCAACTGTTTATGAGACAGCAGTTCTCCCTCTCTCTCTCTCACAGGCACACATACACACATTGGCCCCTACTCTGTGGGTGCTCCGGGGCTGGAGCACCCACGGGAAAAAACACCAGCCACAGCTATGTGACAGGGCCCCTGATCAGTTGTTGGCTGGGGGAGGACCTTGGGGATGGGCAGAGAGCAGCAAGTGGCCGGTGGGCAGGGGCCTTGGGGAGGGGACAGAGTTCGGTCGGGAAGAGGTGGAGCAAGGATGGGGCCTCAGGGGAAGAGGCAGAGTGGGGGCAGGGCCTCAGGGCAGAGCAGGTTGGAGCATCCCCAGGAAACAATAAAAGTCAGTTCCTATGCACAGACACACACACATGTCAAAACAATCCCCGGTCAATACCCTTTCTCATATCATTTGAATTCCTTAGCTACCCCTTTCTTTTGGGCAGTGACACATGCCTGTCGGTGGGGTGAAGGCTGCTGCTGTATCATAAATTCGTTCAATTGTTTCTTAAAAGAAGGGTGGTGCTTATATCCACCAGCTTCAATGACATGTCGACCAACACGCAACAAGCCACACACTGAGACCTGGTCTAAGCTCGGGAATTAGGATGGTGTAACTGTGTCGCTCAGAGGAGTGAAAACTCCACACCCTTGAGTGACATGGGTAAAGTGACCTAAGTCCCGGTGTAGACAGCGCTACGTCTCTAGCTACCGCCTCTCGGGAGGTGGATTACTTGTGCTGACAGTGCAAGGCATGTTTTCTTTCCTTAGTCTTCTCGAATATACACACACAGCTACAGGTATATTTCTATTAAAAATCAAAAAGACCCACTACCTAACAAAGACACTCTGCACGCTTCTCCCTCTGAAGAGAGGGTGCGAGAACAAACAACACCTGGCAGATGTGTACTGTAGTTGTGTGGCTTAATGCACAGCTGGAAGGCACTCACATACCATGGTGATGAGCACAGTACACAAACCTGCATAGAACAGAAAGAAAAGCAACAGCAGAATCTCTTAGAGCTTGGCTACACTTGCAAGTTACAGCACAATAAAGGAGCCCCGAGAGCACTAGCTCACTCCCCATCCACACTGGCAAGGCACGTAGAGCGCTCTGACACTGCGGCTACAGCGCTGCTGGTATTCCTCCTCGGCAAAAGGAATAACATTTGCTGCGCCCCCGCTGGAGCGCCATGGCACCAGTGTGGACGAGGTGTTGCATTACTGCACTCTGATCAGCCTCTGGAAACATCCCATAATCCCCTTAAGTCAAGTGGCCACTCTTGTCATTGTTTTTGAATCACTGTAGGAATGTGGATATGCCCTTTGAACGCTCCGTTTCTGACAGCCGGCTGCTTATCTGCTCTGAGACAAAGCAAGCCATTAGTGTGGAATGCTGTGTGTGAGAGAGAGAGGTGGGGGGGGAGAAAGGGGGTCTGCTGCTGTCTGAACTTACAAGACAGCATGCTGACATGCTCTCAGCCCCCAAAAACCCACTCTCTCTCCCCCCACATACACACAACACATTCCCTGTCACACTCCCCCCTTCCACCCCCCATTTGAAAAACACGTTACAGTCACTTGCATGCTGGGATAGCTGCCCATAATGCACCATGCCCAATGGCACTGCAAGTGCCACAAATGTGGCCTCGCCAGTGTGCTTGAAGCTGTCGGTATGAACAGACTGCAATGCTTTCTCTACTGCACTCTCCGAAGCCTGGTTTAACTCAAAGTGCTCTACATCTGCAAGTGTAGCCATGCCCTTAGTTCCACCTCATATCTGCTTATTATGGTACTGCCAATAATGAACCAATCCCAGTGGCTAATGTTAGCTCCAGGGGGCAGAGTTAAGTCCAATTTAACTCAAAACTGATATCAGAAGGACTTGGGGCTGGGGAAAGGAGACTCCTCTCTGGCAGATTTTCTACCCCTATGCTTGCAAAGCAGGGGATGCCTTTTTGAAAGGCAAGCAAACCTAAATACACCGTCCGTGTCAGGTTTCTTGTGGTAGCAAATTCTGATGCTTTTGACACTGCATCTGGTCTGTGCCGTATTAAAGAGACGAAGGCTATTTCCAGAAAAGTCTCTCCCTTTGTATTAAGAAGGGGTAAGAGGTCCCCTTAGAGACAAGGTTGATGTGACCCTGAGATAAATGTAGCTGGATAAAAATCAGTCTGGTGAAAACAGAAGTGGTAGCTTTGGCCCCTAATTTCAGCTCCTATTATTTTTTATTTCTGCCATGCTCCCTTTCCAAGGACTCTCTGTTTCCCAGCACAAGGAATGATTCGGGTCTCAGTTTTCCCTCTTTATTCCAGTAGATGATGGGATGGTGAATAAAAAGGAAAAGAACTCTCAGCAGAAAGCAGAGCCACATGGATGGTTATTGGGAAGGTTTCTCAGAGTCTGAGCAGGTGGTGGCCTGGGAGTCTTGATGCAGACCAGACAGTCAGGAAAAAATCCCTGGAGAGGCACCACAGGGTAAAGTCACTTCCACTGGCAGAGCTCTGAGAAAAACGAAAAATATCCAAGCCCAACAGAATCAGCCCTGGAAAGAAACCCTATAGCTTCCCTGAGTGTGGGAAAAGCTTCAGTTTGAGCTCATCCCTTATTGATCATCCGAGGCTGCACACAGATGAGAGACCCTTTAATGCAGTGAGTGCAGGAAAAGGTTCAATCAGAGATCAACCCTTATTACCCACCAGAGAACTCACATTGGCGAGAAGCCCTATAAATGCCCTGACTGCAGGAAACACTTCAGTGACAGCTCAACCCTTATTAAATATCAGAGAACCCACACAGGAGAGAAGTCCTATAACTATCCTGAGTGTGGGAAAAGCTTTAGTGTGAGGTCGACCCTTGTGAAACATAGAATCATAGAATATCAGGGTTGGAAGGGACCTCAGGAGGTCATCTAGTCCAACCCCCTACTCAAAGCACGACCGATCCCCAACTAAATCATCCCAGCCAGGGCTTTGTCAAGCCTGACCTTAAAAACTTCTAAGGAAGGAGATTCTACCGCCTCCCTAGGTAACCCATTCCAGTGTTTCACCGCCCTCCTAGTGAAAAAGTTTTTCCTAATATCCAACCTAAACCTCCCCCACTGCAACTTGAGACCATTGCTCCTTCTTCTGTCATCTGGTACCACTGAGAACAGTCTAGATCCATCCTCTTTGGAACCCCCTTTCAGGGAGTTGAAAGCAGCTATCAAATCCCCCCTCATTCTTCTCTTCCGCAGACTAAACAATCCCAGTTCCCTCAGC
Source organism: Chelonia mydas (assembly GCF_015237465.2). Classification (NCBI taxonomy): domain Eukaryota; kingdom Metazoa; phylum Chordata; order Testudines; family Cheloniidae; genus Chelonia; species Chelonia mydas. The sequence continues at coordinate 31,522,404 of NC_051254.2, read as the reverse complement.
CTCTCCTCATAAGTCATGTGTTCCAGTCCCCTAATCATTTTTGTTGCCCTCCGCTGGACGTTTTCCAATTTTTCCACATCCTTCTTGTAGTGTGGGGCCCAAAACTGGACACAGTACTCCAGATGAGGCCTCACCAATGTCGAATAGAGGGGAACAATCACGTCCCTCAATAAGAAAATACACATGGCAGAGAAACCCTATAGCTGCCCTGAGTCTAGACAAAGCTTCGCTGTGAATTCAGCACTTATTGTACATCAGATAATCCACACTGGAGAGAAGCCCTATAAATGCCCTGACTGTGGGAAAAGCTTCCATTTGAGCTCAACTCTTCGTACCCACTGGAAAATCCATACAGCTGGGAAACCCTATGAATGCCTCAATTGTGGGAAAACATTCCGAGTGAGCTCCTACCTTCTTACGCATGAGAGAACACACACGGTCAATAAACCTTATAAATGCCCCGACCTTGGGAAAAGCTTCCGTCTGAGCTCTGCCCTCATGGAACATCAGACAAGCCACACAGCAGAGAGACCCTTTAAATCCCTTGAGTGTGGAAACGGCTTAAATCGGAAATCAATCCTTATTACCCAGCAGAGAACCCACACTGGAGAGAGACCCTATAACTGCCCTGAGTGTGGGAAAAGTGTTAGTCACAGCTCAGCCCTTATGAAACACCAAAGAATCCATACAGAAGAGGGACCATTTAAGTGCCCTGAATGTGGCAAAAGGTACAATGATTGCTCAGCCCTTATTAAATCGGAGAATCCACTCAGAAGACAGACCCTATAAGTGCCCCGACTGTGGGGAATGATTCATTGTGACCGCAGGCCCCATTAGACACCTGAGAATCCACACTGTGGTGAGACCATTTAAGTGTACTGAGTGTGAGAAAAACTTCCAGTCGAACTTACTCCTTAAAGCACACCAGAGGATCCACACGGCGGAGAAACTCTATAAGTGCCTGGAGTGTGGGAAAAGCTTCAGTGTGCGCTCACACCTTGTTAGGCATCAAAGAACACACACAGGATAGACCAACACGATATTTTGTTTTGTTTTTTCTTGTGGTTCTGTTCCATTCATCCCACTCATCTGGGGATTGTGGAATCTATGGGTTGCTGAGGATGGGCGCTGGGTCATTGAGAGATTGGTGATCCATGAGGCATGATGGTGGGTGCTGGGGAGGGGTAGGGAATATTTGGAAGTTGGGTTCTTGCTCGGATGGGCCCAGCCAATGGGAGAGGGACCTGTGCTGCTGGTGAGCGGGTTACTTGCAGACTGGGATAGGAGTTGGGGGTTAACTATACTGGAGTCTAGAAGTTTTCCTTCGCCATCAGAGACTGAAAAGCAACATGCCCCCACAGTGCCGTCCAACTCACGCTCTGACACAAAATCTCATCAATGACCTTGGCACTGTTAAAGGAGATTAACTTCCTGAATGCATGGGCTGTGCTGAACCCTTGATACTGCAGCCTACGGGATCACCGCTCAGGTTGTGCATTAGAGTGGGAGTGGGATGAAGTTGGCTGCGTATCGCTTTTTTTGTGTCTGTTAGGAACTAAAAGCCTTATGGTGCATTGGAGCATGTTATCCAGGGTGTTGTAGTTGATGTGAAGGTGGCAAGGAATACAGGAGACTTTTCTCCTAACTTCTGATTCCCACGTTTGAAGTTTCCAGGTGACTGGGGTGTTTCTTGCAGCCACTCTATATAGGTTCTTGTTTGGGTAATTTTATGCAGTGACTTTCATACAAACGTTTTTCCCAATATTCTGAGCTCACACATTTTCTGCCTCTGGACCCAAACCCTTGTATTTTGGGTAAAGGCAGCTTGTGGTGGGGGAAGCTAAACTGGAGCATTAAAAAAAAAAACAGTTTGCAAACAGCAAACAGCTCTCCCGCATCTTCTGTCTGTTTCCTGTTTGTTGGGTCTGTCCATCATTTACGTTGCAACCAGAGTCTAACATTCAGAGCCTCCCCCTTCTGTCTTCAGAAATAAAAACGCTCCTGTTCTACAAATGTTCACATTAACTCTCTGTGGGCTGGAGGGTGTTTCCAGAATACTTCAAAGAAATTGGACATGTGGCTGTTGAGAGGAAGACTCTTCCAAGGCCCAGGAGAGAAGGAAGGGTGGGATGCTAGGAGGGGAAACATGAGGATGGAGGTCTCCCCTCCTGTGTGTGTGCCTGTATCTGATGACATCTTAACCTCTCTCTCAGTCCCACCCACATGTGGAAGCCAGAATTTGAGGGGCCCTCATGGGTCCTGGACCCCCCTCTGACACCATCAAGGGAACTGGCATATGGGGAAGCTCAGTGGCAGGGGAGCTGAGAACAGATATGCTCAGAGCTTCATAGCTAAATACAAGGTGGAACAGATTGTTTAGCATAACTAGTTAACACATATTTCAAGGGATCATTCCTGAAATATGTGCTAACTTCTTATGCTAAACAATCCATTCCATCTTGTATTTAGCAGTGAGGTTCTCCATGTGTTTCCCAGACCTGGAGAAGAGCTCTGTGTAGCTCCAAAGCTTGTCTCTCTCCCCAGCTGAAGTTGGTCCAATAAAAGATATCAACTCACCCACCTGTTCTCATTGATATCAGTGGGAATATTCGACCGCATAAAGTAAAGCATTTCTTTAATTTTTTTTTCTGGATAGAAGCTTTAGTTTGCAAGCAGATACTGCAACCATGGATTCACTGTTACCTCTATGAAGAATGTTATTATGTTCCTATTGCATTAAATACTGGTCAGGACTTCCAGTAACATAATTTTGGTTTTGTTTTATTTTAATAAGTTTTTCATTTCTTTTGTTATCCTGCAAATCCTAAAGCACAAACTTCTCTTCAATTCTTTAGTCATGTTGATGTTAATTATAAGGTTTATTTGTTTATATCTGACTTTCATAGCCCAGGCTCACTGGTGAATTTGGTTTACATTATCACATTTCCCCAATGTGGAACACTGATTACGGGCATCACTGGAAATAAGGCGTAAATTTGTAATGTTGAAGGTAATTAACTATTGGAACAATTTACCAAGGGTTTGTGGTGGATTCTCCATTGCTGACCATTTTAAAATAAAGATTGGATGTTTTTCTAAAAACTCTGCTCTAGGAGTTATTTTGGGAAGTTCTCTGGCCTGTGCTACACAGGCAGTCAGACTAGATGATCACAATGGTCCTTTCTGGCCTTTGAATCTATAACATCTGCTCAGTAACTGATAAGTTTTTTGACATCGGTATCAGTCCCACCTAAGCCCTGCAGACCCCTGTCACATCTGCCACCAAGCTGTGAACAGCCCCCCTGACCAGAATACCCCTCTGCACCGCCACTGACACAGCCTACTCACTCAGGGCTGAAATAAGGCATAACTGATCCCTTATGTTACACATTCACCTCTCCTCACATCACAGTGACAGCTCTGCCAATCTGTTCCAGCTAATCCCTCTACCAGTTAGTACAGCTACACCTAACACAGTGAAGGCAGCTAGAGTGTATGCACATAAGTGCTCAAGGGCACCGGACCCTTTTTAGAAGTAGTGGGGAGGTTGCCAAGACCAAAGCACCCCCTCCCTTTCCACAGCTGGCTTCCCTGTCAGTGAGCCAGCTGCCCTCTCTTCTGGCACCACAGCTGCCCCTAGTGGGCAAAAGGTGTAATTGCAGCGCTTCCATGACAGAATCTATTTTTCTGCAGAGGAAAAAAATATCTGTGGGGGACATGAATTGTGTGTGTAAGCAGAGTCAGAATTGACTCCACCCTGACATCTGGTGGTGAGCTGGGGAAGAGGACTTCAGGGGCTGATCTCATTTGCATGGGCACACCCACCCTGCCTAGCATGGTGGGACTGTTTGCCCAAATGGTTACTTTGGCTTCTGCGGGATCCCCAGTTTCTTTGTTATTGGGGCAGGAGTAATAAAGTGTTGTTATCCTGGTTATGTGGATCAAGGACAGTAGAACTGTGCTTGGCATTTTGTGACAGAGGGACTCGCCCTCAACTAAGTAGCACTCGCTAGGTAAGGGACATGGGTTCCAAAACCTAGTAGGTATTTATGCATGGCAGGGGGGCCTTAGATGCTAGTTTGACTCTCTCCCTCCTTTCCATGGTGTAATAACAGAGTTAATTTTGATTCCATTTGGGGGTCTTGTTATATGCTGCAGAGCTGAAATCACTGATAACTACTTCTAAGTGGAGAGGTGTAGCAATCAGATGTTGATGCTAGCACTGGAGCATGTAAAGTGCCCCATACCTTTCTTTCCCCCCCCCTTCCACTGGGGCTGGGAGGTAAACTCTGCAAATGAATTTTTGAACTCTGGAGGGTGTGCACTGACCCAGGACAGAAACTGTGGGAGGGGTGACTTTTGGGTTACTGGATGCAAGAACCAAAGGGAAAGGACATAGCCCAGTCTGCTTGGGGGTGGGTCTTCTGGTTCATGGTTTGTGTTTATGAGCCCTAGTTGTGGTGTTTTCCCAATTTAATGCTAGTTATTTATCTCATGTTATTAAAGATTTTTGCTATACCGAGACTCTGTGCTTGCGAGAGGGGAAGTATTGCCTCTTTGAGGCGCCCAGGGGTGTGTGTGTAATTTTCCCAGGTCACTGGGTGGGGGCTCGAGCTGATTTTGCATCATATTGTTGAAAGGGAACCCCTATGTACTGAACCCATGCCCTTGCTGCTGTCAACTCCTCCTGGCAGAAGGGTTACATGTGCTTATGTTTCTTTTGTTTAAAAGTGGGAGGATCTTGGCCCCCCTGGTTTTGGTGCCGGTGTAAGTGCTGGAATTCAGGTCTGTGGGACACAACACAAACAATGGTACAAGTCTCTCCAGCCTGGATGCACAAAGTACTTAGGCACCTAAATCCTATTGAATACTCATATAAAATCCCCTCAGATTTTCCCCCTATTCCTTCTAATTAGCCAATAGCAATTTAAAACCCACTCAGAACTTGCCCATTTTATCCATGAGAGTTTGAAATATTCTCCATTTCCTTTTTGCTCTCCAAAAACTGCATATTTACAGGGAAAAGTGTAGATTTTTTATTTCCATCTCTCACCCCATTCTCCCCCTTTCAACAACAAGCACTTCTGGGTTTAGAGGGAAAGCAGCTACCCTGTTTCCTTGGCCCATTTGGAGGAGGCAGACAGGTGAGAGGGTTTAAACTTCCCAATGATCCACTTTCCACTCATGCTAGAGAATCCAGTTGTTTCCATGTTCACGTCAATACAAACAGATGTTTGCTGAGGAGGGTTTATTAAGGATGCCGTGTAAGCTCTAGAGACCTTGACTTCCCCTGCCCTTGGTTTCAGGGCTGGGAACGTGTAAATGGCAGGAGAGGTTTGGAAACTGTCAGCCCTAAGCAACGGTGACCGGCTTTTGTGACTGTGCTTGTCTCATTGCAGAGGGTTTCAGAGTCTCTGGTGTGACAGCAACAAGGAGGGACAGGGACAGATATAGGAGTCAGGAATCTCGGTATGAAATGGACTAAAGCCCCTTCTGAAACTTCCCCAGTTATGCTCTTCACCCTGACAGGCTGCAGAATAGCATCCATGTTTTGATCCAGGTCGTTCCATCACCCCGGGGATGGGGAAGGGAAATGGTTGTAGTAGAACCAGCTCAGGTAGGATATTTTCAGGGGACTGCTGAGGGAATTTGTCCTGGAGCCAAAAGTCCATCCCAGATTTAACAAGTCTCAGCAGGTTTCAACAGGGCTCGAGGTATTCACCAGACTCTCACTGCCAGAGAGTCTTAAAAGCTAAAGGCTGATACAACAGATAAATGAGAAACCTCGTGGCAAGGCAAATGGGAGTCACCAAGACCCCGCATACACCCTTGTATCAATTGACTGTCATGTCTGACTGTCCCATTTGCCAGGCATTTGAGAAGTTCATCTACTTTAACTGTACCGAGGTCACCGTTAAAAGTTTTATTATTAATCATGTTTATTCCAGGAATGCCTAGGGCCATTTGAGACTGAGGACCCATTGTGCCAGGTGCTTTACAGAGTAATCAACAGTCCCTATCTCTAAGCTCTTACAATCTAAATGGTCAAGACAGACACAGGGTAGGGAAAAGGGGTATAACAGAATCATAGAAGTGTAGGACTGGGAGGGACCTCATGAGACCATCTAGTCCAGCCCCAAGACTAAGTAAACCTGGACCATCCCTGGCAAATTTTTGTCCAACCTTCCTTTAAAAACCTCCAATGACAGAGATACCACATCCTTCCTGGGTAACCTATTCCACTGCTTAACTGTCCTTATAGTCAGAACACCACTCCTGGCTGCGTCGGCCCTCTCAAAGAGCATGAGATGCTGTGATATGCCTCAGGAGGGCCTTTGTCTCTATTATTTTGTCACTATGTAAGTAACAAAAGTAACAGCACCAAGAGAAACCCGTCACATTTAGCTGTGACACCAAAACCAGTCAGCTGAAGGGGACGTCCGGGAAGGAGTCTGGATCCCCACTTGTCTGCTGAAACATGCTGCAGCTTCTCGCAGGCATCTGGAAACTTGACGCAGCCAGCAGCTGTAGAAAACTGGAGCTCATTAATCCTATCCCTGGGTCTGGGAAGACAGTGTGATGTTCTGGTCAGAGGTAGGCTAACCAAAGCACTTTACATATGGAACAATGGATCAGAAAGACAGCCTGGCTGAGTGACTAAAATTTGGGTTTAGAGGATGAGAGGTCTGGAGTAAAATCCTGGTTCCATTTATGTCAGTGGCAGAACTCCCTGCAACTTCAGTGGGGCTAGGATTTTACCACTGGCATCTATTCCCAACTGTATCTGACGTGACCTTTTGTAATCTTGCTGTTAACTTATTATTAAGTGGGGAGGTGGTGGTTACCAGGTTGTGGCTCTGGCTTTGGCTGGTCTGTAAGTACCTCATACACTGAATGCAGAGTTAAAAGTTTCCAATGGTGTTCTGTGCCCTTCCGGAATACGGAGCGTAGCAAAACCGAAACAGGACACATCATTTGTCAATACAACCTCAACTCTTCCCTCTTTACCTGATGGCCCAGCATGCCAATGACACCCGGATATGTGTGTTTGCATGTGCTCTGGGACCCTTTGGGAACAGAGCACATAATCAGTGCAGAACAAAGTATAACACCTTCTCTTTGTTAGGGCAAAGCTTGGATTTAGGTCAGGAATAGATAACAGGAGCTACTTACACTCAGAGCGCTGCCCCTACGCCACACAAACCATCCCAGATGTGCTAAGGTTACCTTCCTCAGACAGGGTCTGTCAGACCTTCTCTGCCCCCTGCTGGAGATGACAGCACCCTAACGCCTCCTTGCCTGGGGAAATCCCACTCAGGCCTGGGTATGAAAAAAAACATACTTCTTCAGAGGGCTGAGAAGTGACACTAACCAATCAGGACCCAACAGGCAAGCTACAAAGGCTTGCCTGCTTCATCCCCGGGTGGGGGAGTTCTGGGTGATTCTGGGACAAGAGAGAAGCCCTTCTACCCTACACCAGAAATCTTGGGTCAGGTCGGGGCCTTTGTTTAAATGCTGCGACCACACAGTTACTTTCTGTGTTTGTCTACAAGTTTAAAGATGTGGCCAGTCAAACTTTGAGTGTAACTTTCACCAGCACCGATCTGGCTGCATGAGTCCTCTTGCATCTTGCATCACCCGTGCTGAAGAGTCCTGAGACATTGCCTTCACTGACCCCTCACTAAGCCCTAGCGACCACAGTGAGGTCTGCCACCAGACTGCAGACAGTCCCCACGGCAGGAAGATACCCTGATGCACCTCTGCTGACACAGCCTACAGAACTCAGAGCGAAACTAAACTTGGCTGGTCCTTCGAAATCCACACGCACCTCTCCTCATATCACAGTGACAGCTCTGCCAACCTGCTTTCACTGTGATCCCTCCCCCTTTCAATATGGCTGCACCAAGCACAGTGAAAGCACTGGGAGTGTGCAGGGTTGTGGGGAACACCCAGACCAGTAAGGGGTTCTGTCCCCGCCTGCCCTGTAACCTTGGGGCCTTTGTGCTGTGCTGCTAGGGTTCAATTCCCTGACACCAGCAGCCAGCCGCAAGCCTAAGGTCTCACCCCAGCTTCCAATAGCCTCATTACCCCTAGCAGGGTGACACCAGCAGCCCTTCTAGTCCCAACTCTCCCCAAATCCGTCCTCCCCAAGTTCTTAATTACCAGCAGGGATCCTAGAAATCCCTTTCCTGTAGGAAAAAGTGGGAATTGCATTTTTACAAAGAATCTTTAGTTTTTACATTTTTGTGGAAAAAAAAATATATATATATATATATATACAGAAAAACCCTGTTTAGCTGAGCCTCTATTATCTGGTTCTTCGTATTAACCAAGCCACCAGCTGCCTGGGGCTCAAGCTGACCACCTCAGGCCCAGCTGTCCGGGGCTGACCACTCAAGCCAAACTCACCCGGGGGCTGACTGCCCGAGCCCCAGCTGCTGTCAGTTCTGGGTGACTGGTGTTTCGGTTAATATGGGTAGCTGATAATGGAGGTTCTACTGTATGTCAATAAAACATTGTGTTCAACTGAGACCCATATATATATATTGTGGCTAGGGAAATGGAAGGTCAACATTTCATTTTAATTGCAGAAAAGTGTAGTTTTTTTTATCAAAGAATTTTGGGGGTTTTATCACGGAAAACTAGGATCCCCGATGACCAGACACTGAGACTTTTCCCCTCTGGTTTGTATCCCCAGATACCAGCATATTTTGGCATACACACTCCACACAGTTTACACATCAGACACCTGCTTAGGATAAAAATAAATGAAAAGTTTATGTAATAGAAAAATCACAGATTCAAAGATGAAACAGTCCGGGTAAGCAAATGTATACCAGTTACACAGAAATTAAACATCAAGATGCAACCTTTATACTTCCATATTCAATAAAGTCCCTTTTCTCAGACAAGTTACTTATTGTCTTTGAATAATTTCCCACTGGACCTAGGGTTACCAACTTTCTAATTGCAGAAAACCAAACACCCTTGCCCCGTCCCCTGTCCCCATTCCCTGAGGCCCTGCTCCTTCCCCACCCCTTCTCTGTGGCCCCGCCCCCACTCACTCCATCCCCCCATCCCTCCATCGCTTGTTCTCCCCCACCCTTGCTCATCCTCTCATTTTCACTGGGCTAGGGCAGGGTGTTGGGGTGCAGGAGGGGGTGAGGACTCCGGCTGGGGGTGTGGGCTTTAGGGTGGGGCTGGGGATGAGGGGTTTGGGGTGCAGGAGGGGGCTCCGGGCTGGGACAGGGGGTTGGGGCATGAAATAGGGTTCAGAGTGTAGGCTCCTCAAGCAGCTCCTAGGCGGAGGGGCAGCCAGGGGGCTCTTCAGGATGCCCCCGCCTGCATTTGCTGCCCCTGCAGCTCCCGTTGGCCATGGTTCCTGTCCAATGGGAGCTGCGGAGCTGCATCTTGGGGTGATGCCTGCAGGCAGGGGCAGCACACGGAGCCCCCCCTGGCCGCCTCTCCACCTAGGAGCCAGAGGCACATGCCAGCCGATTCCTGGGAGCCATGTGGAGCCAGGCATGGAGCCTGCCTGCCCACTGTGCTACCAACTGGACTTTTAACAGCCCAGTCAGCTCTGCTGACCGGAGCCACCAGAGTTCCTTTTCGACCCTGTGTTACAGTAAAAAACCAGACGCCTGGCAACCCTAACTGTACCCCATAGTTATGTGGGGGGAATCCAGCATTCACAGACAACCTCCCACCATGAGACTGCCCTCCAGTTTCTGGATAAAAATCTCAGGCTATGTCTAAGTTTAAAATGCTGCAGCAGCATAGAGGGATTCTCCCGTCACTGGAGTTAATCCACCTCCCCAAGAGACAGTAGTTAGGTTAATGGAAGAACTCTTCCGTCACCCTAGCGCTGTCTACACCAGGGGTTAGGTCAGCTTAACTAAGACTTTGTCTACACTACAGAGTTTTGCTGACAGAAGTAGCATTGTAGTGTGGACACCTCCATTGTTTTGTTGCCAAAAGCTCAGACCCCATAGCTATGCCAATGTACATTTTTGGTGTAGACCAGTGGTTCTCAAACTTTTGTACTGGTGACCCCTTTCACATAGCAAGCCTCTTGAGCGTGACCCTCCCCAATAAATTAAAAACACTTTTTTATATATTTAACACCATTATAAACACTAGAGGCAAAGTGGGGCTTGGGGTGGAGGCTGACAGCTCATGACCCCCCATGTAATAACCTCGTGACCCCCTGAGGGGTCCCGACCCCCAGTTTGAGAACCTCTGGTGTAGACCAACCCTCAGTTTTTAAAAGCTTTTGCCTTTTCTTTTACCTCCTGGCATGGTGACTCATGGCTATTCAGAGAGGGGAACTTCTAGCCTGTGTCTTCCTATTAACTCTAATGGTCCATCCTTGTCTTTTTCTGGGCTGGATAAGGGATGGGTACTTGGAATTGCTTTTGTGTGAACAACGGGCTTGGGAGGTGCTCCTGACTCCTCCCTGCCCTGTTCTGACGCGGAGCTGAAGTATATGAGCATAAGTTTTCTCTATGCATAAATACATACAGTCATAATCATTGTCGGGAGACAGAGCTCATAATGCCTATCAAGTTCAGAACATTACACCCGCTCATAAAAGACCTTACTCAATCCATGTGTATAATACAATGACCATAGTATACAATCAATTAATTATTAACACATAATTAAGTGTTCAGTTTAACCCTTTTCTTCGCCCCTTGGGGTATCTGGACTCTGATTGTCACAGAGGGCATGCAGATAAATTCTGGAATGCAAGTCTGTGGAGATAATGGAATACAGGTAATGGAACTTCCTTGTGTCTGCTTATTATGACACTGAACTGTTCCCACTATTACCAGCTCCAGAAGGTAGAGTTGTATTGTGGGGATGACTTATACCACGTACAAGTATTCCCATTGATATCATTATCATGTATAGGTAGCTAACTGCAAATGTTTAAATTTAGTAGAAATTGCAGGAGAAATTTGCCTTCGGAAGGTACTTCAGATAAGACAGGACAAGGTCCTTTGTCAATATTTGGGAAGTAAGTTCTATCACGAGTGATGATGTGAAAAAGCACTAATGGTTTGTCTACGTGGGAAAGTTTGGTTTAAGCTAATATGTGCAGTGTTGCCAACGCTCATGATTTTGTCATGAGTGTCATGGTAATTATTGTTTTCCTTAAAGCCCCAGCTCCTGGAGTCAAGTGGAAATGTGATGATTTCAGCCTTCATTCTGAAAGAAAAATTAAATTTCTAGCCCTAGTGGCTGTGGAGAAAGCTTCAAAATGTGACCCCAGTGCAACCTAATGGCTCAAAAAGCAGAAGGCAAATAAAAAGAACCCCAAATCTAGTATTTTCACATGATCTCATGATCTTTAAAGCCAATCTCATGATTTTTGAACATTTGGGGTTGACAATACTGTGTGTGTGTTTAAACCAGTATAGTTATACCGATATAAGTCCCTATGGATGCTCATATTCTGGAACGAGGTCCTTTTTTTTATTTAACTTATGTCCTTTGGGAATGGCATTAAGACAACCAAACAAACAAACAAAAAAGCCACTCATTCCAGAATAAGAGTATCCACATGAGGAATTTATCAGTATAGCTGGGACTGATTTCATTTAGTTGGTGTTGATCCTGCTTTGAGCAGGGGGTTGGACTAGATGACCTCCTGAGGTCTCTTCCAACCGTAATATTCTATGATTCTATGACTGCATAACTGGTAAAACTCTCCAATGTAAACAATCTCCTCACTGGAGAAAGAAGCAAAATAGTGATTGAGAAAGGCAGATGTCATTGGTGGATCAAAGGAAATGGAAGAAATGTTGATGATAACCCAGGAAATCAGACAGCACTCAAGTCCCGTGACAACAAAAGATAAACTTGTGCTATAGGAAAAATACAAAGAAAAAATCTGAAATAAAAGCAGTAAGTTACAAAACCACAGTCAGAACATAGGAAATGTTACAGTAAAAAACACCGTGAGGTGTGATTGCTTAGCTACAAGCATCAATGAATGATCATTTCCCCATCATAACGATACATTAAATAACACAATGAGATCCATCTGCACTATGTTTAACCAGATAAATGATGGAGTGCTAAGGACAATCGGAGTAATACAAATACCATTTTTAAAATAAGTCAGTGGAGTGGAATTCCACTTCCAGTGGATTACAGGAAAGGAAGCACCCATCAGAAAGTGATCAATGGCTCCATGTCTAGTTGGCAGCCGGTATCAAGTGGAGTGCCCCAAGGGTCGGTCCTCAGGCCGGTTTTGTTCAATATCTTCTTTAATGATCTGGAGGACGGTGTGGATTGCACCCTCAGCAAGTTTGCAGATGACACTAAACTGGGAGGAGAGGTAGATATGCTGGAGGGTAGGGATAGGATACAGAGGGCCCTAGACAAATTAGAGGATTGGGCCAAAAGAAATCTGATGAGGCTCAACAAGAACAAGTGCAGAGTCCTGCACTTAGGAAGGAAGAATCCCATGCACCGCTACAGACTAGGGACCGAATGGCTAGGCAGCAGTTCTGCAGAAAAGGACCTAGGGGTTACAGTGGACGAGAAGCTGGATATGAGTCAACAGGGTGCCCCTTGTTGCCAAGAAGGCCAATGGCATTTTGGGATGTATAAGTAGGGGCATTACCAGCAGATTGAGGGACGTGATCGTTCCCCTCTATTCGACATTGGTGAGGCCTCATCTGGAGTACTGTGTCCAGTTTTGGGCCCCACACTACAAGAAGGATGTGGAAAAATTGGAAAACGTCCAGCGGAGGGCAACAAAAATGATTAGGGGACTGGAACACATGACTTATGAGGAGAGGCTGAGGGAACTGGGATTGTTTAGTCTGCGGAAGAGAAGAATGAGGGGGGATTTGATAGCTGCTTTCAACTCCCTGAAAGGGGGTTCCAAAGAGGATGGATCTAGACTGTTCTCAGTGATAGAAGAGGACAGGACAAGGAGTAATGGTCTCAAGTTGCAGTGGGGGAGGTTTAGGTTGGATATTAGGAAAAACTTTTTCACTAGAAGAGTGGTGAAACACTGGAATGCGTTACCTAGGGAGGTGGTGGAATCTCCTTCCTTAGAAGTTTTTAAGGTCAGGCTTGACAAAGCCCTAGCTGGGATGATTTAGTTGGGGATTGGTCCTGCTTTGAGCAGGGGGTTGGACTAGATGACCTCCTGAGGTCCCTTCCAACCCTGATATTCTATGATCCTATGAAAGTCACAAGAGCAGCTCCAGCCAATTTCTGAGCTGCTATAAGGCCCAGAGCAGGCATGTCACGTTCACATAACTTGCCAAAAAAAACCAAATCAAACCCACCCCTGTTTTAAACACCAAAAATATACATGAAAATGATGACAAATTTTAGCTACACTGTTCCTTTAACACCATAGCCCAGGGGGGCTGAGATGAACCCTCCTGGGAGAACCACAAGCCCCTCTGCCTGCCCCCCACAACCAGTGGTGGATTAGCCACTGGGCCAATGGGGCCCGTGCCCAGGGAACATGGCCAATTGAGGGTCCTGAAAAATGGGCACACCCACACCCCAACCTGCTCTGCCTGCCCGGTGCTCCTCCTGGGGAGCAAGGTTGGGCTGGAGGGGCTTGCCCAGCTCCACCCACCCAGCACTCCTTCTGGGGAGTCGGGGAAGCCCCTGTGCCTGGATTCCGCTCCCCGGCAGGAGTGCCTGGCAGGTCGGGCAGGGCAAGCCCCCGCACCCCAACCCCATTTCACCCAGCAAGAGCTCCAGGGGTGGGGGTGGGGACAGCAAGCAGAGGGGTGGGGAGGGGGCCCCACTTGCTCTGACTCAGGGCCTCACAAAACCGTAATCTGCCTTTGCCCACAATTTATGTCGGCTGCCACTGCAGATGGCACATCCCATGTGTGGCAACTTTTCTCCCCTCTGCGCTTCCTTATCCCAGGGTGGTTTCCTCCTTTACCCCACCTACCCACCCACCCCTCCTCTTAGAGCAGGGAGCAGATTCCCATGGCCAGAGAGGGCAGCAGCCTGAGCAAATGTGACTTTTCCAGATCTCCGAGGGGGAAAGGACCAAATTTCCCCCGGGGGAGGGCTGGGAAGAGCTGAAGTGAAACATGGATGTTAATTTGCAGCCTGCCAGGCCTGAAGGCAGATGGGGGAGGTTCCTAAAGGGGCTTCAGTATATTTCACACCCTCAACTTCCTTCATGTGATCCGAGAGGTGTGTAAGGGATGCAGCACCACCATTCGCTCGGTTGAAGGGGAGACCGCCGAGATCCCGATCCGGAGCGGAGTTAAGCGGGGCTGTCCCCTCAGCCCCATCATCTTTAACCTCACCATGGAGCTGTTGCTGCAAGCGATCTCCAATGGCACAGATGGCTTCAACCTCTATGGTGAGAGGGTGAGCATCCTGGCTTACGCAGATGACCTGGTCCTAACTGCGGACGACCCCAAGAGTCTCCAAGGTATGCTAGATGCCACCAGTCAAACTGCCAACTGGATGGGGCTCCGCTTCAATGCAAAGAAGTGAGCAACTCTCCACATCGATGGCAGCAAAAGGGACTCGGTGCAGACAACGGGGTTCCAGATCCAGGGCGAGCCTGTCATCCCCCTGGCAGAGGGGCAGCCATACCAGCACCTCCGCACGCCGACGGGTTTCCATGTCCGGCAGACACCCGAGGACACCATCCAGGAGATCTTGCAGGATGCCACCAAGATCGACTCCTTCCTGCTGGCACCGTGGCAGAAGATAAATGCCCTGAACACTTTCCTGATCCCCTGCATCTCGTTCGTCCTAAGGGGATCTGCCGTGGGGAAGGTACCCCTCAACAAGGCAGACAAGATCATCTGGCAGCTGGTGAAGAAGTGGCTGTTCCTTCCCCAGAGAGCCAGCAACGAGCTAGTCTACTTTGCCCACAGGCATGGCGGTGCTAATGTCTCCCGCATGGGCGACCTGTGCAATATTGCAGTGATCACCCATGCCTTCCGCCTGCTGACGTGTCCTGACGCTATGGTAAGGAACATCGCAGCGAAAGCCCTCCATGACATGACAAAGAAGCGGATCGGCAGAGCCCCCTCCAACCAAGACATTGCCACCTTCCTGAACGGCTCCCTGGATGGTGAATTCAGACGGGATGGGCGTAACATCGCTTCATTGTGGTCCCACGCTCGCAATGCCACGCATCGCTTGGGGAAGCGCATCGGCTGCTGCTGGGACTGGTGCGAGGAGCGCCAGGAGCTGGGAGTCCTGGTGCCACAGATCAGGTCCGACGACAACACCATCATCACCCCGAGCACCAGGGGCATGCTGGAGAGGACCCTGAAGGCAGCCATCCACTCACTGTACATGGAAACCCTGAAGCGTAAACCGGACCAGGGTAAAGCCTTCGAACTGACCAGCAAGTGGGACGCCAGCAACCACTTCCTCACCGGCGGTGGCTTCACCCATTTCACTGACTGGCAGTTCATCCACCGTGCCCGGCTCAACTGCGTCCCGCTCAACGGAGCCGCCTGCCACAGGAACCGAGACCAGCGTTGCAGGAAGTGCGGCTACTCCAACGAGACCCTGCCCCACATCCTGTGCGGCTGCAAGCCCCACTCCAGAGCCTGGCAGCTGCACCACAATGCCATCCAGAACCGCCTCATGAAAGCCATCACACTGCACCTGGGGGAGGTCGCCATGAACTGTGCCATCCCCAGAACCGAAAACCAGCTGCAACCTGATGTGGTCATCACCAACGAGGCCCAGAAAAAGATCATCCTCATCAACATCACGGTCTCCTTTGAGAACAGGACCCCGGCCTTCCACGAAGCCCAAGCTCGTAAGCTGGAAAAATACGTCCCCCTTGCCTACACCCTGAGAACGAAGGGCTACAAGGTGCAGATGGATGCCCTGATTGTCGGAGCCCTGGGTGCCTGGGACCCCTGCAACGACTGTGTGCTGCAGACCTATGGGATTGGTCAACGCTATGCATGGCTTATGCGTTGCCTCATGGTTTCAGACACCATCCGATGGTCCAGGGACATCTACATCGAACACATCACCGGCCACCAACAGTACCAGGAGGGGTGAGCCGGAGCGACATCGTGCATCAACTATGAGAAAGGGGCCGAGAGACTTTTTCCATATGAACTGGAACCATAAACTCACTGAACATTAATCCTCACCAAATGAGGGTAAATCCATCCTCATCATCGTAGCCACTCGTACTCCACACCTGACCAGAGCCGTTATATGAACAACATACCCTCCTGTCTCAACGTCTGTACTTTGACCCGTTAACCTTTTACCCCTAATCGGGGATATTGCAGATTATATATTCCTTACGCCACCCGATCCTAAATCCTAAACGGAACTTCGCACCCCCTGATAATCGGTATGTTATTCCTTGATAACCAGAAACTTCTATGCTTAAACTCTGTACCATTTTTTTAAATTTTAACATCATCTTAATAAAATTATTAAATCTATTTCACACCCTCATTTCCCCCCGCCCCCTCTTTCCCTGCGAAGAGATGCTCTAGGCTTTGGTTACAGCTGGTCCCGAAGGAAGGCTGCTGCCGCCCGAGTTGGTATCCACGGGCACAGGAAACGGCTGGCTCAGCTGAGAGCGGTTGCATCCGGTGCTGGCAGCAGCGAGAGTTTAGGGCTCCCAGAGGCTGCCACAATCCCAGTGATCGCAGCAGAGGACAAGACAGTGCGCGGCTCCTGACCGGTCAGTGATCACCGCTGCTGGAAGAAGCTGCGCCTGCTACCTCCATTGTGAGCCAGGCTGAGCCGCTGCCCAGCGGGGTCTGCGCGGGGAGAGCCCTTCCCTAGCGCCCCCTGTGCCCAGCCGGGGGGACTTTCTGCGGTGGGTGGAACCAGCCCCTGGAGCAGCCCCGGCCTCTGCCGACACCAGCCCCTGAGCCGGAGCCTGCAGGTGAGGGGAGAGACCCGGGGAAAGGGCTGGGGCCGGGGGGGAAAGTGACTCTGCATCAAGGGCCCCTCCTCGCCCCAGCTCTGCTCCCGGGGGCGGGGGTCTGCGAGTCCCGGAGCTGCTGCCCTCCCTGACCCCCCCGGCTCTGCCCCCTGAGCGCCGGCAGGAGCCGAGCCAGCGCCGGGAGAGCGACCGCCCCGGGCCGGGCCAGGGACCGAGTCTCCCAGCCCGAGGGGAGGGGAGGGGGCAGGAGGGAGACAGGGGCAGAGACTGGCAGGGGCAGCAGGAGCAATCAGCGGGGAGGGAGGTTCCCGGCTCGCAGCCCTGCCCAGCCCCATTCCCTGCAGCACCCCGGGCAGATTGACTTTCCTGGGAGAAGGGGAGGAGCAGGGAGAGGAAAAGCCAGTTCCTGCCTCTGCCTGGTCCCCGCGCTGCTGGGGGGATCCCCTAGAGCGGCTCCTTTGGTTGGGTTCCTTTCTAGCATTTGGGGAAAGTCTTTATGGGTTTAGAGAGCCAAGGTGGGGGAGGGGATATCTTTTATTGGACCAACTTCTGTTGGGGAGAGAGAAGAGCTGGAGCTGCACAGGGCTCTTCTTCAGGTCTGGGGCCAGGTCTGGGGCCAGGTGGGGAAGTCACCAGGCATTTTTCCAGCATTGCAGTCAAATCTCTTCTTTTGTATACAGCTTAGCTAAGAGCGCTCCCCAGAGACGAGCTTGCCAGGACCCTGAGATAACTGTAGCTGGACCAAGCTCAGACGGAGAAAAAGAAAGGTACATGGGACCATCTGCAAGGGCTCTGGGGGCTGTTCTGAGTGTGGAATGGGTGGGGGATGGCACGGGAGTGCCAGCGTGGTAGGAAGAGACAGATTGGACTCACAGGGTGTGTCTACACACACAAAAAATCCCTGCAGCAGTGAGTCTGAGAGCCTGTGACAACCTACTGGGGCTCACACTCCAGGGCTCCCCATGGTGTAGACATTCAGGCTCGGGCTGAGACCCTCCCCTCTCACCAGGTTTCAGAGCATGGGCTCTAGTCTGAGTTGGAATGTCTACACTGCTATATTTAGCCCCATAGCGCAGTTGACATAGGCTCTGAGGCTGGCTGCTGCAGGGGGGTCTTTTGCTTTGTGGACATCCTGGCAGACACAGTATGAGGGTGGATACAGGGAAGTGGCTGGAGAGGGGGTGATGGGACAGGGAGGGGTTACATGGCTTCTATCCCCTATTCCACAACAGGGCCCATCTCTTTCCCCCTTTATACAGCAACATAGCTAGGGGTGGAAGACTCGCATATTTATTGATAAATGTCAGTAAACATCTATTTCACAGACACAAACCAATGAAAAAATATTTCCCTCAATAATACTCAAATTTTACAAATAGCCAAAGTAAGAAAAATGCGGTTTGAAAACTTATGAGAGTGAAAAATCCAGTGACGTAGCCTTCTGAATTAGGCTCGTTACAAACAGACTAGTGAATGTACAGTAAAACAAGGCTTGATTTGTTGATTGAAGGATATTTACTATGTCTGTTCTGACGTGATGCTGACAATTTAGCAGTTTTGAAAGCTTTACATTTTGGAATCTGAATATCTGCTGTCTTTAAATAATTGCCTGACCACCTTTCCCCCCCCCCCCCATTTCATACCACTGCGAAAATGTAAATAGATAAAAATCTAAAAATGTGCTTTAAAATAAACATCAATATTATCCATCAGAATTGTAACAAAATGAAAATTGAGTGCGACTAACCCGAAATATAGCAGACCGACAATTCTGCTGTAGTTAAGATTGAGCGTCATTTTCTGTTTAACAGTAGACTATGGTAGAACTTCAGAGTTACGAACACCTCGGGAGCAGAGGTTGTTCGAAACTCTGAACAAAACATTGTGGTTGTTCTTTCAAAAGTTTACAACTGAACATTGACTTTAATACAGTTTTGAAACTTTACTATGCAGAAGAAAAATGCTGCTTTCCCTTTATTTTTTTAGTAATTTACATTTAACACAGCACTGTATTGTATTTCCCTTTTTTTTTTTTTGTCTCTGCTGCTGTCTGATTGCGTACTTCCAGTTCCAGATGAGGTGTGTGGTTGACCGGTCTATTCATAACTCTGCTGTTCATAACTCTGAGGCTCTACTATATTCTGAGAGCGATACAATCAATCTGCAGATTGTCTTGAAATTTTCTGAGCCTCATATGGGTACTGGGGTAGTGATAATGTTCAAATCTGGGATCATTTGAGCAAGGATTTCCTGCGTAACCTCCCCTGAAAAAGGAATATTTTACTGAAAACCCCCCCAAGTCTCATTCAACTACCATGTTTCTTTGCACACCTAGGGCACTAACCCCTCCTCAAATTGATCTCAGTCACCTGGGGTTTATCTCAGCTCGCACATGGCACCTAGTGCCCTTTCGGGAAAGCCATATTGAAAAAGTTATTAACATTAGAGTCTGGAACTTCAGGTCAGCATATGCCAAAGTGAGGCACTTAGCAGAGTGAAATTCACATGTGCAGCAAGATCTGGGCACGGTTGAAACCAGAGGTTTTCCAGGCAGTGACAGGGGGTATACTGTGGTTATGGACCCTGACCCATGCACTGTGTGTTTGAACCCTGCCTTAGGCAGTTTTCAAGACAGCGTGTCCTGTGCTCCTTGCATTCTACATGGGCTTCTTTTGGAAACTGTTTCCTGAGACCAAACTTTCTGGTTTAAGAGCAATATTAAAGTAGGAGGGAATGGGGCAGATGGGGTGTATGTACCTCGCTGTGTTTTTAAACCAAGGTGCACAGATTTTGCATGTCCCTCTCTTCCCAGGATTGGGTCCATGCCAGGATAGGGCTTTGGTCTTGGCAGGTTCAGAAAGGTGTAAGAGGTGGCACAACTTCCATGCCAGAGTCAGAACATCCCCCAGTGTGTGGCGCTCCCTAAATTGTCTACAGTGGGACTCGCCCATCTCTCAGGAACCATCTGACCCCATTAAGGGTCTCCAGGAATATTTTCCCACCCACTCGAGATATCTGTAAATGATACTGTCTCCGACTAACTGGTCTCACCTGTTTCTCTTTCAGTGGAGCAGATTTTTCCAGTTTCCCAAAGGTAATGTGGTTCCTATCTGGAACCAGAGGCAGAGCTGTGAGTCCCAAATCTCCAGGGCTTTGAGGAAAGGGAGATCCTTAAAACATGAACACAGGTGAGGAGTTGGTGAAACGGATGCAGAAATTATCGGTCACTGGAGTATCGTATCCTCACAGCAGGTATTGCTTATGGCTTCCCATCCACCCTGAGGCCAGGCAGTCGCTCCCTTGCCATTAAGTGTTCAGATTGGCTGTGGAGGCAAAATTGGTCCCCTCCACTCTTCTGGCAAGGGATTTGGCTCCTGATTTTTCAGTCTCCCCAGCAGTTATTTTGGTTTGTTCCCCCCTTTCCCATTTCCCTTTTTGAGGGTTCCTTTCTCCATGGCAGAGGGAACATTTCATGTCTGGATTCTCTTTCCCAGCAGGTGATGGGACGGTGGGTGAGAAACAGGAGGAGAATCCACAGCAGGAAGGTCCTGAGCAAGTGGAACCATGTGGGATAGTATCGGGAAGATCCAAAGGGGACATTTCCTTGAGTCCTGAGCAAGAGGAAGGCCGTGAGACTCAGCGCAAGTCAGAGAGGCAGAAGAGCAACCAGCAAAGGAAGAGAAAGGATGAATCTACTTGCCAAGGGAGAAATTTGGAGGATCCTAGTGAAATCATGGTCCAACCACGAGTCCACATGAAAGAGAAACTGTATAACTGCCCAGAGTGTGGGAAAAGCTTCGCTCAGATATCAAATCTCCTGGTACATCAGAGAATCCACACGAGAGAGAGACCCTATAAATGCCCTGACTGCGGGGAAAGCTTCACGCTGAACTCAGACATTATTTCCCATCGCTCAGTCCACACAGGAGACAGGCCCTATAGCTGCCTTGAGTGTGGAAAATGCTTTGCTAATTTCTCATCCCTTATTTCACATAGACGAATCCACACAGGGGAGAGACCCTATACGTGCCCCGACTGTGGGAAGAGCTTCAAGCGGAGCTCAGACCTTAGTAAACACCGGAGACTTCACACAGGAGAGACGCCCTATAAATGCCCCGAGTGCGGGAAAAGCTTCACTCAGAGCTCAAACCTGGTTTCGCACCAGAGAATCCACACAGGAGAGACACCCTATAAGTGCCCCGACTGTGGGAAAAGCTTTAAACAAAGATTCAGCCTCATCGTACATCAAAGAATCCACATTGGAGAGAGATCCTATAAATGCCCCGACTGCGGGAAAAGGTTTAGTAACAGCTCCCAACTTATTAGACATCGACGAATCCACACAGGAGAGAAGCCCTATAACTGCTCTGAATGCGGGAAAAGCTTCAGTCAGAGCTGGGGAGTCCTTAGACATCAGAGAATCCATTCAGCAGAGACACCCTATAAATGTTCTGTCTGTGGGAAAAGCTACAAGGGGAAGGATTCGCTGAAGTCCCACCAGAAAGTGCACACAGCATAGAAGGTTTCGGGAGCTCTTCCTGTGGGGCAATGGATCTCAGCCCTCTGGAAGCATGTTTCATCTGAGGATGGTCTGGGCAGGGGAAGCAGACTGGTGGCTGGTCTGGGTTTCAGTGGAGGGTGGTCGGTGAGGGGAAGGGGAGGAAGAAACACTGGGTACTTGGTAGATGGGTCATTTCAGGGTCTGGGGGGAGCAAGTGTATCAGTGGGGATACATTTCTGTGCTAGGGGCCCTGCAGGACTGTAGTTTATAGAATCATAGGACTGGAAGTGACCTCAAGAAGTCGTTTAGTCCAGTCCCCTGCACTCATGGCAGTACCAAGTATTATCTCTAAACCATCCCTGACAGGTGTTTGGAGATCTTTAAGAACAGGTTAGACAATAATGGAGATTTCACAACCTCCCTAGGCAATTTATTCCAGTGCTTAACCACCCTGACAGTTAGGAAGTTTTTCCTAATGTCCAACCTAAACCTCCCTTGCTGCAATTTAAGCCCAATTGCTTCGTGTCCCATCCTCAGAGGTTAAGAAGAACATTTTTTCTCCCTGCTCCTTGTAACAACCTTTTAAGCTTGAAACCTGTTCTCATGTCCCTTCTCAGTCTTTTCTTTTCCAAACTAAACAAACCCAATGTTTTCTCTTCCCTCATAGGTCATGTTTTCTAGACCTTTAATCATTTTTGTTGCTCTTCTCTGGACTTTCTCCAATTTGTCCACATCTTTCCTGAAATGTGGCACCCAGTTGGGGCCTAATCAGCATGGAATAGAGGGGAAGAATTACTTCTTGTGTCCTGCTTACAACTGCTTACAATTAGTTATAAAACACCAAGAGCTGCTGATCTGAAGTGACAGGATGTCAGTGATGCTCAATTTATTTGATGTCTCTGCAGCTGCAGGGAGGCAGGGGACAGAGATCGGAGAATTCATAGGAATACATTCCCCCGAAAGGATTTTGCTGTTCTGGTGTGGGCAGTATGGTGTAATAGAGCAGGGGCTGTTGGTTCTCTGGACTCCTGGGATCTAGTCTCAAATCTGAGTGGAGTGAGGGTAGAGAGCCTGGCAGTCAGGGCTCTTGGATTCAATACCCAATTCTGCCTGTGTCCCCTTGTGCGACCTTGGTCCATTCACTTTCTTTCCTCTCTGTGGGTCCGTTCCTCCCATCTCTACAATGGGGATAATAGCAGATGCCCACCTCCGTGTGGAGGCGTCAGGGGTCGCTGATCATGGTGTGGTCAGTGGCTCAGGAGGACAGAGGTGCCAAGAGAGGGAAAATGTCATTATTATTATTATTATTATTACTGTATTGTATTATTCTCTGATACTCTCCTGTCCCTTCCCAGCTCTCTCTGTTGGGGGGATGGTTTTCCTGAGTTAGCTTGAGTCCCTTGTCCATGTTTTCAGGCAGGGGATTATGCCTGAAATAGCTTCCTGGGAAGGGATTCTCCCCTCCTCTGTGGACAGAGGGTGGGAGAGATGGGGTCTCATGGGTCTGTTTCAAGTTTCAGGGAGTCTTTATGTCTCTTTGATGTTTTTACCTCAGTAGGTTACTTTTTTGCCCAAATAAATGTCTAATAAAACATTCCTGGTCTGTCCTGGTCCCCCAGGAATTTCCTTCATTTTTGGGCTCTAGGGCCAGGGGAAAAGTTCCCCAGACCTGTTCAGTTTCCTTCCTGAGGAGGAATCACTTACTCCCCAGCCCTTCTGCTGACGTCTCTTGTGAGGGCTAAAGGTTTAATTTCAGGAGAGGGCCATGCAGCTCTCAGAGAACTCAGCTAATTTACCTTCTTCTTTGTGTTTCTGGACCATGTTGCAATTTGAAAAAAAACAAGCGAGTGCTGTGTACTTTGCATGGGTTTTATTAGAAAATATAATCAAGCAAATATGTAGATTAAACAAACATATAACTGAGGCTAAAACTATTCTAACTTCACTAAACGTAGACGGAGTTGATCATGGTATTGTTTCCGGGTTTTTTTGGATCATCGATTTCCAATCGAATTAATACCGCAGGTACTCAGATCCCGAGGCTGATGAAAGAAAGAATTGCTTTTAGTTAATCCTGCGGCAGGAGACCAAAGGAGGTGCCTTTAGTCTAACACCCTCTGTGGCAGATGCAAGACCTTGGAAGTATGGAAACGTAAAAGACTATTGCAATGATATGTGCCATCGGCATTTTGTATCTCTAAATGTTATATGTACCTCTGGGAAGTAGGGATTATATGATTGCCCCATGGGGGAGGATAACTGAGCTTCTCCAAGAACTAAATCCAGTGGTGGTTAATTACTGAAGATCCCAGGGCAGTTAAACAGCCCAAGAGCAGCACCACTTTCTGGGATGACTTGCATAGACTGGCTCAGACCAGGTTCAAGGGGCCCAGGAGTCAAAGAAGGAGCGTGTGGTATAAAGGGCCGGCCTGAGCTGATTGAAATCCCTCATTATGAGTTAGTAGCCAAGAGGGCAAAACCCTGCTGGAAGGACTGGAAACCTAAGGGGGTCGCCCTGTGGAAGACGGCTGATAAGCTAGCATGCACGCAGACTGGTGGTTGTTTTATGATATGTGTTCTCTGTAATGTTTTTGTCCTAAAATAAATGTACCATGCTCCGTGAAAGCTGGCTGGTCACTGTAACCCTGAAAGCCCCTTCTGAAGTCCCCCAAAACCCGTTCTCACCCCAACAGGTGGCAGCATAACGTTCATGTTTAGCTCCCAACTGTCCCTTCCTCCCAGTGGCTGCAGTGGAGACAACTCAGGTAGGGGATTTTCAGGGGCCTGCTGGGGGGTTCATCCTGGAGCCAAATTTCCAGCCCCAGATTTGCCCAGCCCCAACAAGTAGGAATAGAGTTCAAAGTATTTACCTGACTCTCACTGCCAGAGGCGAATACCACAGATAAATGAAGAACCACCCAGCAAGACCCATGGTTGATGCCCATTCCCCACATACACCCTGGTATCATTTGACTATCATGTGTTCCATGCATTTGGGAAGTTCATCTGCTTTAACAGTGCTGAGGTCCCAGTTAAGGAGCCCAATGTTTCTGGACAAACTATCAAAAGTAACAGCACCAAGAGCAACCAGTCATATTTAGCTGTGACACCATAACCAATCAGCTGCAGGGATTTTCTGTGAAGGGGTCTGTGTCATCACTCACCTCCTGAAACATGCCATAGCCTCACATGGATATTTGGAAAATAGATACACCCAGCAGCATCAGCCGTGGCAGTAGAAAACAGGAGATCGGGAATGCTATCCCTGGCTCTGGGAAGACAGTGTGGTGTACTGGTTAGAGGTAGGTTCATAAAAGCACTTATCTGTGGAACACTCAATCTGTGGACAATCTGAAAGGCAGCCTGGCTGAGTTGCTAAAATTTAGCTCTAGCAGATTGGTGATCTGGAGTAAAATCCTGGCTCCCTTGAAGCCGGTTTGAAAACTCCCTTCAAGTTCAGTGGGGCCAGAATTTCACCAGTGGTGTCTATTGCCGTCTCTGTCTGAACAGACCTGGTGTGATCTTTCTGTTAAGTTGTTTGTAAAGTGAGCAGGTGGCAGCTCATGCGTGTTATTAACTCAGGGGCTTCCTGTCTCTCTGCCTGTCCAGCACAGACAGGCTCTCTCTCCCCAACCCTTCTCACGGAGGGGTGCACTGTGGAGGGGGGCCCTCGGATGAGAAGCTGGGCAGAGGATGCAGGAACAGTGCAGGGACTTACATGGAGTCATGGGGGTTATTGTTAAGAGGGACAAACACAGGGAGTGTGGCTGTGGGCGTCTGGGGAGGCAAGGCTGAAACCAGAAAGTCCAGAGGTGCCAGGGCTGTGAACTGCCCAGCCCAGAGGTGCCGGGACTCTGAACTGCCCAGCCCAGAGGTGCCGGGGCTCTGAACTGCCCAGCCCAGAGGTGCCAGGGCTGTGAACTGCCCAGCCCAGAGGTGCCAGGGCTGTGAACTGCCCAGCCCAGAGGTGCCGGGACTCTGAACTGCCCAGCCCAGAGGTGCCAGGGCTGTGAACTGCCCAGCCCAGAGGTGCTGGGACTCTGAACTGCCCAGCCCAGAGGTGCCAGGGCTGTGAACTGCCCAGCCCAGAGGTGCCAGGGCTGTGAACTGCCCAGCCCAGAGGTGCCGGGGTTCTGAACTGCCCAGCCCAGAGGTGCCGGGGCTCTGAACTGCCCAGCCCAGAGGTGCCGGGGCTCTGAACTGCCCAGCCCAGAGGTGCTGGGCCTCTGAACTGCCCAGCCCAGAGGTGCCGGGGCTCTGAACTGCCCAGCCCAGAGGTGCCGGGGCTCTGAACTGCCCAGCCCAGAGGTGCCGGGGCTCAGAACTGCCAACCCCAGAGGTGCCGGGGCTCTGAACTGCCCAGCCCAGAGGTGCCGGGGCTCAGAACTGCCAAGCCCAGAGGTGCCAGGGCTCAGCCCTGGCAAGCCCTGGGACAATTAAGCACTGCCTCCCTCCACCTATTTCACCTTCTTGCCCCCTGCACAAATTCTGCGCATCTCTCCTCTCCCCCTTTAGCTCTCATGTATAGCAGGGAACAGATTCGGAGAGCAGGTGAGGGCAGCAGGCTTCAGCAGATGTTACTAAGCATGCTCGGATTCCTGCACAGCTCTCCACCCCCACCCTCTTGGGAGGATCTGATTGTTCTGCAGCCTGTGGGGGTGAGCAGGGGGATGTCGGGGGCTGTAGTTCTTGTCACACGCCACTTTCCCCCAGGGAACCCCTAATCTCTGCAGCCAGATGCTCTGGGCATTGCTTACAGCCTGTCTCACCCAGCCCCAGGGAGGGCTGCAGCCCGGCTTGGTATCAAGGGGCACAGGAAGGGGCTGGATCAGCTGAGAGCGGTGGGTTGTGTCTGGTGTTTGCAGTGGGGAGGCAGAGATATGGGCTCCTAGGTGCTTCTGCTTTGCAAATAATCATAATAATGAATAACTGTAATGACAGAGATGAGAGACCGCGGCTCCTGCATTGCAGCTGCTTCTAATCCGAGCTGTTTGAAGTTGTTGCCGCCTCCATTGTGAGCCGGGAGCCCGGGCTGAGCCGCTGCTGCTCCCTCGCGGGTCTGTGCGGGGAGAGACCTGCACTCATCACCCACCTCCCGCTCCCAGGGGTCTTTCTGCGGGGGCTGGAACCAGCCCCTGGGGCAGCCCCGGGCTCTGCCGCCACCAGCCCCTGAGCCGGAGCCTGCAGGTAAGAACTGATCCAGCTGCGGGAGAGCGAGCGCCCCTGGAATGGGACAATGGCGGGGGAGAGGGAGGAGACTAATGGGGGGCGGGGTAGTGTAGGTTTCAGAGTAGCAGCCCTGTTAGTCTGTATTCGCAAAAAGAAAAGGGGGACTTGTGGCACCTTAGAGACTAACCAATTTATTTGAGCATAAGCTTTCCTGAGCTACAGCTCACTTCACCGGATGCATGCTGTGGTGTAGTGTAGGAGACCGCTCCCCTACCGCCAGCACTTACCGGTCCCTGTGGATTGTAAGAAACGGCTATTGTAGGACACTGCTACCTGACATAGCAAGTGCCTACAGGTAGCAGCTTCTTGCACCCCACGGTATGTGAAATTGCTACGTGTAGAAATGTGCTACCTGTAGCAGTTAGCGCTCGGTACAGATTGTAAGAAACAGTTTTTGTAAAAAGATGCTACTTTATTGGTACATACTTGGAACTTGTTATCCTGTTTCAGTCTGCCCTCATAGGTCATGTTTTTTAGACCTTAAATTTTAACAAACTTTATAAGTGTACCATCTATGCCATTATCTCAATCATTAAGATTTTGAATAGAAACATATCCAGAACTGATCCCTGGAGTACCCCACTCATTGTGCCCATCTTATTTATCGTTATGTCCATCTAGGTTTCATTTCCACAGTTTGTTTATGAGACGGTCATGGGAGACAGTATCAAAAGCCTTACCAAAGGCTAGATCGACATCTACCGCTTGTAGGCTTGTTACACTGTTAAAGAAAGCTATCAGGTTGGTTTTACATGTGAGACCGCTTGAAATACCATTTTTAGCCAAGTTGGACCTGTCTCTGCTGCAGGTAGCACGGTCCTACAGATAGCATTTTCACACACACACATATGTGTACGAACCTGCAATCTGTAGGGATGTGCTACCTGTAACACCGAGGGCGGATGAAGCTAATTCCTACAGATTGCCATTTCTCACACCCCAGGTATGTGAGACTGCTATCTGTAGCCATTTGAAACCTGCAGCAGAGAGACAGTGAATTCTTACCATTACCAGTAAGAGAGCTGCGAAGGGCTGTACCTGTGGACGCTCAGGTAAACAGTGTCTCGCGGCCAGCTAGCAGCTTTCCCTTACAAGCCCCAAAGCATAGTGTGAAAACCCCTGGCCTAGCATAATAAGCAAACCTACCCTATTTTCATTAGGAGCAAAAGAAACTAATGCTGAATACTGCAGCTGACTATGTGATGTAAAGAAGTATCACACAGATCTCTCTCTTGTTAGAAGAGCTTTCTGCTAAACTCTGCACATGCCCAGCCCAGTTACACTCCCTAGCTTCATCTGGCTTCTCTCCCGCAGCACAAAATGAAATACACACAAGGTGACATTTGGAAAGATGAGAGTTTCAGTTGATGAACCTGCCAGATAATACCTGCTGCTGCTGGAAATATAGTGGGGGAATATACCAGAGAGATTACACTGATCAGGCCTTTTGAGAATTTACCAGGGCAATCCAGAAATTTTATAATTCGAGATTCTGAAGAAAAGTACAGGGAAATGAGAGCCAGGATTTCCACTGACTTGCTATGCAAGTTACATCACCTTGTGTGCCTCCAGTTTGTCCTCTCAACTTTCCCCTGCCCTGTTAACTCAAGAGTAAACAGGCCAGCTACAATTCTGATTTCAGCAGCAGATCTTTACACCTCTCTGGACCTATCAGGAGGTGTTAGATAGAAGTTGCTGTGCCTCCCACCTCTCATGTGGTGTAGTGGACAAAAGAGATAGAGAAATGATTTTTGCAAATAAACATTCCATTCCTACATGGAAACTATTGACATGCTTGATAAATGGAAGTGTGTCAACAAATTCTTTAAAAACAACTGTGTGGTAAGCAATACCTTTGAGAAACCATTCTCCATAACCTCCATAACCATGTCATCAAAATTACCTGGGTGACTGCTTGAAACTCCTGACACTACACACCCCTCCTCTTCTGTGTGTGTGACCTCCACTTGGCTGTCGTGAGGCTTGTGAGGTACATTGCCGCCCATTTCTCCTACCTCTAAGGTTTTCACAGTGTCATACACAGCAGTTTCCTTTTCCATGTTTCTCTGTGATATGTTTTCCTCACCTAATTTTGGAGGCTCTTTAAATACTTTTAGTTGGGAGATACTGTACAATGTTGCTAAACCTTTCCCTAACTTAATGACAGGTTTCAGAGTAGCAGCCGTGTTAGTCTGTATTCGCAAAAAGAAAAGGAGTACTTGTGGCACCTTAGAGACTAACCAATTTATTTGAGCATAAGCTTTCGTGAGCTACAGCTCACTTCATTGGATGCATAAAGTGGAAAATACAGTGGGGAGATTTATATACACAGAGAACATGAAACAATGGGTGTTACCATACACACTGTAAGGAGAGTGATCACTTAAGATGAGCTAATACCAGCAGGGGCGGGGAGGAAAAA
Source organism: Chelonia mydas (assembly GCF_015237465.2). Taxonomy (NCBI): domain Eukaryota; kingdom Metazoa; phylum Chordata; order Testudines; family Cheloniidae; genus Chelonia; species Chelonia mydas. The sequence continues at coordinate 31,493,361 of NC_051254.2, read as the reverse complement.
ACCTTCTGTAGTGATAATCAAGGTGGGCCATTTCCAGCATTTGACAAGAACGTCTGAGGAACGAGGGGAGGGGAGGGAATAAACATGGGGAAATAGTTTTATTTTGTGTAATGACCTATCCACTCCCAGTCTCTATTCAATCCTAAGTTAATTGCATCCAGTTTGCAAATTAATTCCAATTCAGCAGTCACTCGTTGGAGTCTGTTTTTGAAGTCCTTTTGTTGTAATATTGCGACTTTTAGGTCTGTAATCGAGTGATCAGAGAGATTGAAGTGTTCTCCGACTGGTTTATGAATGTTATAGTTCTTGACATCTGATTTGTGTCCATTTATTCTTTTACGTAGAGACTGTCCGGTTTGGTCAATGTACATTGGCAGAGGGGCATTACTGGCACATGATGGCATATATCACATTGGTAGATGTGCAGGTGAATGAGCCTCTGATAGTGTGGCTGATATGATTAGGCCCTATAATGGTGTCCCCTGAATAGATATGTGGACAGAGTTGGCAATGGGCTTTGTTGCAAGTATAGGTTCCTGGGTTAGTGATTCTGTTGTGTGGTATGTGGTTTCTTCTCATTTTTGGAGCAGATGTTTATTCTGGTTGGATTGTCTGACTTTCACTCTGACTGAATTTCTGGCCTAGTGTCAAAACTTTGTTTTGAGTCAATCCACCAATGGGGATTGCATTTTTGCAACTGTTATTTTGCCTCTCAGTCTAGCCCTTAGTGTTTTTCCACATGCCATTGTGTACAACTTGATTCTCAAATATTCAATAAAGGTAGTATACTATCTCCTATAACGTCTTTCTCCTAATCACATCAGCCACACTATCAGAGGCTCATTCACCTGCACATCCACCTATGTGATATATGCCATCATGTGCCAGCAATGCCCTTCTGCCATGTACGTTGGGCAAACTGGACAGTCTCTACGTGAAAGAATAAATGGACACAAATCAGATGTCAAGAATTATAACATTCATAAACCAGTCGGAGAACACTTCAATCTCTGGTCACTCGATTACAGACCTAAAAGTCGCAATATTACAACAAAAGGACTTCAAAAACAGACTCCAAAGAGAGACTGCTGAATTGGAATTAATTTGCAAACTGGATACAATTAATTTAGGATTGAATAGAGACTGGGAGTGGATGGGTCATTACACAAAGTAAAACTATTTCCCCATGTTTATTCCCTCCCCCACCCACCCCCTGTTCCTCAGACGTTCTTGTCAACTGCTGGAAATGGCCCACCTTGATTATCACTACAAAAGGTTTTCTTCCCCCGCCCCCGCTCTCCTGCTGGTATTAGCTCATCTTAAGTGATCACTCTCCTTACGGTGTGTATGATAACACCCATTGTTTCATGTTCTCTGTGTATATAAATCTCCCCACTGTATTTTCCACTTTACGCATCCAATGAAGTGAGCTGTAGCTCACGAAAGCTTATGCTCAAATAAATTGGTTAGTCTCTAAGGTGCCACAAGTACTCCTTTTCTTTTTTCCCTAACTTGTTCTCTAATTTAACTCTTTTGCCCTCTACAGCGGAAATTTTGTATGGTCCCACGTAGGTAAGCTGTAGCTGCCCTCCCTTTCTTGTTTTCCTTCTTGTATTCAGTAGCATGACAGTGTCACCAACCTTGAATGTTATTTCCCCATGTTTACGAGTCTTAATTTTGGCATACTGTATTTATTGCTTTTCTTGTGCTTTTGAAATATTACTAATAGTTTCAGCATCACGTCTAGCTTCAATTTTCATGATGTACTCTTTGTAGTATTCTTCATCGAGTTCCTCGAAATCTGTTGGCTTTGGAAACAAATGGAGAAGGACTTCTGTTTGTAAAATGAACAATCACAGAATAACATATGCACCTGAAAGCTGAAGGACACTTACAGTGTAGTTGTCTGAGACCTGGTCTGGGAATCTTGCCTCAAAGCCATACAGTAGTCGATAGGGTGACAATTTGGTTGTCGTGTTTGGTTTTGTTCTCAAAGAAAATACAGTTTTCAGAGTAACAGCCGTGTTAGTCTGTATTCGCAAAAAGAAAAGGAGTACTTGTGGCACCTTAGAGACTAACCAATTTATTTGAGCATAAGCTTTCGTGAGCTACAGCTCACTTCATCGGATGCATACTGTAGAAACTGCAGAAGACATTATATACACAGAGACCATGAAACAATACCTCCTCCCACCCCACTCTCCTGCTGGTAATAGCTTATCTAAAGTGATCACTCTCCTTACAATGTGTATGATAATCAAGTTGGGCCATTTCCAGCACAAATCCAGGTTTTGTCACCCTCCGCCCCTCCACACACAAACTCACTCTCCTGCTGGTAATAGCCCATCCAAAGTGACCACTCTCTTTACAATGTGTATGATAATCAAGCTGGGCCATTTCCAGCACAAATCCAGGTTTTCTCACTCCCCCCCACTTTTTTTCCAAAAACCACACACACAAACTCACTCTCCTGCTGGTAATAGCTTATCCAAAGTGACCACTCTCCTTACAATGTGCATGATAATCAAGGTGGGCCATTTCCAGCACAAATCCAGGTTTTCTCACTCCGCCACCCCCGTACACACACAAACTCACTCTCCTGCTGGTAATAGCTCATCCAAAGTGACCACTCTCCCTACAATCAAGGTGGGCCATTTCCAGCACAAATCCAGGTTTTCTCACCCCCCCGCAAAAACACACACACACACAAACTCACTCTCCTGCTGGTAATAGCTCATCCAAACTGACCACTCTCCTTACAATGTGTATGATAATCAAGGTGGGCCATTTCCAGCATAAATCAAAGTTTAACCAGAACATCTGATGGGGGAGGAAAAAACAAGGGGAAATAGGCTACCTTGCATAATGACTTAGCCACTCCCAGTCTCTATTTAAGCCTAAATTAATAGTATCCAATTTGCAAATGAATTCCAATTCAGCAGTTTCTCGCTGGAGTCTGGATTTGAAGTTTTTTTGTTGTAAGATAGCGACCTTCATGTCTGTAATTGCGTGAACAGAGAGATTGAAGTGTTCTCCGACTGGTTTATGAATGTTATAATTCTTGACATCTGATTTGTGTCCATTTATTCTTTTACGTAGAGACTGTCCAGTTTGACCAATGTACATGGCAGAGGGGCATTGCTGGCACATGATGGCATATATCACATTGGTGGATGTGCAGGTGAACGAGCCTCTGATAGTGTGGCTGATGTTATTAGGCCCTGTGATGGTGTCCCCTGAATAGATATGTGGGCACAGTTGGCAACGGGCTTTGTTGCAAGGATAGGTTCCTGGGTTAGTGGTTCTGTTGTTTGGTATGTGGTTGTTGGTGAGTATTTGCTTCAGATTGGGGGAGAGTGAGTTTGGTGGGGGGGGGGGGAGCGGAGGGTGAGAAAACCTGGATTTTTGCTGGAAATGGCCCAACTTGATTATCATACACATTGTAAGGAGAGTGATCACTTTAGATAAGCTATTACCAGCAGGAGAGTGGGGTGGGAGGAGGTATTGTTTCATGGTCTCTGTGTATATAATGTCTTCTGCAGTTTCCACAGTATGCATCCGATGAAGTGAGCTGTAGCTCACGAAAGCTTATGCTCAAATAAATTGGTTAGTCTCTAAGGTGCCACAAGTACTCTTTTTTTTTTAAAGAAAATACAATGTCACCAAGAAATTCATCCCAATTGGTCGCACTGTCATCAACCAACTTGCACAATGCTCTATAAAAAATGGTGATGGATTATTTGTGGGGGAAGGGGAAAGGATTGTCTTTACTGAGAGAAATTGTATGCAATTGAAAAGGCATAAAGAGGCCATCCTAGTGCAGTGGGATAATTCCTTTTACTTGAAATAAAAGACAAGTTGAGTTTCAATGTACTAAAAATTTGAAGCAATTTGTAGCTTCTGTCATAGTGCATTCTGCTTTCTATTAATACTGTAATTTCCCCTGCCCTAAAATTACCTTTTGATGGATTTCTTTGTTGTTTTCAGCTAGTCCATTGGTTTGTGGATGGTATGGGCTACATTGTATTCCCAATTTTTTGCACATCTCTAGGTTAAACTGAAAGTAAAAACTGTATGCAATAAACTTTCCTTGGGACAGGTTTGGTGTCTAACCCTAACCCTTTCCCCTGATACCTTACAAGGCATGCTTTATATGTAAGATCATTATTATATGAAAATGAGGAATATGGGGTACATTCCCCCAAGGTATAGAGTGTCACACATTCATTTTCTGACATAGCTGTAAAACTACTCTTAAAAGTTTTCTAAATAAATCACTGTTTAAAAATGTATAGTGTGTACCTTCTAGAAATGAAACTTGTATCTAACTCTGAGTTGTGAAGAATATGTATTAAGGCTGTAACAACCAACAAGAATGCACTTTTATTGAGAAAACCATGGTTAAATCGAGTCTTCCTGACTCGTGATTTAAATTATGATTTAAATCAATTTGATTTAAATCAAATCCACCATGGTTTAGGGATAGTGTCACAGCCTTATGTACACGTTTATTACTCAAGAAATCTTAAGTGACACTTTCCCTGAATGACAAGATGCTTAGTCGCCATCCTCAAAATACCCATTACACAAACACTTGGTACCAAACACATTTTTGGAGTAGAGAGAACCAACCCCACATTCCTATACTTTCAGGACTGTTTAAAAAACATTTTGCAAGTGGAATTTCATGGCTATTGCATTAAAAACCCTAAATGAAAGTCTGAACATTTAAAAAGAAATCTTTATTAGTCCCTTTCCACTGAATAGTAGGTCATACAGTCTATTAACAAAAAAACAACAACATTGAATGCACACAAAACATTGAGAGTAGTGAAAAGCATTATAAACAGTATGTGAAATACTTAATTCTTTTGGAAAGCAAGCTCATAGGCAGAAAATCTACCATTGTGCTTTATGGTTGTAAAGGTATCTTGGGGTTGTAGATGCGTGTTCATTATATTTTGAAGGGCAAAACTATGAATGGGTTGAACAAAGAATTAGATCAGTCCCTCAGGATAAGTACATTGGCTATTAGCCAAGATAATCAGGGATGAAGCCCCATCCTCTGCATGTCCCTAAACCGTCCTTTGACTGCCAGATGCTGGGAGTGGACAATGGGATGGTTCACTGGAGTCATTGCCTGGTCTGATCATTCCCTTAGAAGCATCTGGCATTGGCCACTGTCACAAGACAGGATACTAGATTAGGCAGACTATTGGTCTGACCCACGATGGCAGTTCTAATTTTCTGCAAAAATTACAATAGATTTTTTTACAGGGAGAAAGACGTTATAGGAGATAGTATACTGCCTTTACTGAATATTTGAGAATCAAGTTGTACACAATGGCATGTGGAAAAACACTAAGGGCTAGACTGAGAGGCAAAATAACAGTTGCAAAAATGCAATCCCCATTGGTGGATTGACTCAAAACAAAGTTTTGACACTAGGCCAGAAATTCAGTCAGAGTGAAAGTCAGATGATCCAACAGAATAAACATCTGCTCTAAAAATGAGAAGAAAAAATTAGAATTAAAAATTCAGGGAATCCCAGCTGCAGATAAGACAACTTGGGAAACTGCTAGGAGACTCTATGCAATCAGATACAGTGACAAGGGATTCTTTGTTTCTGAGGGGGTATATGTAAAATGTTTCACTGAATTAAATCTCAGGGATTATCTACACTGGCAAGTTAAAGCGCTCTAACTTGCTGCCTCAGGGGTGTGAAAAATCACTCCCCCACCCTGAGCACAGCAAGTTTGAGGGCTTTAAAGCGCTAGTGTGGAGAGGCTCGGCTCCCAGTGCTCGGAGCTAATCCCCTCGTCGAGGTGCATTACCAGGAGGACTGGCACCCGCGGCAGCGCTTTGAACTTTGTAGTGTAGACATAGCCTCAGTAGGTTAGATCAGTCAAAGAGGAGCTGCAGTGACTAGGCATTGGGATGCCTGTGCCTTTAAGAACCGAGCCCTGGGAAGCCCATGCTGAGAGGTGCTGTCTGTGGGAGGGGAAATAAAAAAGCCCCTTTGCCCCCCACCATTTTTGCAAGCACTGGTGTCTCAGTCCCACTGGGGTAACTGTTACCCCCTGTGCCCCTGCCTGTGCCGGGTTTTGCCCTCTGACACCCTCTGGCAGCGCCTCACTCCTGGGCTTAACTCCGCCTCCTCCCCCACATCCCTGATTTTCCCTTTAGCCCTTCTCCTAATGCTGCCTCCAGCTGCTTGACCCCCCTGACCAGTAAATTTCTGCCCCCTGCTCAGACCCTGGCCACCCCCCTCCTCCGTTTTGCCCCCTTTGCCCCTTTTTAGCCCCTGTCAAAAACAGTCCGCAGAACCTTACAGCAAATAAGGGCAGGGTGAAGGGCAGTGGCTTCAACGGATGAACTGAGCATGCTCAGTGCACCATGCGTAGCACATTCCTAGGGAGAGCAGTGTCCTACACTACAGAATACATGCGGAGCTAGGTTAGGTGTGGGAAGTTAACTGGACTGTGCTGGATTGGGGCTTTTTTGGGCATGGCTGCATCCACAGTAGCGCTTATAGCAGCATAAATATATAGGTAAAAAAATCACACCCCCTAGCTGACATTATGATACCAGTGTAACTCCTCTAGTATAGGCCAGAGCTTAATGGCTCTGTGCCTGTTTCCCACATGTAAAATGGGGAAAACGGCGCTCTCCTGTCACTCGGGGGTATTGTAAGGATAAATAATTTTTTAAAGCTGCGTGGTGCTCAGGTACTAGGTTTTGGGGGCCAGGTAAGGACCATAGAGAGCGTAGCAGCCCTTGGCGAATATGGCGCGCTAGCTCTGTTTCAGAAACCTCAAGCCCTCCACCCCACCCAGCTTTTTAGAGGAACTAGGAACTCATGAATCAGTAAGTATCTGCTGCACAGTGTTGGTCTATAGATGCTAGAGCCGGGGTTCTCAAGCTCTCTCTTTCTGAGCCCCCCGCAACATGTTATAAAAACTCCATGGCCCCCCTGTGCCATAACAACTGGTTTTCTGCATGTAAAAGCCAGGGCCGGTGTTAGGGGGTAGCAAGCGGGGCGATTGCCTGGAGCCCCATGCCACAGGAGGCCCTGCAAAGCTACATTGCAAAGGTTTCCCCTTCAGCCCTGCGTGGTAGGGCTCAGGACGCCGGGCTTCACACCTATGCAGTGGGGCTTTGGCTTTCTGGCCTGGGCCCCAGCGAGTCTTAATGCTGGCCCTGCTTGGCAGAGCCTCTGAAACCTGCTCGCGGCCCCTCATCGGGCCCCAGACCCTTCATTGAGAACCACCGTGCTATAGAAATAGGAGACACTGCTGCGTCTCATGTGGGTAGGTGTATAGGAGCTATAGGAATAGAGACACATAGGGTGATGTGCCTTGCTGCACTCACATGGGAAGAGATATCTCTTGCCCTTAGTCTATATGTGTCATAGAGACGTAGGAGATGCCTGTGTATATGAATGAGGCTGCTGCGGAGGGGTGCCAGCGGCTGCGTGGCTATATGTGCTGTAGAAATGTACCAGATGTCCCCAGTGCATCAGTAGGTTCCATAGGCCATGATGTCTGTGCTACCAATATGGGGGCTATGATGTGTGCATATGCAGGAGTCGTTATTGATCGTTTCTGTTGCAGAAACGACTGAAGCTGGGGGCATCCCATTGTGCCAGGTGCTGCCCAGGTGCTGCCAGCCAAGCTCGACACAGTTGGCTGAACTACATCGCTCAGGGGGGTGAAAAATCCCAGGCTGCAATGTGTGACACCCCTGGCAGGGAGGAGTGTGTGTATGTGGGTGCCATAGAAATGTACCCTACACACACACACACTGTGCTCCTTTCAGAAGCACCTGCATAGACACCGCTTCAATCCAGTCAGATTACATTGGCATGACAGGCTAGGCAAGAGTATAAAAAAGAAATAGTCCCCTTGAGTCTGTGTCAAAGCTGGGTATGAGCCATCCAGGATCGGGGCTACATGCTCCACTGGGGGATTGCTCCTCCCATGCCCCCTCTGCCAGCAGTCTCCTTTCCTGTTCAGTACCAAGTTGCCAGATGTGAGCATGTGAAGGTGCTGCAGAAGTGCAAGGAGCTGTATAGGTATAAGGATGTTGGGTCTATATACAGTCTATGGGAGTGCAGGGGACTGTATGAGTATTTAGCTAGCTATATGCATAGGTGACATGTACTAATGTAGTGGCTCTCAACCTTCCCAGACTACTGTACCGCTTGCAGGAGTCTGATTTGACTTGCATACCCCAGGTTTCCCTTTACTTAAAAACGATGTGCTTACAGAATCAGACATAAAAATATAAAAAGGGTCACAGCCCACTGATACTGAAAAATTGCTTCCTTTCTCATTTTTACCATATAATTATAAAATAAATCCACTGGAAATATTGTACTTACATTACAGTGTATAGTATATAGAGCAGGGGTAGCCAACCTATGGCAAGCGAGTCGATTTTTAATGGCACTCTGCTGCCTGCCGGGTCCCAGCCGCTGGCCCCGCTCAGCCCGCCTGAATCCAGGCTGGGACCCTGGCAGGCAGCAGCGTGCCATTAAAAATCCTACCCGCTCCGGCCCGCTCTTCTCCGCCTCCCCCCCCGCGGGGGCAGGGTGAAGAAGTTTGGTCCTGCTGCTGCCGCAGAGCAGGCAAGCTCCCCCTCCCCCGCTGTGCTGGGTTCCTGCCCCTCCTCTTCTCCCTCCCTGCCCCCGATCAGCTGATGGCCCTTGTGAGGGAGGGGGAGAAGTGGAGCTGCAGCACCCAGGCTGCTCTGGGGAAGAGGCGGAGAAGAGGTGGGGATGGGGCGTTGGGGCATATCCCCTCCAGCCCCCTGCCGTGAGCCGCTCAGGGCAGGGGGCTGGGAGCACCCCCATGACCCTAGCCCACACCCACAGCCCCCTGCCCTGACCCCTACACCCCCACACACACTCCCAACCCTCTGCCCTGACCCTTGCCCCCCCCACACCCACCCAGCCCTCTGCCCTGACCCCTGCACTCCCCGCACACACCCCCAGCCCTGACTCCAGCACCCCCACACATACCCAGCCCCCCCCACACCCCATGCCCTGATTCTTGCACCCCCCACATTCCCACCCCCACCCTGAGCACCAAACGGGAGCTCCTGCACCCTCCACACATTCCCACCTGCACCCCTTGCACCAAATGGGAGCTGCCCAGGTAAGCACTCTACACCCAAACCTCCTGCCCCAACCCTGAGCCCCCTCCCTCATTCTAGCTCCTGGCCAGACCCTACACCCCAACCCCCAGCCTGCTTCTTCACCCCCAGTCCTGTGCTCAGTGCACTCCCACCCTCAGCTCAGTGCAGAGAGAGAGGAAGAGAATGGACTGGAACCAGGGAGAAGGTAGGTACCCAGTCTATGTGGGCAGGGCCGGGATCCCAGACCGGCAGTGGGCTGAGCGGGCTGGCAGCCGGGACTCTGACTGGAAGGAGCCGGCGGACGGAACCCCAGACCGGCAGCGGGCTGAGCGGTAGCAGGCTGAGCCGCTTAGCCAACTGCCAGTCTGGGGTCCCGGCCGCTGGCCCCGCTCAGCCTGCTACCGGCCTAGGTGAACGGAACCCCAGGCTGGCAGCGGGCTGAGCGGGCCGGCGGCGTAAGATCAGCATTTTAATTTAATTTTAAATGAAGCTTCTTAAACATTTTGAAAACCTTGTTTACTTTACATACGACAATAGTTTAGTTATATAATATATAGACTTAGAGAGAGAGACCTTCTAAAAATGTTAAAATGTATTACTGGCACGCAAAACCTTAAATTAAAGTGAATAAATGAAGACTCGGCACACCACTTCTGAAAGGTTGCCGACCCCTGATATAGAGCAATATAAACAAGTCATTGTCGGTATGCAATTTTTTTGTACTGACTCACCTGTTGTAAATCTAGGTAAATATCTAGATGAGTTGATGTACCTCCCGGAAGACCGCTGCATACCCCCAGGAGAGGCACATACCCCTGGTTGAGAACCACTGTACTAACTAACTAACTGAGGGTATCTGGGTGAGGATAAAAAGGGAAAAGAAGATTCGCAATGTTATGGTGGGGGGTTTATTATAGATCAGCAAATCAGGAAGAGAAAGTGGATGAGGCATTTTTCAAACAGGTAACAGGATTAGCTAACACTTGAGTTTGTACTGATGGGGGATTTTAACTTCCCTGATATCTACTGGAAAACTAATACAGCAAAACATAGTGTGTCCCGCAACTTCTTAGCATGTGTACGGGACAGCTTTCTGATTCAGAAAGTTGAGGAAACAGCTAGGGGGTCGTCCCTTTTGGATCTGGTTTTGACCAACAGGGATGAATTAGTTGCAAACCTGAAGATGGTCAGGAACTTGGGAAGAAGTGATCATGATCTGATAGAATTCAAGATCCTAAGGAAAGGAAGACATGAGAACAGCAAACCAAGGATACTGGACTTCAGAAAGGTGGATTTCAACCAGCTCAGAGAAATAATAGGCAAGGTCCCATGGAGAGACCAATTGGGAAGAAAAGGAGTAGAAGGGGGCTGGCAGTTCCTAAAAGATGTAATGCTAGATACTCAACATCAAGCTATTCCCATGCAGAGGAAAGACAAGAAGAGCCACAGAAGGCCAATGGGGCTGCACAAGAAGCTTTTTAGCTATCTAAAACCCCAAAGGGATACATACAGGGAATGGAAGGAGGGGCATGTCACCAAGGAAGTATATACATGGGAATAGCGTGAGTGTGTAGGGACCAAATCAGGAAAGCCAAGGCAAAGAATGAGTTACAGCTGGCAAGGATTGTTAGAGACAGCAAGAAGGGGTTCTACAAATATGTCAGACGAAAAGAAACATCATGGACGATGTGGGTCCACTGCTCAGTGGAGAAGGTGAGTTGGTAACAGAAGGTGATAGGAAGGCATAGCTGCTCAATGCCTACTTTGCTTCTGTCTTCTCACAAAAAATAACAGGCCGGATGACTAGCAAAGTTACCATAGACAATAAAGGGGAAGGGATGCAGATCAAGATAAGTAGAGAACACATCAGAGATCTTGTGACTAATTTGAATCTATTCAAGTCAACAGGGCCTGATGCTATTAACCGCAGGATGCTGAAGGAATTAGCTGCAGAAATTTCAATAGCTGGCAATAATATCTGCAAACTCATGGATGGCAGGAGAGGTCCCGGAAGACTGGAGAAGGGCTAACGTAGTGGCCATCATTAAAAAGGAGGAGCCAGGGAACTATAGACCAGTCAGCCTGACTTCAATAGCTGGGAAGCTACTAGAGCAATGTATAAAACATTCAATTTGCAAATACCTGGAGGATGAAGGGGTGATCACTAGCAGCCAGCATGGATTTACCAAGAACAAATGCTGCCAAACCAGCTTTCTTTCTTTTTGACAAGGTAACTGATTTGGTGGATGGGGGGAATGCGGTGGACATAATATACCTGGACTTTAGCAAGACTTTTGATACAGTCCCACATGACAGTCTGACAGGTAAGCTGGAGAAATGTGGGGTCAGCAGAACTACCATCGAGTGGATACATAATTGGTTAAACACCCGCAAACAAAGAGCAACTATTAATAGAATGATGTCCGATTGCAGGGAGGTCTCAGGTGGGGTTCCACAGGGATCTGTTCTGGGTCCTGTTTATTTAACATCTTTTATTATGACCTGGTTGTAGAAATAGAGAGCGTATGGATCTAATTTGCGGATGATGCAAAGCTAGGGAGGGTTGCAAATACTTTGGAGGACAGAGCAAAAATTCAGAGGAATCTTGATAAATTGGAGAACTGGGCTACAGACAAAATGAAATTCAACAAAGACAAATGTAAGGTGCTACACAACTGTGAAGCCTTGATCTTGCCTGTTTTCTTTTCTAGGAGCAGGTTTTCCAATTCCCGAGCCTGACATGATCTCCTGGAGGAAATGGAGAAAAGAGCTGTGGGTCCCAGACTCTCAGAACTCTGAGGAAAGCGTGACCCTGAGGAACACCCACACAGGTGAGGAATTGGTTAAAGTGATACAGAAACCGACCATTGTTGATGTAAACAGCTGGAATTCCCACAAAGGCCCCATTCGCTCCTCTGCCTCATCTTACCCAGGTCAGAATTGTCCCCAGCAGGAGTTGTATCCTCCTGGCAGACCTCATGCATGGCTTCCCACCCATCCTGAGTGGCACTTGGCAGTAGCTCCCTTCCCTCTGAATATTCGGATGATATTTGGAGGCAAAATTGGTTCCCTCCTCTCTGTCTTCTGAAGAACGATTTGGGGGCAGGATTCAGCTCCTGATTCTTAATCTCCCCAGCAGTTAATTCAGTTTATTTCCCACCCTCCTGTCTTGTCTACACCAGGGGTGAGGTCACAAAGGGGTGTGGGTTTTTCACATCCCTGAGTGACATAGTTAAACCAATGTAAGAATCATAGAAGATTAGGGTTGGAAGAGACCTCAGGAGGTCATCTAGTCCAACCCCCTGCTCAAAGCAGGACCAACCCCCAACTAAATCATCCCAGCCAGGGCTTTGTCAAGATGGGCCTTAAAAACCTCTAAGGATGGAGATTCCACCATCTCCCTAGGTTTCTAGTGTAGACCTGGCCTTACTCAGTACATTGATGGGTTAACAAAGACATTAGCTGGGATTATCAATTTATAATGTCAGGTTAATGCAGCAGCTAATTGAATCCTGAGGTTGACAAAAGGAAAACCTAAATCCTAGTGTAAACAGAGCTAGGTTGATGAAAGAATTCTTCTGTCGACCTTGCTACTGCCTCCTGGATAGGTGGATTACCTATGCTGAGGGGAGAACCCCTCCCATCAGCGTAGGTTGCGTCTAAACTGAAGCACGATAGTGGCACCATTTTAAGTGTAGACACACAGTTTAGTGAGTGTAGGCCAGGAGTTTCTTTTTTTACTTTAGAACTTGACCAAGAGAGAGTCCATGAAGGAGTGGTAAATTGAGCTTGTCTTGTCTTGTCTTGTCTTAAGGAAGTACAGAGACCAAATTGGTTTCTTTAACCACAGCTTGACTGCTACTACTTCCTTCTTAAATCTCACCAAGATAGCTATTATTCTACTCTTCTTAGTACTCAGCCACACACATACAAAGTGTGTGAGTTTTACAAGTGATATCACAACAGAGGAGATTATCGAGCCAGGCTTACAACTAACAATAGCAGCACCCAGTAGCATGTCTATATCATGGGCAGCACTCACTGATGTAGATGGCAGACTTGGGGTTTAGGGAACTATTAATGGTGCCATTTCCCAGAAACATATAAACTCACTCAGTAAACACCCTCATACCCTAACAAGTATCCCTCTCTTACGACGACAAGAAAAGAGTTCACAGTTCTCCTGCTGCATGGTTCTTTAGGATCTTTGGCTCTCATGACTGCAGTTACTGGAATCAGGCGATGGAGTAGCTTGGTCAGGGTTCTTGATGCCCACAGAGTTCTCTCAGATAGTAGCAGACTGGTCAGGAAGGTATAGCCAATGAATGGAGTCTTCACTTCTTCATACTCAAAGGGAACTAAGAAGGTTCTTTTCATAGATGTTGTTGGTGACCCGAGAGAGCACACGTCTCTTCTCCAGGGTCTTGACCTTCACAGTGGAGGATGATTCCCACTTACACCATCCTACGGTCCACCTTCATAACTCGTTCAGTGGCCTGTGCCTTTCAGATACAGTCAATATGGCCCAGTCCTCTCACATCAGCAAGCATTAGGCCTGGGGTCTCTATGGAAAGTCCCACTCGGGGATAACCATTGTCCCGAAAGATCTTCTGTTGCAACTGCAATGTCTGATAGGCCATCTGGTGGCTAATAAGGCTTGAGCTCCAACTGAAGATTTTCCCACACTCCGCACGTTTGTATCATTTCTCTTTAGTGAAGATTTGTGGCTGTATCATGGTTGCATTAAGGTCCTCCGAACCTTACAGTTTCCTTGGCTGATTCCTCTGCTGGGAGTATGAGAAATTTTCCCTTTGGTCCTTCCCGATACTATTCCATGTGGTTCCATTTACTCAAGGCTGAGTATTCCCCTCCTCATCCTTCCTCACACCTTGCAGTAGCTCCCTTCCCTCAGAGTTTTAACTCAGGACATAGAATATCAGGGTTGGAAGGGACCTCAGGAGGTCATCTAGTCCAACCCCCTGCTCAAAGCAGGACCAATCTCCAATTTTTGCCCCAGATCCCTAAATGGTCCCCTCAAGGATAGAACTCACAATCCTGGGTTTAGCAGGCCAAAGCTCAAACCACTGAGCTATCCCTCCACCCCGCCCCTGACATGGCATTGAATTGGTTTCTCCTTGCCTCTGGGGAGAAGTTCTTGTGTTTGTTTGTTTCGGGGGGAGAGGAATTCAGCAGTTATTTTGATTTATTTTCCCTCTTTCCTTATATATATAAAATGATGGGGTCTAAATGAGTTGTTACCACTAAGAGAGAGATCTTGGAGTCATTGTGGATGGTTCTCTGAAAACATCTACTCAATGTGCAGCGACAGTCAAAAAAGCGAACAGAATGTTGGGAATCCTTAGGAAAGGGATAGGTAATAAGACAGAAAATATCAGTTGCCTCTATATAAATCCATGGTACACCCACATCTTGAATACTGTGTGCAGATGTGGTCGCCCCCATCTCAAAAAAGATATATTGGATTTGGAAAAGGTTCAGAAAAGGGCAACAAAAACTATTAGGAGTATGGAACAGCTTCCATATGAGGCGTGATTAATAAGACTGTGACTTTTCATCTTGGAAAAGAGATGACTAAGGGGGGACATGATCGAGGTCTATAAAATCATGACTTGTGTGGAGAAAGTAGATAAGGAAGTGTTGTTTACTCCTTCTCATAACACAAGAACTAGGGGTCACCAAATGAAATTGATAGGCAGCAGATTTAAAATAAACAAAAGGAAGTATTTTTTCACAAAATGCATAGTCAACCTGTGGAACTCCTTGCTAGAGGATGTTGTGAAGGCCAAGACTATAACAGGGTTCAAAAAAGAACTAGATAAGTTCATGGAGGGTAGGTCCATCAATGGCTATTAGCCAGGATGGGCAGGGATGGTGTCCCTAGCCTCTGTTTTCCAGAAGCTGGGAATGAGCGGCAGAGGATGGATCACTTGATGATCACCTGTTCTGTTCATTCCCTCTGGGGCACCTCGCATTGGCCACTGTCGGAAGACAGAATACTGGGCTAGATGGACCTTTGGTCTGACCCAATATGGCCGTTCTTATGTTTTTATGTTCCCATTCCCCTTTCTGATGTTCCTTTTCTCCCTGGCACAGGGAATGACTCCTTTCTGGATTCTCTCTCTTTCCCAGCAGGTGATGGGATGATGAGTAAGATTAAGGAGGAGAATCCTCAGCAGGAAGGTCCTGAGGAAGTGGAATCACACGGGATGGTATTGGGAAGATCCAAAGGAAATATTTCCCAGAGACCCAAGCAAGGAGAAGCCTGTGGGAGTCAACACAAGTCAGAAAGGCTGAAAGGAAACCAGCCAAGGAAAAGACGTGCTGAATCCATTCATCCAGGAGATGGTTTGAAGGATAGTAAAGAGACCCTGATCCAGCCAAAGATCCACACTAAAAAGAAATCATATAACTGCCCCGAGTGTGGGAAAAGTTTCACTCAGACATCAAATCTTATTATACATGAGAGAATCCACACAGGGCAGAGACCCTATAAATGTCTTGAGTGTGGGAAAAGCTTCAGGCAGAGATCAGACCTCAGTAAACATCAGCGAATCCACACGGGAGAGACCCCTTATAAATGCCCCGACTGCGGGAAAAGCTTTAAGCAAAGATTCAGCCTCATCGTACATCACCGAAGTCACACTGGCGAGACCCCTTATAAATGCAATGACTGCGGGAAAGGCTTCACCCAGAGCACCAACCTGGTTTCGCACCAGAGGATCCACACGGGAGAGACACCCTATAAATGCGCCGACTGCGGGAAGAGCTTCAAGCAAAGATTCAGCCTCATCGTACATCAGAGAAACCACACTGGAGAGAGAGCCTATAAATGTGCTGACTGCGGGAAAAGCTTCAAGCAGAGCTCGGAGCTCATTTCGCACCAGAGAATCCACGTTGGAGAGAGACCCTTCAAATGCACAGAGTGTGGGAAAAACTTCAGTCAGAGCTCAGGCCTGATTAGACATCGGAGAACCCACACGGGAGAGAAACCCTACAAGTGCATCGACTGTGGGAAAGGCTTCAGTCAGAGCTCGGGACTCATTAGGCATCGGAGAACCCACACAGGGCAGAAACCCTATGACTGCCCTGAGTGCGGAAAAAGCTTCACTCAGAGCTCAGCCCTTATCGTACATCAGAGAGTCCACACGGGAGAGGCACCCTATCGATGTTCTGTCTGTGGGAAAAGCTACAAGGTGAAGGACTCCCTCATTTCCCACCAGAAACTCCACACAGGATAGGAGGCAAAGGGAGCTCTCAAAGCGGGGCAATGGGTCTGTGCCCTCCTGAAGCAAAGTATAAACATACTTCCTTTGAGGATGCTCTTGGGAGGGGAGCAAGGGGGATGGAGCATAGCCACCGAGTCCATGAGAACTCCAGGGCTGGAGCACCCACAGAAAAAAAATACTGGGTACTTAGCACCCACTGGCAGCCGTATGGGTCAGTGCCTCCCCCTCCCCCCGAGTGCCTCCAGCCCGTCTGTGGTCCCCCGATCGGTTCCTCCCCCTCCCCCCAGCGCCTCCCGCAATCAGCTGTTCTGTGGTGTGCTGCAGGCTTTGGAGGGGGAGGAGCAGGGGCAAGAACAGGTGGGAGGAGGGGGGCAGAAAGAGGTGGGGTGGGGGCGGGGCCTGCACAGCAGGGGTTGAGCACCCCCCGGGATCTCTGTAAGTTAGCGACTCTGGGGTGAATGGTTTCAGTTTGGGGAGAAGGGGTTGGTGGGACCTGTGCGTTAGAGTCAGTATAGAGACGCGACACTTCCTGAAGACTTTTTGGTTTTCCTGTGGCACCTTTCCTACGAGAGGGAAGAAACAAAGCAGCTCAGGACAGGACAATTGCAGGCTGCAGCTACACAGAGCAGTCGGCAGTTTGGTTACCTCATTGCATGCTATACATCATGTCCATAATAAAGGATTGATCTTGACACTTCTGCTCATCAGAAAGATACCACATGGTACCAGCAGTGGAAGGCACCCAGCATGCTGGAAGACCCAGTGAGAGAAGTCACATTGCAATGGCCGCTACAGAGCCTTTACAAGTAACTTCTCCACCTGCCCTGAGAATCAGAGAAAATCTGGATTTGCCTGAAAAGGATTCAAACTGCAGTTTGAGCTGCTTATGAAAGCCAGCCACAGGGACCAATAAAGTGGAGGCCAAGCCAAAGATTCCTTTGATCCTTACCGTGGCAGGCACAGAAGTCCCAGATGGTGGTGGAGAAAGAAAGGAAAGTTGTGCAGAAATATCGAAAATGTTTGAGGCTCATTATGTTCTTAGAAAACAATGTTACTTATGAGAAAGAGAGAGAGATGGGTCTGGATAAGAACACAAAATGAAGGGGAAACAACAGGGGAGTTTTGTCAAAGATTTAAAGCTAAAAATCAGTCCTGTGACTAAGGAATCGTAAAAGATTCTCTCATTCAAGATCAGAGTAGCCTGGGGTGTATCAACAAGAAAGGCTGTGAATGGTTATTAAGGAAGATGGAGCTGTCACTAGAAAGGGCAATATGTAGAGGTGAGCCCCTGTGTTTTCAGTTTAAACTGATTTTTACTGAAAAATTTCCGTGTTTTTTTTATTCCGTTTTTCCTGATTTTCACTCTACTTTTGTATCATTCAAATATATAAAAAATACCATGTTTTATTAGGGAAATATCATACATGGCATGAGATCTATGTATTATGATCATACATTAGTTTGTGTGTGTATGCGAAGCTGCCTGTTGAAGTAAGCCTATGTATTAGTCTAGAAGATACACACAATAAACGGGCGGGCACGCAAGTGCCAAATTGTGTGCGCATCTGAACGTACTAATGAATCTCACACCCACCACGTATACATTTCAAGCTGTTAGCAGATAACGGGTTAAAGATTTGACACACTAAAATGGGAAGAAAACAAAAATCTGAATATGTATCCAAATATGTTTCAGAACCAAGGAAGTATTCGAAAGTTTAAAAAAAACAAAAATAGGAGAAAGGGATGAAGTTGAGTGTATGTGCTACAAATGGTGTGGCCCAATTATTATATGTAAATATTTATAGGCCAATAGTTCTAAGTCTACAACAGTAAACTGTTTATTCAAATGAAAAGCCTTATTTGAGAATTAGAGATACATTGTTTTCTTAAACTCAGCGGTGGTGTTGTGTTTTGAGTTCTGTTTTAGTTCTGCAGCAAACCACACTAATGAATGGAATTCAAAGTATTAATCAACTGAATACTTTTCTCCCCAGTCTTTCCGTCCACCAAAATAAACTCCGATATTTACCCAGAAAAGTTATTAATAGTTTTTTGCACTGATTTTCACCTGGTTTTGTTGTGGTAATAACACTGATAAAATCTCGGGAACAATTAAATTAAACAAAAACTGAAAACAAAGGGCCCTATGTATAGGCCAAGCAGCAGAACAAACAAAGGCAAACAAAAAGTCTAGAGAGAAGCACAGAGCATATTGCTTTGGCTACTATAGCTAAACCAACAGGCGAAAAGTTCCCAGAAAATCAATTGGCCAGGGACAGAAAATGGAAAGCAGGAAACAACGTCAGTGATGTGGCAACCAGTATGATTATAGAAAATATCCAGCATTTAGGCAAATATGTAGAAACTGTAATAAACCCAACCATTATACTAAAATGTGGAGAGAAAGCAGGAAAGTTTATGTATTAAGTGCAGAAAGGGATTCCTCAGGAGAAAAGGAACTGCTGTTCTAAAGCAAATAGAGGAGGGTGAAAACTCAAAAGACTGGCACGATGCAAGATAGACACTGGCACACAAATAAATGTAGTAACACAAACTGAAATAGAGAGATAAAAGGAACATGGAAAAGTGGAAGAGTCAAAAACATCTGTGAAGACTATGATGAAGGAACAATTCCAGTGTTTGGAAAGTGCACGCTGACGCTTCAATGCAAATGGAAAATGATAAAACAAGAGTTTGTGGTGGTACTCAGAGGCCAGCCCAGCCTTGGGCCTACACATGTGTCAGGAGTTTGGTCTCATTAAGAGGATGCATACCTCAGATAGACAGAAAGACAACGCAGAACCAGATATGAAAGTATTAAGAGCAGCATATGAAGATGTATTTACAAGAAATAGGTGCCTCCCAGTAACAGACATAAGGCAGGTAGAAGAAGATGCAGAACCTATGGTACATACTACGTGAAAAGTTTCGCACCCCTTAGGAAAGAGGGTAGAAGAGCTGTGAAATATGACAGTAAATGGTAGGATTTGGAGAATCGAAGAGCCAGCAGTTTGGGTTCCCTCCTTAGTAACTGTAGAGAAAAAAGGATAGAGACTGTGGCAGTGTATGGTTCCTAAGGTGCTGAACAAAACCAGAAAAAGTACACTTGGCCACAAGAAGTGAACTACTGTCTAAGATGGCAGGAGCCAAACTCCTCACCAAATTAGATGCATTGGCAACGTAATGGCAGACCCTCTTAGACCAATGGTCCCCAAACTTTTGAAGGTTGCGCCCCCCCTTACCCCTGCCAGCCCTCCACCTCTCCCCCAAGCCAGGCCTGGGGGTGGGTCTGGGGCCAGGAGCATGGCTGTGGCCAAGGCTGGGGGCGGGAGCGGAGTCGTAGCCAAACTGTGGTGGGGGCTGGCAGCCAGGTCTGCGGCCAGGTGCGGCTCTGCTCCCAGCCTTGGTCCCAGCCACAGTCGCTGGTCAGGAATGGAGCCGCGGGCAGTGGCCAAGACTGGGGGTTGGTGCAGGGCCCAGAGTGGAGCTGAACTGAGCCTGGTGATGGGGCCAGGGCCAGGAACATGGCTGGGAGTGGGACCGCAGCAGAGCTGGGGGCGGGGAAGGGCTCGGTGTCGCTCCCTCCCCGCCCTCCTGTGGGGGATGGCCCAGGTCCTGCCGTGCGCCCCTGGATGTTCCTCCATGCCCCCCTAGGGGACCATGCCCCACACTTTGGGGACCTCTGTCTTAGAGAGTGCTCCAAGATCTACACTTTCAACACACCGCTTACCCACTGATCAGCAGATACTGCTTCTGAAGACTACGCTGCCTTTCTGTAGAGGTTTAGTTCCAGCAGTTATTCACTGTCCAGTAAGCCAAATGCTGGAAGGTCTGGCAGATGTCATAGTGTACATTGATAATATACTGATTTGGAGCAGCATTGCCTTTGAACATCAGGACCCACAGAGGAGAGTACTGGAAATTGCTGGAGCTAAGGATCTTACACTGAAATGATGTCCATTTCAAACCATGGAAATAGCCTTCTTGGGAAAGAGACTGACAACAATGGGAACCAAAGATTCAGGCAATACTGAACAGGCCAACACCTGATGATAAAAGGGGAATTCAAAGGCTGCTAGGCATGCTGCATTATGTCAGCAAGTTCATACCTAACTATACAGCTCACACAACTCATCTATGACGTCTCTGCCACAAGGTCACGATATGGAAGAGTATTCAATGATTTAAAGCATATTATGACATCAGCTCCAATACTGCAAACTCCACAAAGTGTAGGACTGAAAAAGAGAAGGCCAGTACTGGGATATACTTTGGGGAAGGGTCAAGGCTGCCTCTTAGTGGACAAAGTCCAGGCTCTCAAAGCATGCCCTATCCCAACCACAAAGAAACAGGGCTGAAGGTTTTGGGGACATGCAGTTTACTACTGCTGATTTGTAGCAGGGTTTTCTATGATAGCAGCCCCCCTTCATTAACCTAATTAAGGACAGTAGCCCCCAGGAAGATTCACTGGCCTGCAAAAGGGCCTTTGAGAAGTTGAAAAAACATCTATGCAAAGAGCCTGTCCTGTTCAGTCCCAGCTTCTCAAAATAATTGATTTTGCAGACTGACATAATCTCAGGTAGTTAATGGAGTGGAAGATACTGTACTCTATCTGAGCAACGAACTGTTCCCTTGGGAGTGGGCATATTCAGTAACAGGGAAAAAAAGACTTTGTGACACAGAAGCTCCTTTGCAAAGGATCCCCTGTTCTTTGCCAACAATTCTGATCTCAGACCTGACAAACTCACTGCACCAAACACATCTTGCAGAATATTGATCCATAAGAGTAGCATGTAAGGTATCTACAGAATGCTCATAACTTGTTAAGATTCATAATCATTGTGAGATGTATGTACAGGTAATATTTAAAGAATAATGTATTGAGATTGAAAGTATGCTTCATGGACTTGGAATAAAAGTTAGTCACCATGGAATAATATGTCTTGGTGATGGCCCACTCACCCTGGTTAGTCAGTGATGTAATTCTTGCTCCATCCCAAGACTTTCCATGGAAAACCATCAGTGACAACTGTAAACTGTCTAAACCACTTGGAGATAAAGAAGAAATATTACAACAGACAGAATCACCCTGCCTCTGAACAAAGCTTGGTTCAGTATAATACAGAATGAGGAAAGGCCCTCTGGATTCATTCAGTGAGGAAACATCTTGTGGAATGAGGGTGTTTTTATGAAAGTTTTAGTTCCTGGTTCCTGTGAAGCCAGCCAGCTCTGTAACAGCTTGAACTTTTGGCAGAAAACCTACTTCATTATTAGATAGGAGAGGTAACAAGTAATAAATGTTGACCCAGGTTCATGGTTTATGATTTTGTTGTGTATTGTAACCATTTGTTTCTATCGCTTGCTCTCGTTTCTAGGTAAGTCTCCATTCTTTTAAAATAAACCTACTTTTGTTCCATTACAAGCATTCACCAGCTGTGTAGTTTACAGCAGCAGTGGTTTAAAGTTAAACTGGGATACACAGCTCCTTTGGGGGCAGAGGATCTGAGATTTCTGTGAGTAGCCAGTATCAGGGGTTGGATATCACAGGGGAATGTTTCAAAGGGACTCAAGGACAGGGATGCATCTCTTGTTAACCTGCAAGGCAAAGACAGGGCTGGCCTCACCCAGAGGAGAGGGCCTGAGTGGCTGACAGGCTGATGGTGTTAGGGAGCTAACACCCCCACCCCAGGGCAGGCTCCCTGGGAGACATTTCAAGGGGGAGGGTGTGACATGGGATATACAAACCCCAGCCTGGACAACATGATTGTTACCAGCTGTGAGCAGTCGAAGGGTGGTGGGGAGCTTAGGAGCAGCTGCAGCCCCCAGGCCCCAGAAACCAGCAGGAGGAGGAGATGGGAGTGTGATACATGAAGTGGGGGGGAGTAGCTCTCTTTGATGGTCACCTGCAGCCAGGTTAAACAGGCCTCCACACCTAACTCTGTTCCTGAGCCTCCTACAGGAACTCAGCCAGAGGTGGTGGAACGAGACTCCAGACCAGAGTCTATGGCAACAGTTGTAGATCCAGTTCCTGGGACCCAGCCAGAACGAGCCCAAGGATTGGAACTGGCGGAGCAGTCAGCACCAGAGCCCATGCTTGCAACCCCACCAGAGTCAGGGGAGCCAGCACCAAAGGGTGCCACAGAGCCTGCACCTCCAGCAGCAGCTAAATCAATGCAAGAGGCTCAATCGGAGCCTGAAGTACCACCTAGTGCACTAGCAGAGAGTGGTTCACAGTCAACGGAAACAACCCCATCACCTGCATCGCTTCCAGTGGGACTAAGCCCAAGTCCACAACCCAGCGAGGAACTAATGTCTCCAGCATCAAGGGAGCAGTTCCAGGCAGAGCAGGAAGCAGATGAGAGATTCAAGGGAGCTTGGATGGTGGCACAGAGCGACCCACCACCTCTCAGCTCTTCTAACAGGTCCAGATTTGTTATAGAAGGAGGACTCTTTCTGGTGGGCACAAGGAGGACTGGCAACATCAGAGACAGTTGGTAGTTCCAACTAAGTATAAGGAAAAGCTCTTGAGCTTAGCCCACAATCATCCCAGTGGCCATGCTGGGGTGAACAAAACCAAGGACCATTTGGGGAAGTCATTCCACTGGGAGGGAATGGGCAAGAATGTTTCTACCTATGTCCAGTCTTGTGAGGTGTGCCAGAGGGTGGGAAAGCCCCAAGACCAGGTCAAGACCCTTCTTGAGCCACTCCCCATCGTTGAGGTTCCATTTCAGCGGGTAGCTGTGGATATTCTGGGTCCTCTCCCTAAGAAGACACCCAGAGGAAAGCAGTACATACTGACTTTCATGGATTTTGCCACCCGATGGCCGGAAGCAGGAGCTCTAAGCAACATCAGGGCTAAAAGCATGAGCCAGGCATTGACAGACATTTTTGCCAGGGTAGGTTGGGCCTCCGACATCCTTACAGATTTGGGAACTAACTTCCTGGCAGGGACCATGAAAAGTCTTTGGGAAGCTCATGGGGTAAACCACTTGGTTGCCACCCCTTACCACCATCAAACAAATGGCCTAATAGAAAAGTTTAATGGGACTTGGGAGGTCATGATACATAAATTCATGAATGAGCACTCCAATGACTGGGACCTAGTGTTGTAGCAGTTGCTCTTTGCCTACAGGGCTGTATCACATCCCAGTTTGGGATTTTCACCTTTTGAACTCGTTTATGGCCACGAAGTTAAGGGGTTATTATAGTTGGTAAAGCAGTAACGGGAGGAGGTTACATCTTCTCCAGGAACTAACATTTTGGACTTTGTAACCAATCTGCAGAACACCCTCAAAAACTCTCTCGCCCTTGCTCAAGAAAACCTACAGGATGCTCAACAAGAGCAAAAGGCCTGGTATGATAAACATGCCAGAAAGCATTCCTTCAGAGTAGGTGACCAAGTCATGGTCCTGAAAGCGCTCCAGGCCAATAAGATGGAAGCATTGTGGGAGGGGCCATTTATGGTCCGAGTGCGCCTGGGAGCTGTTAATTACCTCATAGCATTCCCAGACCCTACCCTAAAACCTAAAGTACACTATGTTAATTCTCTAAAGCCCTTTTATTCCCAAGAAATCAAGGTTCTCGAGTTTACAGCCCAGGAGAGATGACGCTGAGTGTCTTGAAGAAGTCTACTATGATGGAAAAAGCAACGGTTGCATGGAAGAGGTGTGCCTTTCCGTGACCCTTGGGTGTAAGCAGTGACAGCAAATCTAGGAGCTGTGCACCAGCTTTGTGCCAATGTTTTCAGCCACCTCAGGACGGACAGAACGGATGTACCACTCCATTGACACAGGCGATGCTCGCCCAATTAGAGCCCAACCCTACCGAATGACTCCTCAAGCCAAAACCGCAATAAAAAGGGAGATCAAGGACACGTTACAGATGGGTGTAATCCGCCCCGCTGAGAGGGCATGGGCCTCTCCAGTGCTTCTGGTTCCTAAACCAGATGGGAAAATTCGCTTTTGTTTTGACTACCGTAAGCTAAATGCTGTAACTCGCCCAGAAAACTATCCAGTGCCATGCACAGATGAGCTCCTGGAGAAACTGGGACGTGCCCAATTCATCTCCACCTTAGACTTAACTAAGGGGTACTGGCAAATGCCGCTAGATGACCCAGCCAAGGAAAGGTCAGCCTTCATCACCCATGTAGGGCTGTATGAATTTAATGTGCTCCCTTTCGGACTGCGAAATGCACCCACCACCTTCCAGAGATTGGTAGATAACCTTCTGGCTGGATTTGGGGAATTTGCAGTCGCCTACTTTGACAATGTGTCTATATTCTCAGATTCATGGGCAGAACACTTCCAAGCTGTCTTCCAGCGCATAAGGGAGGCAGGATTAACTGTTAAGGCCAAAAAGTGTCAAATAGGCCTAAACAGGCTAACGTACTTTGGACACCAGGTGGGTCAAGGCACTATCAAGCCCCTACAGGCTAAGGTAAATGCTAGCCAAAATTGGCCTGTCCCTAAATCAAAGAAGCAGGTCTAATCCTTCTTGGGCTTGGCTGGGTATTACCGACGATTTGTACCAAACTACAGCCAAATTGCCACCCCACTGACAGACCTGACCAGGAAAAAACAACCAAATGCAGTTCAGTGGACTAAGAAGTGTCAGAAAGCCTTTAACCAACTTAAGGTGGACCTTATGTCTGACCCTGTATTGAGGGCCCCGGACTTCAACCAACTGTTCGTCATAACCACAGATGTGTCCAAGCATGGTGTGGGAGCAGTTTTAATGCAGGAAGGACCAGATCAACAATTCCATCCTGTTGTGTTTCTCAGCAAACCTTTCTGAGACGGAAAGCCACTGGTCAGTCTCAGAAAAAGAAAGGAGGATAACGGAGGATATTGATATAATAGGCATCACAGAACCTGGTGGAGTGAGGACAATCAGTGGGACACAATCATTTCGGGGTACAAAATATATCGGAAGGACAGAACAGGTCGTGCGACGGGGGCAGGGGGAGTGGCACTATATGTGAAAGAAAATGTAGAATCAAATGAAATAAAAATCTTAAATGAATCCACATGTTCCACAGAATCTCTATGGATAGTAATTCCATGCTCTAATAAGAATATAACAGTAGGGATCTATTATCGACCACCTGACCAGGACAGTGATGGTGACAATGAAATGCTAAGGGAGATTAGAAAGGCTATCAAAATAAAGAACTCAGTAATAGTCGGGGATTTCAATTATCCCAAAATTGACTGGGTACATGTCACCTCAGGACGAAATGTAGAGACAAAATTTCTCAATACTTTAAATGACTGCTTCTTGGAGCAGCTGGTTCAGGAACCCACAAGGGGAGAGGCAACTCTCGATCTAGTCCTGAGTGCAGTGCAGGATCTGGTCCAAAAGGTAACTATAACAGGACCGCTTGGAAATAGTGACCATAATATAACAACATTTAACATTCCTGTGGTGGGAAGAACACCTCAACAGCCCAACACTGTGGCATTTAATTTCAGAAAGGAGAACTATGCAAAAATGAGGAGGTCAGTTAAACAGAAATTAAAAGTGACTAGAGTGAAATCCCTGCAAGCTGCATGGACACTTTTCAAAGACACCATAATAGAGGCTCAACTTAAATGTATACCCCAAATTAAAAAACACAGTAAAAGAACTCAAAAAGAGCCACCATGGCTTAACAACCATCTAAAAGAAGCAGTGAGAGGTAAAAAGGCATCTTTTAAAAAGGGGAAGTCAAATCCTAGTGAGGTAAATAGAAAGGTGCATAAATACTGCCAAATTAAATGTAAAAATGTAATAAGAAAAACCAAAAATGAGTTTGAAGAACTGCTAGCCAAAAACTCAAAAGGTAATAACAAAATGTTTTTTAAGTACATCAGAAGCAGGAAGCCTGCTAAACAACCAGTGGGGCCCCTGGACAATCGAGATACAAAAGGAGCACTTAAAATACGATAAAGTCATTGCAGAGAAACTAAATGAATTCTTTGCTTCAGTCTTCATGGCTGAGGATGTTAGGGAGATTCCCAAACCTGAGCTGTCTTTTGTAGGTGACAAATCTGAGGAATTGTCACAGATTGAAGTGTCACTAGAGGAGGTTTTGCAATGAATTGAGAAACTTAACAGTAACAAGTCACTGGGACCAGATGGCATTCACCCAAGAGTTCTGAAAGAACTCAAATGTGAAATTGCAGAACTATTAACTATGGTTGTAACCCGTTCTTTAAATCAGTTTCTGTACCCAATGACTGGAAGATAGCTAATGTAACGCCAATATTTAAAAAGGGCTCTAGCGGTGATCCCGGCAATTACAGACCGGTAAGTCTAACGTCAGTACCGGGCAAATTAGTTGAAACAGTAGTAAAGAATAAAATTGTCAGACACATAGAAGAACATAAATTGTTGGGCAAAAGTCAATATGGTTTCTGTAACGGGAAATCACGTCTTACTAATCTATTAGAGTTCTTTGAAGGGGCCAACAAACATGTGGACAAGGGGGATCCAGTGGACATAGTGTACTTAGATTTCCAGAAAGCCTTTGACGAGGTCCCTCACCAAAGGCTCTTACGTAAATTAAGTTGTCATGGGATAAGATCCTTTCATGGATTGAGAACAAAGGGTAGGAACAAAGGGTAGGAATAAATGGTAAATTTTCAGAATAGAGAGGGGTAACTAGTGGTGTTCCCCAAGGGTCAGTCCTAGGACCAGTCCTATTCAACTTATTCATAAATGATCTGGAGAAAGGGGTAAACAGTGAGGTGGCAAAGTTTGCAGATGATACTAAACTGCTCAAGATAGTTAAGACCAAAGCAGACTGTGAAGAACTTCAAAAAGATCTCACAAAACTAAGTGACTGGGCAACAAAATGGCAAATGAAATTTAATGTGGATAAATGTAAAGTAATGCACATTGGAAAAAATAACCCCAACTATACATACAATATGATGGGGGCTAATTTAGCTACAACTAATCAGGAGAAAGATCTTGGAGTCATCGTGGAGAGTTCTCTGAAGACGTCCACACAGCGTGCAGCGGCAGTCAAAAAAGCAAACGGGATGTTAGGAATCATTAAAAAAGGGATAGAGAATAAGAAGGAGAATATCTTATTGCCCTTATATAAATCCATGATACGCCCACATCTTGAATACTGAGTACAGATGTGGTCCCCTCATCTCAAAAAAGAGATACTGGCATTAGAAAAGGTTCAGAAAAGGGCAACTAAAATGATGAGGGGTTTGGAATGGGTCCCATATGAGGAGAGAGTAAAGAAGCTAGGACTTTTCAGCTTGGAAAAGAGGAGACTAAGGGGGGATATGATAGAAGTATATAAAATCATGAGTGGTGTGGAGAAAGTGAATAGTTATTTACTTGTTCCCATAATATAAGAACTAGGGGCCACAAAATGAAATGAATGGGCAGCAGCTTTAAAACAAATAAAAGTTCTTCTTCACACAGTGCACAGTCAACCTGTGGAACTCCTTGCCTGAGGAGGTTGTGAAGGCTAGGACTATAAAAGGGTTTAAAAGAGAACTCGATAAATTCATGGGGGTTAAGTCCATCAATGGCTATTAGCCAGGATGGGTAAGGAATGGTGTCCCTAGCCTCTGTTTGTCAGAGGGTGGAAATGGATGGCAGGAGAGAGATCAGTTGATCATGACCTGTTAGGTTCATTCCCTCTGCGGCACCTGGCATTGGCCACTGTCGGTAGACAGGATACTAGGTTGGATGGACCTATGGACACAGTATGGCCATTCTTATGTTCTTAATGTTACGCCATCGGGTATGCACTGGAGAAGCCATGCCCATACATTTGCAGACGGCGGTTCCACCTGCAGACTGACCATGCTGCACTGAAGTGGCTTCACACAGTCAAACAGACTAACAAAAAACTTCTTCAATGGAGTTTAGCTCTCCAAGACTTTGATTTTAAAATACAAAACATTTCAGGAGCCTCTAACAAAGTGGCTGATGCACTCTCCCGGGAAGGTTTCCCAGAATCAGCCGGGTAAAAATGTCGCAGCATTCTAAGTCATTGTAGTCCTTGAAATGTAAAAAGTACTGTTTAGTTCTTCATGTAATTATTAGTAAAATTAGAGGTGCATGTATCTTATTAACTCTGTTTCCTAAACCTCCAGGAAGAAATCCCAGCCAGTGTAGACCCGACCTGAATCAGGCTGGCCAGCACCGTCTGTGATTTGGGGGGCATGTGATACATGACGGGGGAGGGAGTAGCTCTCTTTGATGGACACCCAGCCAGCCAGTTAGCTGTAAAATCCCTCTTGGGCTGTTCTCTGCTAGCTTTAACTATAAAGGGTTAACAAGCCCACAGGTAAAAGAAAAGGAGTGGGCACCTGACCAAAAGAGCCAATGGGAAGGTAGAACTTTTTAAATTTTTTTTTTTAAATTGGGAAAGAACCTTTCCCTTTGTCTGTTGTTCTCTGGGCTGCAGGGACACGGAGCAGCAATGCTGTAAGCAGCTTAAGCCAGATATGATTATAAATGATCAATTCATACCTCAAACCTACTTATCTGAAGCCTCAGATATGTAAGTAAAATTAGGGAATGTCTAAAAAGACGCGATTAGGGTTATTTCTTTTATTTCTTATTGGCTTGTGGACTCCTCTGTGCTAACCCCAGATGCTTTTGTTTGGTGGTAATCTTTAAGCTGAACCCCCAAGAAAGCTATTTTGGGTGCTTAATTTTTGGAATTGCTCTTTTAAAACCTAGCAAAAGCCCAAGTTACAGGTGTATTTTCTTTCTTTTTGTTTTTAATAAAATTTACCTTTTTAAAGAACAGGATTGGATTTTTGGTATCCTAAAAGATTTGTGCATATGTTGTTTGATTAGCTGGTAGCCACAGCTGATTTCCTTTGTTTTCTTTCTCAGCTCTTCCCCGGAGGGGTGTGTGAAAGGGCTTGAGGGTACCCCACAGGAAGGAATTCCCAAGTGCTCCTTTCTGGATTCAAAGGGTTGGGGTTTTTTGCATTTGGATGGTGGCAGCATTTACCAAGCCAAGGTCAGAGAAAAGCTGTAACCTTGGGAGTGTAATACAAGCATGGAGTGGCCAGTTTTAATTTTTTAAATCCTTGCGGGCCCCACTTCTGCAGTCGAAGTGCCGGAGTGGGGATTCAGCCTTGACAGGGAGTGTCATGGCCACCTGCACTAGGGCAGCTGCACCTCACTGCCCGGCTCCAGCTTCCAACCTGACCGGTGGGCGGGACCTCGGGGAAGGGGAAAGGAGGAGGTAGGGCCTGCACTTACCTGAGGATGAGCAGTGGGCAGGGCCACAGAAAGGGGCAGGGCCTTGTGGTGAGGGTGGGCACAACCCCCCAATTTTCTGTCTAGCTCACCTCAGTCCCCCCACCGAGAAGAGGCTGGCACCATCCCCCTCTGTGTGCTTTTTACGGATTTCATGACAAAGGATAATGAAGCAGATCTTCAGACTGAAAACCATATCACTGAGCCTACTCTAACTTTGCTAAACTAATTAAGAATGAACCAATCCAGTGATCAAACTGAGATCGACTCAATACATCAATGGGTTAACATGGATGTTGGCTTATCATCAGACTTATGGTTTGGCCATGTTAAAGCACACCGGTAGTTCACTGTCTATCCATAGGCGCTCTGTCTCAAAACAGGGTGTGCAGGCAGAGTATGTTACAGACATGTCTCCAAAGCCCTGCTCCTTTCAGCAAAATCCCACGTGGAGGGTTGAGTGTTACTGGGGAAGTTAACTGTGCATCCCTCAAGGGGTGGGGTTCTGACTCTAGTTCCTGAGTAATTTGCTCATCCGTTCCCTCGGTCAAGGGCATTACCTCTGTTCCCAGCAATTCCTCTAGAAAGAGGGTCACTTCTGCTCCCACGTCTAGGAGCCCTGTACACGTGGCAGCAACTGGCATTTCCATTTTGAGGTGCCCTTTGTTGGGGTTTGACTGGCTGAGTCTCTACCACCCCCTGCCCATTCTAGGGTCTACCTTCTGGCTGTTTGCCAGCACTCCCAGGCAGCTGCAGGCTAAACACTTCGGGATGGGGAGCGGCCTATCTCGTTCTCCCCAACCGTACCCTAATGGTCACCAGGAGAAGAGTCACCAGCATGCAGACATCTTCAAGACACTGTTAGAGCAAATGAAGATGAGAGGGCACTGCCAGAGCTGGTCCCAGTGCCAACCCAACACAAAGGAGAGCTGTTGAAATGACCTGAGGACAAATGCTGGGAGGCTGACCTGCCTCCAGAAGGGGGTGGATGGGCAAAGACTTGGCCAGTCAGATCCCAGCACCTCAGGTGTCAGCTGAAAGGCGGGAGTGAATGTTGGACAGGCTTGCACGAGTTTGGAAAGAGGTCATTAGAAACAGGACTGAGGACTTGGGGTCTGAAACAAAGTGGCTAGTCTAAGTGCTGAAGGATATGCTATAAAAACATGTATTATTCACTCACCAGGCCACCAGCAGTATGACGGAGGCAGGGCAAAATGGTCCCGGGTCAGAGGCACCTACCCTAAGCAGCTGACTAGAGCCTAATACCAGATCAGGTGGGGTCCATTCATGGATGAGTCCAGACCTCTGCTAGCACCGGATATAAAGTCACAGTAGATTTACTGGTTTATCCTCTTGCCACCTCGATAACCTTCTTCCCGAACTGCTCCCTGTTGGTTCTTCCCTCACCCACCCACCCACTGCGTCACCCACCACCACTCAAAATGTCAGCATCAGAGAGGTTAAAAAAATCCAACGCATCACAGGGCCAGCATTTTTACTCTAACTGCAGATGCCGGAAGAGAAAACAATCAATAGAAAAGGTACATTGGCTCACAGCTTCATTAATGCTCTCAGCTTTCACTGAAGTTGAGATTTCATGAGATAAACGGCCAAATCAGGTTTCAGAGACATTTCATAGAATCATAGAATAACAGGGTTGGAAGGGACCCTAGGAGGTCATCTAGTCCAACCCCCTGCTCAAAGCAGGACCAATCCCCAGCTAAATCATCCCAGCCAGGGCTTTGCCAAGCCTGACCTTGAAAACCTCTAACGAAGGAGATTCCACCACCTCCCTAGGTAACCCAATCCAATGCACAGAGATTTCAAAGCACCCTGAGGCATTTGGCAGTAGAACTCTTATTGCAGAATGCTATATAATTTTGCAGGGTACTTTGGTGTTGATCTTTGGGTGTCATACAAGAGAACTTAAGGCAAAGACAGTGTTCTATTTTGACAGGAACAGTGCACAAGGAACGGCTGTAGGGGTGCACATCAATGTTCCCTCTAATTTTTTACATCCATGTGCGTGAATTTTGTTATGTGCACCAATATGGAGGTGATGTGTGATGGGGGTGGGACCAAGGGGTTTGGGGTGCGGGAGGGGGCTCAGGGCTGGGCGGAGGGTGGGGGTGAGGGCTCCAGCTGGGGGTGAGGGCTCTGAGGTGGGGCTGGGAATGAGGGGTTTGGGGTGCAAGCTGCCCCAGGGCTGCAGTGGTGAGAGAGAACTCCCCACAGCCCTCTCTTGCTGAAGCAGTCCAGGGCCAGGGGAGAGGCGCCTCTTCCCGCCGTGGCAACTCTGGGGCTGGGGCCAGGGGAGAGGTGCCTCTCCAGTCCAGGCCCCTGTGGCTATGCACCTGTGCGGCCCTTGATAGCCTGCTGAGCAGTCGTGCACTTTAGAGGGAACTTAGGTGCACATGCAATTATTAACCTGCCCCCTACCCATCTGACCCCAGCATACCCTCCCAAACACCCACCCTACAGTACCCCTAGACACACTTGAAAAAACCACAGCCCCCCAAACACCCATTGAACTACAGCTCAACCCATGAATGGTACAACATCCATCCCCCATACTGTCAACTCCTAACAAACACAAACATATTTCCTTGGTTATAGAACATTCATTATGCAGAGCTATCCTCTAGTCTCAAAGGAGGAGCACAATGCATCCTTAGCCCTGTTTCCTTGAGCAGTTGGGATACTGGGCAGAGGCACTGTCTCCGAACAGCCATATCATTCATAAGGTCCCTCCAACTCCTGCTCCCACCCGTCCTCCAGGATTTCTCCCTGGCTCTCCCTAGTTGTTGTGTAAAACACAGGAGGCACTTATCACATGAAGAGCAGAATCATGAGAAATAGACTGACCTTTTCATAAGGCGCCATCACCCACCTTTCATGCTGCACCTAACTGCTCCTTTCTCTTCTTCAAACATCCAGAGAAAGATTTCATATACCAGGGACCCACAGGGCCCCTTGCTGCTCCCCTCGAGGGGCCTTAGGAGCTGCAGAGACAACTCAGGCACGAACTACAATGGGGCATTTTTACCTTTCCCCTACACTGGAAAGTGTGTGTGGAACCCACAGAAACGTCTCCCCACTGATCCCACCACTTGCTCCCCTCAGACCCTGAAACGACTCATCTCCCCAGTGCCCAGCATTTCCTTCTCCTCCAGGCTCCACCAACCACCCCCCATAGAAACCACAACCATGCACCCGCCAGCTGTACCTACCCAGACCATCCTCAAAGGAAGCACATTTATACTTTGCTTCAGGAGGGCACAGACCCATTGCCACACAGTAAGAGCTCCCGAAACCTTCTATCCTGTATGGAGTTTCTGGTGGGACATCAGCGAGACCTTCACCTTGTAGCTTTTCCCACACTCGGGGCAGTTATAGGGTCTCTCTTCTGTGTGGACACTTTGATGTACAATAAGGGTTGATCTCCGCTTGAAGCCTTTCCCGCACTTTACACGTTTGTGCGGCTTTTCTTTAGTGCATAATGTTGGCTGGATCACAGTTTCCTTATGATTTTTGAAACCTCCCCCTCGGTAAGTGGATATAACCTGTCTCTTCCCTGGGTGGTTTCCTTGCTGCATCTCTGGCCTGTGCTGACTCTCCCGGGCATCTTCCTGCTCAGGATTCTGGGAAATGTTCCCTTCAGATCTTCCCGATACAGTCCCACGCAGTTCCACTTGCTCAGGACTTTCCAGCTGTGGATTCTCCTCCTTGTTCTCACTCACCGTCCCATCACCTGCTGAGATAGAGAGAAAATCCAGAAAGGAGTCAGTCCCTGTGGCGGGGGAAAGGGGAATGGGAAGATGGAGAACAAACCAAAATAGCTGCTGAGGAGATTCAAAATCCAAACTCCCCAAACCCTTTCCCAGAGGAGACACAGAAGGCAATGAACAATTCAGTCTCCACATCCCATCTGAACACTCAGGAGGAAGGGAGCTACTGCCAGGCATCAGGTAGGGTGGGAAGCCATAAGCGATGTGTGCCAGGAGAATATGACACCTACTGGGCACAATCCTGACCTGAAGGAGATGAGGCAGAACTGGGGGAACTCAGAGGGCCTGTATGGGAATCCCAGCTGTTTATGTCAAGGACGGATGGTTTCTGTGTTCGTTTAACCAATTCCTTACCTGTGCGGATGTTTCTCAGGATCTGCCTTTCCTCAGAGCCCTGGTGATCTGGGGTCCACAGCTCTTCACCCTGTTCCATCTGGGAGATCATGTTGGGTTTTAGAATTGGAAATCCTGCTTGGGGGAAAGACAACAGGTGAGACTAGGATTTTACTGTTGTTCTGAGACAGCTGTTTCCAGATGTCCTGAGTGGTTGGATGCCCTTGTATACACCAAAGGATGGGGACGTGTTCCTGGAGAACCTTTTGGGGAGGGCAGAAGGGGATTCAGGGATCTCCACACACTGGGGGATTTTATGACTATGCAACCTCTTCCCCTTTCCTAACCCAGCAAAGACCAGAGTCTTTTCCAGGCATGGAGGCAGTCCCGGGAAAAGAGGGACACACAAAATCTCCATGTATCCACGTGTGCCCATGTTTAATAACACAGAGAGGTGCATGCAACCTATCTTCTCCCCTGGTGATGGGGTGTGGGGTTGGGAAAGTATTAGCATCCCCACTGTCTCCCCGAAACTCTTCCATACACAGAAGTATGGAGGAGACAGCATCTTTCACACAGATTATGGGGCTGACCCCCTGACATTTAAGGGACCAGGGAAGACCCCTCAAGAGAAGCCGACCCTGGGGAGAGGGAGACATTTCTGAAAGCTTTCGTGAAAAACACGCTGTTTCTGCAGTGAAACCGTGATGCCTGGAGCTGCCGACTCCCATGATTTTATCTTGAGTCTCATGATATTTAGCTGGGATATTTAAACATTTCTTTGTGCCGTCACAGTGAGGCTGCCCTTACCAAGATGGCTGCCAACTCCCTTTGTTTCCAGTGAGGTGGAAGCCAGGCTCTGCTCAGGTTATATGGACAGGAGGCTGGACAGGACACTAAGAATGGAGAAGGAAATGTGGGGATTTCGAGGTGGGCAGAAGAGGATGTGGGAGAGGTGGACTGGGCTGTGTGCCATGCTACATGGAGGTGGAGGGGGCTATAGGGGTCTGTGTAGCAGCAGGAGGAGGATGAGAGGGGTGGGGAGGGATTTGTGGGGGCCAGATTGAGCCTGAGGGCAGGTGTAGGGGGACATGTGGAAGGTGTCAGGCTAAAAGGAGTACTAGGGAGTATGGGTGCAGGAAGGAGGCTGATGGGGGTAGGGGGACTAGGGAGTGCGGTGAGTGTGGGGTGGCAGCCGAGAGAGGTAGGAGACTGTAGAGGGGAAAGAAGTGAATATAGGGGCAGTGGGCAGAAGAGACTGTGGGGGAGTGGGCGGCTGGGGCAAAGAGGAGACAGGGAGTGGGATGGGTGAGACACAAGGGCAGCTCCTCCATCCCAGGAGTAGGGAGGGTCAGTGTGTAGAGTCCCCTCGGGAGCAGGGAGGCTGCAGTCTTGCATGTGCCCTGTTGCAGGGGGAGTTTTGCACCTCTAATAAGATGTTCACGTGCACGCATGCACACAGAGGGCAGGCGCACTTGCGTGCACACACACATACACTGGGAAGGGCACACACTCTGTGTAGGCTGGTGTAAACACACACTCAGAGGACAGGAGTACACTCACACACACACACACTACGTGGGCCAGCATACACACACACACACACACTGTGGGCAGGCGTACACACACACACACTGTGGGCAGGCATACATACACACAGACACACACACACTCTACATGGGCCAGTGTGTGTACACACACACACACACTACGTGGGCCAGCATACACACACACACATTGTGGGCAGGTGTACACACACACACACTGTGGGCAGGCATACATACACACACACACACACACTCTACATGGGCCAGTGTGTGTACACACACACACACATATTACGTGGGCTGGCATACACACACACACACACACACTCTACGTGGGCAGGTGTATACTCACACACACATTCTATGAAGGCAGGAATACACTCACACACAAACCCTGTGTGGGTGGCTTTTCCCCAACAGACCGAAAACGAAGAAGATAAATAAAATCACCCCCAAATGTATTATTGTTTAAACCTTGTAACAGTCAAGCCCACCTCCTGACTTCCAGCCCCGAGTGACTCCTGTGCTTTGGGCTGGCTGTACGCCTCTGAAGCCTGCAAGGGCATGCTCCACGTTAAAGAAAGCCCACTGCGGGGATTACATTTCCTGGTCTCTTCACTTTCTCCATTTCCTGCCCCTCTCCCTCCCACACATCTAGACCAAACCCACAAGCAGCTCGCAGAAAATCTCCTACCTGCACCAGCTTCTCTGCAGCCATTTCCCTTCCCCATCCCCCGGGAGGGTAGACATTATTTGGCAGCCTGTCAGGGTGAGAAGGGTGATGGGGGAGGTTTCAGAAGGGATTTAGTCCATTCCATACCCCGATTCCCTCCTAAGGTTCTCTTCCTGCCGACGGACTGTGACAAACTGGAAATGTTCCGTAATATTTTTAGGAAGCCTAGGTGTGCCTCAGTTTCCCTCTGTAGAGCAGCGCAGGAGACATGAGGGGGGTGTGTGTGTGTGAGAGAGAGAGAGAGAGAGAGAGAGAGAGACCTTGCTGGCTGTGTGGAATGACTGAGTCATTAAAGAACTGGTTGAAACCGACATGTGTGTGAAGTCAGCTGGAGAAGAAAAGGGAAAAGGTGTCAGGTGGCTGGAATATGGGCTACCTTTTGTCTGCACTAGAAACAAGACAGAGTCACAATTGCAGAGCTGTGGCTGTGCTGGTGCTGTGTTTCTAGTACAGACACTTAGTACAGCGACGGAAGGGATGTAGTGAACCCACCTCTCCAAGAGGCAGGAACTAGGTTGACAGGCTGTTTTTTGGAGCAGCAGCTCTCACCTGGGTGGACAAAGAAATGGGGAGGGAGCCGGAGATGGAATCCATCACAGCTTGGCTGGCTGCTGGCGCTGGCTTAGCCAGGATGGACTATGGCTTAAACTCTGCCTAGTCTCTGGTAACCTAAGGACTTCCAGTTTCTGTAGCCAGGGGACTAATAAATTGGTACCTTGCTCTGCAAAGCCTGCCTGTGTCGCTGCCAATATTCACTGAGCATTGCATCCTAAAGGGGCACTGCACAGGCCTCCTCCAGGAGTTTGGCTGGGCTGGATTCGTTGCAGGGAGCCACAGAGAGAGATAGGGATCGCTGGTGCCTGAAGGCCCAGTCTGGGAGTCTTGGAGGCCATGGCCCTGCCCCCATGGAGCTGTGCGGGTCCTTGGGGCCTGGCCCACGAACAGGGTCACTCCCAAGGGACTGGTGACGGGCTGGGACACAGACCAGACCTTTGTCACCGACATTCTAAACTCTGTCAAGCTTTCGCACCAGGATCATCCCTTGAATTTGCACCCGCAATTAATTTCCATGCATTTCTCTCCCCTGTCTTGTGAGTGTGCAAATGGCATTTCTGTGCACAAATGCAGTCATTTGCACATGAAAGTGTCCTGATTTAGTACTGAATTTTGGGTGCTAATTCAGAGGCTGTGTTTGAATAATTAGCCCCTTTTGCTTCCGAGTTTTTGGAGGACATCTGTTTTTGACAGCCCTTGATGGCCGTTCTCTGTTTGGATGTCAGAAAATAACTTTTGAATACAGTACGTGAGCAATTCCAAAATTTCAGGGAATGTTCTAGGCATCAGTGGTCAGAATGTTATTGATTTTGGGGGCAACTGGAAAGCCAGAAGGGGGAAAATGGAGACCCTGCCATCTGTTCAGCCCAGCCATTGCCTCTCGCATTTCTGCAATTGTATTTAGATGAATGATAGCCATTAACACCTTACATCAAAATAATACACCTATTTCATCTCTGCCCCTCTCTGCAGCAGAGCCTGTAAGGGTGTTATTTCACACTAACTTTACATGTTGACACCCCGAATGATTTATCTCCCCGACAAAAAGAAGAGGAAATAATGGCCAGGGTAGGGGGCAATGAGTGGCTGTCACACTTCCTGGGGAGCAGGGAGCACTCTCTACTGGCCACCTAGTAAGGCTATTTTGAAGGGGATCCAAACTCTGGGTCCCCTGAATGCGCTGAGTGCCTACAACCTCAGTGGGCAGCAACACTGCTTCCTCCGTTGGCCCCTCTAGCATATTTCCTGGGAACTGATTCTGAGTCTGTCACTCCTTCTTGGAAATAGGGCTTCTCAACCCACCTGCCCTAGGACCCGGGACCACTGCCGCCCCCCACCCCCCAAGATGAGTGGTCTCTCCCTCATGAACTTGAGAAAAAGCCCCCGAACAGACAGCCTCTGCCCTTTTAAAGAGACTGGGTGGATGAGGTAATATCTTTTATTGGACTAACTTCTGTTGGTGAGAGAGACACAAGCTTTCGTCTCTCTCACCAACAGATGTTGGTTCAATAAATGATATCCTGGGACCAACATGGCTATCACAGCTCTGCCCTTTTAAAACCTTCAGCCCCTTGTGTCAGGTGATCCCATTGCCAGCTTCCATTCACAAGCACAGATCACTGCCAGCTGATTTCATTGCTCAGCTGACACCCCACACCCCAGCTAGACCAATTCTTGTGGGCAGGGACCAGCACAGACAACTCGTGTCTCCTGATACTCAGGCGGGGGCACAATCTAAAGGGGATGACACGTGCCCACCCCATGTGTCTCTTCTGCCCAGTGACCCCCTGCCCTGTGCCCCGCCTGGGGCTGCTGCACTCTCCCTATCCCACCAGAGTTACCTGAGGAGGGAGGCCTCTGTCCTTCTCCCACTGTGCCTCCCACCGCACGTTTGGCTGCTCTCCCTAACAGCTGGGCCAGGCGGGGAGTGGGAAGGAGACGCTTCTCACGCTGGCTGAAGCTGGCCGCACTGCGTCACTGCTCTGTGCAGCACGGCAGCTGCCTGAGAGAGACCCTGGCTGGGGAAGTAGCAAGCTGCCCCCTCTGCTCCCCACCTGGCTGCTGGGGACAGAGGCCAAGCGAGCCACAGCCCCCCCTCCCTCGGCATGTTTCTGGCTCAGTCGGCCCCTGTCTCTGGCAGCCGGGCAGGGAGCAGAGGGGGTGGGGTGGGCCACCTCCCCAGCCGGGCTCTCTCTCAGGCACCCAATGCACTGCACAGAGCAGCAGCCGGTGTAAGAAATGGCTGGTCCCGCCCAGGCCAGGGGTCGAACGTGCTGGCAGGGGGGCAGGTGCATCGGGAGAAGGGAGACCCTCTCACCACTCCTTGGCAAGCCAAGGAGAAATCTGGCGGGGGGGGGGGCACTTGACCCTACATGCCCCCCCATGCATCGCCTATGAGGACTAGTCTTTTGTCGAAGGTGAATAGATTTCCAGTGGTTGGGTACTTAAGATACATGCAGTGTTGTTGTAGAGGTGTTGGTCCCAGGATATTAGAGAGACAAGGTGGGTGGAGTAATATCGTCTACTGGACCAGTTCTGGGTATTTAAGAGCCTACCCCCCCTCTGGTGTTCTTTTGCCCAGTGTGGATGGGGGCAAACAGGCTGCAGGTGTAAGGGGACTGTTGCCCCCTTACTAACATTCAGTGGGGGTGTTTTAGTTGCTAGCTCCCAGTACTAAAAAGGGGGAAGGGTTGATGGGGAAGCCGGACCCTGAGACTGACAGTCCCCAGGAACAATGGGGAGAGGCCAATGTTCCAGGTCAGCCTGAATGACAGGGTGCGCAGGCTAATCAGAGAGTTAGGAGGCCAGGGAGGTCCCGTCCTCCGTGTGAGCTGGAATTGCCTGGGTCAGACAGAGTGGGGCCGAGCTAAGGAGAAAGCAGGGGCTCGAGCTGAGCTGTGCCAGATCCAGTGAGAGCAGACCCTGTCCTGGAAGCAGAGCTGCAGCCTCAAAGCCAGAGGGGCCAGAAAAGCAGCCCAGGAAGCAGGTCAGTGCTGGGAGCAGAGTCACAGAAGCAGCCTGCAGAGCAGACCTGTCCCGGCAGCAGAGCTGCAGCAACCAGAGGCAGAGGGGCCAAAGAAGCAGCCCAGGGAGCTGGAGGCAGAGCAGCAGCAGTGCAGAGACAGAGTGGTGCAGCTGGGGCTGGAGCTGGGTGCGGTGAGCAGCTGGGGAGAGCGAGGGGACCCTGGGCAGCAGGCCCAGCACAGGGAGACGCCTCAGCCAAGGGGCTCTGCAGGCCAGGCTTGGATCATAACCCCGACAGGGCGGGGGCGACACTGGACAGAAGGGTCCTACCGCTTAGAGCCTGAGAGCATGCGGCCACCACCAGAGCAAGTGTCCAACCCACAGCATCCCTGCAGCACAGCCAGGGCCTGAGAAGAAGGCCTGGGACTTACAAGGAACAGACTGTGAACTGCCCTGACATTCCAGAGACACTTTTTGTGATGTTCCCTGCCACCGAGCGGGGTGATATGTTTCCTTTATCCTTTCCCATTTTTCCTTATTCTTGTCTTTTTAAAATTAATTGTTGATTAAATAACTTGCATTTGCTTTAACTTGTATGTAATGGTCAGTGGGTCAGAGAAATGCCCAGTGCAGACAGAGTACCCCAGAGTGGGGACACCCTAGCCCCTGTCCTAGGTGACCACAGCAGGGTTGGGGGTCGAGCCCCCCAGGAATCCTGGGCCCAGCCTCGTTGGGGTTACGAGGACTCTGCCAGACAGGAGAGTGGAAGGGGAGCCCGCAAGGGCAGAGAGGCCACTGGGTAGAGGAAGTGGGAGCGAGGACTCAGATCCTTTCGCTAGCCCACTTCACCGGGGTAGTGCAGAAGCCAGGAAAGTTCCCCACAAGAGCGGGACTATTCCCCTGCTTACACAGAGAAGGCAGAACGAGGCCCGAGTTTGCAGCCTGACACAGACCCAGCCATTCATAAAGGGAACAGACAGATTCCCAGTTCATCCCCAGGGACATGCAGAGCCAAGGCTGCAGTAGGGAATGGGGGGAACCCTGGCATGGGAGGGAGGGAAAGTGAGAAATGGGGGTCCACACAGCCCCTGGCATGGTGGGGGGGGAATGGGACACCCTGGCATGGAGGAGTAGGGAGCTATACAGAACCCTTGCATTGGGAGTAAGCAGACCCATGGGGCGGGGGGGGGGGGGGGGGGCGGAAATGGGGAGACACAGAGCGCTTGGCATAGGGTATGTGGGAAGGGGGAGCGTTCACATGCCAATGGGGGGAGGGGGAATGGGGACACACAAAGTCTCTGGCATGATGTAGGGGGTGGGGGAGTAGCAGGGAATCTCTGTCATAGAGGGTGATGGGAGGGGGCCCACCAGGAGTTGGGGGTGGGGAATGGAGGGATGCAAGGAGCCCCTGGTATGGGCAAGAAACTCGTTTTGCAGCGGCAATCAACTGAGCAAGTCTATGAAAATCTGATGAAACAAACACACAACTGGGGCTCTACCCCATTCGCCCCCAACCCTGTGTGCAGTCCCAGACCAGAGCCCTGCCCTAGGGGGAGGGACAGCAGAGACCAGGCACCCTGAGCCCTTAGCAGGAGCTTTTCACCCAGTGTCTGTCCCCGCACTTTACAAACAGCACCGTCGTCTCCTGCCCGGCCCCAGCCCTTTCCCCGGGTCTCTCCCCTCACCTGCAGGCTCGGCTCAGGGGCTGGTGGCGGCAGAGCCCGGGGCTGCCCTAGGGGCTCGTTCCACCCACCGCAGAAAGTCCCCCCCTGCTGGGCACAGAGGGGTTAGTGTGGATCTCTCCCCACACAGACCCCGCTGAAGAGCAGCAGCGATTCAGCCCAGGCTCCCAGATCACACTAGAGATGGCATCTGATCTAACCCCAAGAAGCTCAACCCCGGCTACCCTTCCTGAGCAGAGGAATCTAACGCCCCCCAGTGACATAACACGATGAAACTGCTCTGATGCTCACCCCCATCAACCCAGAGAGGCAGAGCAGCGTAGGTGGGAGTTAGGGGGCTGGAGTCCTTTGCTCAGGTACAGAAATAAGGAACAGAGGCCAAAGAGCAAAACTAAAACCAACCAAAGGAAAACCATGGCGCTGGGCTAATTCTCCCATCCACACTCAGTGTTGTGCACCTCAACAGTTATCAGTCAGGAACAGGGCTTAGCTGTAATGAAAGAGGTGCTGAGGCTCAAGCAATATTTTTTACTTTCATAACTGATGCAGCAAGCCCAGAGGTGCCGGGGCTCTGAACCGTCAGGCCCAGAGGTGCCAGGGCTCTGAACTACCAGGCCCAGAGGTGCCAGGGCTCTGAACCGTCAGGCCCAGAGGTGCCAGGGCTCTGAACCACGAGGCCCAGAGGTGCCAGGGCTCTGAACCACCAGGCCTAGATGTGCTGGGGTTCAGCCCCGGCACAAATTAAGCACTGCTCATGAGTCAGGTCCCCAAAAATGAGATGGTCTTCAAAATCATGAGTTTTCTGGTTAATAAAAAGGGTCCACTTGGGTTCTTGTTGTTTCTCTGCTGGTTTCTGAGCCTTTAGGGATCGCTCCAGTCATGTTTTCCACCTTTTCTATTCAACTAAGAGAGCTAGAAACTTACTTCTTTTTAATTGAAGGAAAGCTGAGACATACAGCTTTCAGTACAGAAAGCTATGTACCCTCAACATCCCTGCATACATATACAGCACCTTGCACTTCTGCGTCACCTTCATATGCTCACACCTAGCGACCTGCTACCAAACAGGAACACAGGCTGCTGGCAGAGGGGATACAACGGGAGACATCCTCAAATGCATCAGGTAGCCCCTCATCCTGGGTGGATCACACTCGGTTCTGACACAGACTCAAGTCTCTCTGAAACACTTGCCTAGGCCATCATGCCAACAGGATCTGATTGGCTTGAGGCTGTGTCTAGGCAGGTGCTGCAGAAAGGAGCACAGTGTGTGTGTACGGTACATTTCTATGGCACTCACACACACACCCCTCATGGCCAGAGGCATCATACATTGCAGCCTCAGAGTCCCAGCGACCTTAGCTCCCCTCCCTCCCTCTAACTGTGTAAAGTTATTCTATTCTATTCTATTCACATATGAGTGAATTAGCCTGCAGCACTGGCCAGAGCTGGCACCAGGGTAGTCAGTGTCACAGCAGCATTAAATCTGGCCCTTGGAGCTGGCAATAGCCACTGGGAACGGTTCAGTGAGGAGGTGCGATAAGGAGACATGAGAAAGTTCTTAGAGAACGTGCCATTGTCTGTGTTGTGCTCCACAGACTTGAATCCCAGCTTTTATCCACATGCCCTCCCACCACCTTACTATGGTGTAGCCACAATAAAAGGGGAAGAGATTAGTTGGAGCAGGTTGGCAGAGCTCTTACTGTGATATGAGGCGAGATGAGTGTACTTCCAAGGATCAGTTATGCTTGATTTCAGACCTGCGTCCCATAGGCTGTGTCAGTAGAGGTACACAAGGATGTCTCCTGGCCATGGGGACCATCAGCACTCTGGTGTTGGTAGAGATAGTTGGGGCATGGTAGGCCTACCTCCACTGTGAGCATAACTATGGGAAAGTAGATGAAAGGTTGTAAAGTGGCCCAATCACCCATCACAACAAATGTTAATGGCAGAAGGTAACACAGACTGGTAGATAAAATTGTTTATAAAATCAGCAAAAGTAAAAAATAGTAACAACAACAAAAAACCCTAAGTTAGTCTAAACAGAAAGGTTTACTGATATAGCTCAAAGATGGTGTTGAGACCATGCCACGGAAACAAAAAGAGCATGGGACCAGAAGTTAATTGACCAAACTTGGCATGTTGAGAGCTAGGCCTAATTGGTGGCAGGGGTGCTGGAACAATTT
This sequence comes from Chelonia mydas, assembly GCF_015237465.2. Classification (NCBI taxonomy): domain Eukaryota; kingdom Metazoa; phylum Chordata; order Testudines; family Cheloniidae; genus Chelonia; species Chelonia mydas. The sequence goes on along the minus strand of NC_051254.2, from coordinate 31,449,961 downwards.
GTACAGTGGGGGTGCTGAGAGCCATTGAACCAAACTGTGAACCCTGTATATAATGGAAACCACTTCAAGCCAGGGGGTGCGGCAGCACTCTCAGCACCCCTAGTTCCAGCACCTATGATTGATGGACACAGTAATGAGAGGCTGGGCTATTCCAACCATCACCCCTCTTTCTAGGCCCTTCAGAAGAGACTTTGGGAGGACAGGGGCCCGAATGAGGGATTCCTGGAGGGGAATGACTGGAATGACAGGGGAATGACTGTCAGGTTTCCACTCTGCTCCAGGGATGTCATGCTTTGCTCATCGATCTCAAAAAATCAATGCATCATTATAAAGCCCAAATCTCAGCCATCACCACCACACCAGTGAAGACTCCACCTCTGTCTCTGTCTCCCCTTCCTTGCGCGTTTCTTTCTGCCTCCCCATTGTTCTTCCTCCTGTCCTGCCACTCTCTCTCTTTCTCTGTCTCGGCTTTCTTTTTAATCCTAAAGTCAATTCATAGATTCTAAGGCTCCAAGGAACCACTGTGATCATCTAGTCTGACTGCCTGTATAACACAGGGCAGAGCTGATCTCCTAGAGCAGATCTTTTAGGGGAAAAAAATCCAATTTACTTAAAAAGTGGTCAGTGAAGGAGAATCCACCCCGACACCTGGTAAATTGTTCCAATGGTGAGTTACTCTCACTGTTAAAAATTTACACATTATTTACATTTATTATTTATTTAATAAGGGGCTGGAGAGCCTCTTATTAAATATTCATTCCTCATGCAGATACTTATAGACCCTTTTCAAGTCACCCCTTAACATTTTCGTAAGCTAAATCGACTGAGCTCTTTGAGTGTACCATTCTAAGGCATGGTTTCTAATCCTTTAATCATTCTCAAGACTCTCCAATAGATCTACATCCTTCTTGAATTGTGGGCACCAGAACTGGACACAATATTCCTGCAGTGGTCACACCAGTGCCAGATACAGAGGTATAATAACCTCTCTGCTCCTACTTGAGACTCCCCTTTTTATGCAGCCCAGGATTGCATCATCTTATGTTCAGCTGATTAGCCACCAAAACACCCAAATCTTTCTCAGAGTCATTGATTCTCCAGATACTAAGTACGGCCGAGGTTCTGTGTTCCGAGATGTCTACATTGACATTTCACCGTATTATAACACATATTCCTTGTGCCCAGTTCACCAAGTGATCCAGATTGCTCTGAATCAGTGACCTGCCCTTTCCATTATTTGCCACTCCCCGAATCTTGTGTCCTCTGCAAACTTTATCAGTGATGATTTTATGTTTTCTCCCAGCTCATTGATAAAAATGTTAAATAGGAAAGGGCCAAGAACGAATCCCTGCAGGGCCCCCTGGAAACTCAACCACTTAATGCTGAATCCCTAGTTACAGTTACACGTTGAAACCTATCAACTAATCCATTTATTAATCCATTGAACCTGTGCCATGTTAATTTCCTGGCCTTCTAGTTCTTTCATCAGAATGTCGATTTTAATGCAGATCATTCATTCCAGGCGGGGCCGGCGCAGGGCTCTGTTTGTTGCTGAGGGAGAGGCGGCTTCTAACGCTGGCTCTGCTCAGGATATCAGGGGTTCAGCGTCCTGGGTCAGACAAACTTGCAGACCCTACCAACCAGTGCTGCCTCCATTGTGATCTGGGAGCCCGGGCTGAGCCGCTGCTGCTCCCTAGCGGGGTCTGTGCGGGGACAGACCTGCATTAACTTCCCTCTGTGCGCAGCTGGGAGTGGACTTTCTCTGGTAGCTGGACCCAGCCCATGGGGCAGCCCCAGGCTCTGCCAACACCAGCCCCCAAGCAGGAGCCTGCAGGTGAGGGGAGAGACCCGCGGGAAAGGGCCGGGGATGGGCGTAAAGCGCTGGGACCTCTCTGGGTGACAAAGCTCCGGCTAAGGGTGCAGGGAGATCAGTCTCGTCTGCCTCTGCCCCAGGGCAGGGCTCTGGGCTGAGCCTGACCCATCGCACAGGGACTGAGGGGTGAATGTGGGTGAAGCTCTTTGAAAGTCCCAAACTGGAAGAGCTAAAGAGAGGCAGGGGAGGGGCAAGAGGGTTGGTTTAGTGGCTTCCCATTGAAAACAGACACCCCCAAAAATTCAGGGACAACAGAGGCAAATTGTGCACCCCTGGCCCCCCAAATGTGGGAATCCCCTGCGAGGCTTTTGTGTGCACACAGCTGCCATCTGCACATTCAGGTGGTGGGAGGGTGGGGGAGAGGAGAGGAATACATGGAAAATAATTGTCAGAGTAAATTCAAATTCAAAGGATGATTCGGGACAACAGGGCAATTGAAATGAATTTTCCCAGCAGGAGAGAGTCTAGAGCAGTAGTTCTCAAACTTTTGTACTGGGGACCCCTTTCACATAGGAAGCCTCTGAGTGCGACCCCCCCCCCTTATAAATTTTTTATATATTTAACATCATTATAAATGCTGGAGGCAAAGTGAGGTTTGGGGTGGAGGCTGACAGCTCGTGACTCCCTATGTAATACCCTCACAACCCCCTGTTTGAGAACCCTGGTGGGTCTGTGAACCACCCTCTCCACATCCCCAGCACCCTCCTCAGTCTGCTTCCCCCCCCCCACAAAAACATCCCCCTGCACCCTCTTCATTATGCCTCCCATATCCCCTGTCTCCTGCCGATCCCATCTCATGTCCCCCGGGAACCCTTCCAGCTACCTCCTGGCAGTCTCCTCAACACCCAAATCCCTGTGCGCCTTCCTCTATCTGCCTCTCCATCCCCCATGCATCCCCCCATCCAACCCTCGTCTGCTCCCATCCCCCCACAAGCACATCCCTCTGTGCCCTCCTTTGTCTGTCTCCCCCACCCCATGCAACTCCTGTCCAGTCTTTGGCATACCTCCCACTTCCACCCCCAAATCTTCCTGCACCCTCCTCGGTATGCCTCCTAGCTGCTGCTGCAGATCCACAGGATTGGTGCTACACACCCAGCTTTTTAACAGTCCCTTGGAGGTTCCCCTTCAGTGGGTGAGACCCCCCCACAGGTCCAATTCTTCTGCAAGGGGAGGCCACATGGCCTCACTGCCTCCAAGACCAAGCCTCTGGGCTCCAGCCCTGGTGCTTCACACCGTGAGCTCTGCCCAATGAGTCCAACTGAGCCAGACTCCTGGTCAGAGACCTGCCCACTCTGCAGGGCCCAGGATTTGCAGTGACACCCAGCAGCCTTTTCCAAACAGAGCAGGGTTTATTAGTCAGCTCAGACCCAGCACGGGGAAGCCCTGAGATTAGCAAAGAGAAGGAAGCATTAAGGTTAAGCCAGAGCCCATCCTGGCTAAGCCAACCAAGTTCTTCTCCCCCCGGAATGTTCCAATTCTGGATCACACCTTATTAGACATCAGAGATCTCACACAGGAGAGACCCCCCTATAACTGCCCTGAGTGTGGGAAACAATTCAGTGACCACTCCAACTTTATTAGACATCAACAAACCCACACAGGAGAGAAACCCTATAAGTGCGCTGACTGCGGGGACAGCTCAGGCTTTGTTGCACATCACAGGATCCACACAGGAAAGAAATGCCATAAATGCCCGGACTGTGGAGAAACCTTCACTCAGCGCTCGCATGTGACTAGACATCAGAGGATTCACATGAGTGAGAGACCCTATGGATGCCCCAATTGTGGAGAAAGCTTCTCTTGCACCTCCGACCTTATTGTACATCAGAGAGTCCACACGGGAGAGAAACCCTATAGCTGCCCTGACTGTGGGAAAAGCTTCAGCCAGAGCCCTAACCTTATTGTCCACTGGAGAATCCACACAGGCGAGAGACCCTATAACTGCCCTGACTGCAGGAAAAGCTTCAGTCGTAAATCTAACCTCATTAGACATAAGAGAATGCACACGGGCGAGTGCCCCTATGAATGTTCCGTGTGTGGGAAAAGGTACAAGGCCAAGATCTCTCTGATATTTCACCTGAAACACCACATAGACTAGTGCCAGCCACTTCCCCACCTCTTCCTGTGTCCGTTCCTCCCATCACTACAATGGGGATAACAACAGTTGCCCAACTCCCAAGGGAGTCAAGTGGCACCACTATTTACGTGTGTTCTCAGTGGCTCAGGATGACGGAGGCACCAGGAGAGTGACTTTATTATTATTACTGTATTATATTATTCTCTGACCCTCTCCCATCCCTTCCTGGCTCTCTGTCATGAAGAGGCTTTTACTGAGCTGAAGGGTTTAACTGGATTTCCTGGTCCCTGTTTTCAGACAGGGGCTCGGGTCACATTGTTGCACACTGGGATTATTCCTTAAATTGCTACCCCAGGAAACGTTTTCTTTCTGTTTCTTCAAGAGTGTGTGTGTGTAAGTTTCTGGAAAATCAGGTGTCAATGGAGTCTTTATTATTCATTGAATTATTTTCTCAATATTGCTCAGTTGTTAGGGTTTTCCCCCCACAAATAAGTTTTATTTACATTTCTGGAAAATCCCATTGTCCTGGGCAGCCTGGGAATGTCATTGGTTCTTGAGCTCTGGGAGGGAGAGAGGCCAAGTGTCCCAAACTGGGTGAGTTGTCTCCCTCTGAAGAAATCACTCATTACCCCATATTCCGTCCTTTCACTAATTTCTCTGCCCATCCAGCTTTGGAAGCTGGAGCGTAGGCACATCTGTGTCTTTGCTTTTGCAGCTTTGACGGCCTCTGGGCTCTATCCTTGGGTCTTCCCTTCCCCTCTACAAGGGGTTTAATGGGGGCAGGAGAGAAACATCCTCAGAGGCAGAATCCAGGAGCCCTGGCTGGGTGTGAGCCCCAGAGGACACCCACAGCTAGAGATGATGGATAGAGGGACATTACCAGATGGACAGCAGCCCGTCTCCTTCTCCCCAGCAGCATCTCCAGCATCTGTCCCACCTGCTCTGTGCCCAGCTCAGTGAGGAAACCGGTGACTCCAGGGCAGAATTGTAACATTTCCCATAGGCATAGAGCAGCTGCAGGGCTCTCAGAGCCCCTGGCCAGACTCCATCCCAGGTGTTTGCTTTCCATCGGGTGCCTGGATCCTACCCCCACTTCCCTGGGAATGTCTGTGATGCTGTAGCTCCCTGTTGTGGTGCCTGAATCTCTGTCTCGGGGAGAACCCCTGGTTCCCCAACACTTTGCTGTCCTGTTCTCTCTCCTCCCCCTTGGCTCTGTTACACCATGGAGCCATCGACCCTCAACGCTAGGGTTCTGATCACAACTCCAGCCCTGGACCTGTCCTAGAGGGCAGTGAACAAATGCAGCCACCAGCCAGAACATCCCATGTGTTTTCTACTGTCTGAAACAACCAGCCCTGATGTCTCAGTGCAGGTGTTCATAAAAGCCCTGGGGCATTATCTGCACTGGAGAGAACCAGACCAGCCCCACCAGGGATGGGGAATAGCTCTGGAAGCCCATGGGGCGTAAGGCCCTGGAGTTGGAAAAGCCAATGGGAGTTGGGGAAGGCCATAGAGGCAAATCATCCCTATGGTCCTGGAGAGGCTGGGACTAACTATGTGAGAGGGGGAGGATGTGTGAGTGGGAGCGATCGACCCAGGAGTTTGCCATGTGATTCTCAGGGCTGTGTAGGCAGAGGTATGCCCATATCATGGAGCAGGGAGGGGAGAGTCACTTTCTGCAGAGTTCTGGGGACACCCCCATGGGAACCTGGACCCAGCTTACAGCAGTATAAGTTTATTACCCAGTCCGCCCCTCCCTCAATGTGGAGAGGACATGAACCAGCTTTTGTAAACTGAGCGAAGGTTTCCCAAGCACTTCAAGCAAAACACACTGTTTTAGGTAAAGTATAAAACAGATTTATTAGCTACAGATGGATAGATTTAAAGTGATTATAAATGGCAGGCCTAAAAGGTCAGAGATATTTACCAAAGAAAATACACAATCCTTATTACACTAGGCAGGCAGTATTTAGATCAAGCAATTTTCTCAGCCCACTGGATGTTACAGTTCACAATACACAGGCTTCCCTCTTAAACCCAGATCAGTCTCCTCAGGTGAAGTTGTCATCTTCTCAGCGTTCCTGTTGCTACCAGCACCAGTGGGGGAAGAGAAAGGCCAAGACATGACGCCGCTGTCCCTCATTTTATACCCTCAATCCATGTGTCTAGAAGACACCTGCCCAGACCTGTCCCAATGAGCTTTGCTGAGTCACAGTGATCCCATGCCTGGTGGGCTTTGCTGAGTCACAATGATCGAGTAAACCCCCATTGTGTGAACTCATGCAACTGAGCCATAGAGTTGATTACTGGTTGGTTAACACCCACCTGGCAGTAGAGATTCTCAAACTTACACCATATTTCAGTACCAACCATACAGCAAAATCTCATTACTTCACATACCACGAGAGCACAGACAAGCCAACAGGATATTAGTGTTTGCCAGATCAAGATTTTCAAAATGCCTTGCTCAAGTCTGGGGGAGATGATGAATGCTGGGGTCACCCAAGCAGTAGGAACCTCAGAACTTGTGAGCTCTGATCACACAAGAGAGAGAGAAAGAGTCAGTTCACTAATCTCTGAACAGTGAAGATCAGGGCCAGGAGGAGGAGCTGGGAGGTAGAAGTGGGAGAGGTCTAGTTGACATAAGGAAGAGAGAGAATTAGTGGCATAAGGAAGAGATAGCTGTAGAGTTTCTCAAACTTACAACATTTCAGTAACAACAATATAGAATATCTCATAACTTCGCATACCATGAGAGCACAGATAAGCCAACAACATATTAGTGTTTGCCAGATCAAGACTTTCAAAATGATACCTCACAAGGCATACTGTGCTTCCCGCAGTGAGTCTGCCCAGGTGGGGCTCCTGGGGAAGCCAGAGGGCCCTGTACCCCAACTCCGCAATCAGACGTGACTCTCAGCCAGCCGATAAAACAAGGTTTATTAGTCGACAGGAACACAGCGTAGAACAGAGCTTGCTATCACAGAAATCAGTGACTTTCAGCCAAGTCCATCTTGGGAGTCCTAGGCTAGACGCCATGGATTCCCCCTCTTCCAATCCCCCCACCCAGACTGTCCGCTTCCAGCTACTTGACCTCCAACACCCCCCTGTTGCTCCTCCTCTTTCCCTTTGTCTCACTTCCCAGCAAAAGGTGTCACCTGGTCGCACTCCCGTCCTGGGTCTCAGGTTACATAGGTGCAGACAGCTTGGGCAGCCTCACCTGCCCCGAGGGCCTCAGCAAAAATCACACACCCAATTCCCACCACCGAAGTATTGGTGCAGTACACTGGGAAACTGAGGTACACACAATATTAGTATAGGACAGTAAGACTCACATGCAACAAAACAAGATGAATAAAACCCCACTTTGTCACAGATGCCAAGCCAAGATGTTCAAGCCAAGATGGGTGGGAGCCAGGAGTGATTTCGGCCAGGAGGATGCTCCTGGCCTGGGTGAGATGAGGCAGAACTGAGGGAGTTCGATCCCAGCAGGTTACGCCAACGACAAATGGTTTCTGCACCTATTTAACCAATTCCTCACCTGCATGGCTACTTCTCAGGAGCTCCTTTCCCTCGACAACCTCACGATTGGGGATCCGCAGCTCTTCGCCCTGTTCCAGCCAGGAGATGACGTCAGGTTTGGGTGTTGCGAAGTCGGTTCCATGGCAAGGAACTAGGCAAGACCATGATTTCAGTTATTCAGAGACAGAGCTGTTTCCAGCAGCCCTGGGCAGGTGGGTACCCTTGTGGAAACCAAACGGATGGGGAAGTGTCCCTGGAGACCCTTTGGGGGAGACTAGATTGCTCCTGGAAGGTGTAAAATTCCCCCTGGAGGAGACTCAGGGATCTCCACAGTGAGATATGACTCCGTGCAACCTCTGACCCCATCTAAGCCTACTGAGCCCAGAGCCCTTTGCAGGCACGGAGCAAGTCCTGGGAAGGGAGGGACACGTGAAATCTCTTTGTGTGTCGCTGTATGCCCATGTTTAATAGTACAGGAAGGTACATACAACCCATCCTCTCCTATGGAAGCTCTGGGGAGGAGGACGGACTAGCGTCTCTGTGGTGTTTCCCAATCTCCTTTCCCATGGGAGGGAGTGTAGAGGTCACAGTCTCTCTCACGTGAGTTATGGGGCCCTGGGCCTGAAGAGAGCAAAAGGCGACCCAGGAGTGCCAGAGAGCCCCCCAACTTCTAACACCTGAGGGGACAGGAATCCTTACCCTGCAAGGTCACAGTTTCATAATTCTTCTGCATGACGTCCCTGTGGAGGGCTCTCTGACAGGGATCCAGCAGAGCCCACTCCTCCTCGGTGAAGTACACAGCCACCTCCTCAAAGGCCACCAGGCCCTGAAACAGCCAGAGTCCCCCTCTCAGAACCTGCTGCCCCCGTCACAGACCCACCAGCTCAGCCACAGGCAGGGCTAGAAAATCCCCCTCTCCACATAGAACAGGGAACTTTCCTGGGGAGGGGAAAACATTTCTCAAAGCTTTCATGAAAAACACGCTGTTTCTGTGGTGAAACCGCGATGCCCGGAGCAGCTGACTCCCCTGATTTTATCTTGAGTCTCATGATATTTATCTGGAATATTTAAAATTTCCCCATGACCTCACAATTCCTGGGACTGAACTTTCCCATTTACCTTGCTCAACATGGCTGCCCTCTCCCATTACTTTCAGGGGGTCGGACTCAAACTGCCCATATTCAAGATGGCCACCGTTTCCTTATGGGCTGTGGAAGTGAGGCTGCCCTTATTGAAGATGGCTACCAACTCCTGTTCTTTTCACTGAGACCACAGGCATGCTCTCTTCCGGTTATACAGCTAAGGCTCTGTGCTGAGGAGACTGGATCAGACAGTTTAACTGGAAAAGGATATGTGGAGAGCTATTGTGCGGATGACGAGGTGCAAAGAGATATGTGGGGGCCAGAGGAAGGGGGCCAGAGAAAGGCTGAGCAGGGTTCAGGGGGATCTGTGGGTCCCGGAGAGAGCTGAGAGGGTGCAGGGGAATAGGGAGTGTTGGGGCATATTGGGTTGCAGATTTGAGAGGTCGGAGACTATAAACAAAAATACAGAAAAATTATAGGGGCAGGTGGGCAGAAGAGACTGTGGGGAACATGGTGGAGGGGGGTAGCTTGGGAGAGGGGAGCCAGGGTAGGATAAAGGAGGAGGGTGGGAGGGACAGAACTGCCAAACCCCTCTCCCTCCATTCCTTCCACTTTACCCATCCCCATAAGTGTGTGCCCTGTGTGTTCCTACAATGGTGACATTCCCCACTCACCAAAGGACACTGTACATTCCTTTCTACTAGCCTGGTCTTTATTCACGGGCAAAACCCCTTCATTAATGCAGCGCTAAGGCTGCTTGGTGGTACATCCTGCTCTTCCTGACTGGCCAGCTTAGCAAAACTCAAACATGTGAAAACCAGGAGATACAGAATGAAGATCAATGTCCACACATCCTTCACTCTGCCCTCTTTGAGCAATGCCCCATTGTGCCCATAAAATCCCTGCTCATAAACTCACAGCCCATAGTCAGCTCCCACCTACCTGCCTACGATCCACTGGCAAGCAGACCCTGTGACCCACTACTACCACAGCACCGGGTTCAGGGAGAGAGGCTCACACATATTCCTGCCCCAGAGAGGCACAGTCTTCCCAGATCACCTCATATCACAATCACAGCTTTATCAAGCTGCTCCATTTAATCTTCTACCATTTAGTACATATACACCTAGCACAGTGAAATGTAGCTGGAGTGCAAGCAGATAATTCCCAGTGGCTATTACCAGCGCCAGGGGGCAGAGTTAAGGTTACATGGGCATGTAACTTAACTGTATTTCCTGGTTTTCAGAAGTTTGTGTTGCTGAACTCAACATTCTGGACCCGAGATACCACCAGGCAACCTGAACCCACCAGGAGCTTTCGGAGAATCTCCTACCTGAGCCGGTTCCATTGCAGACGTTTCTTTTCCCTGTCCCCTGGAGGATGGGACAATCTGGATCAAAACAGTGACATTATTCTGCAGCCTGTCAGGGAAATTGGGGAAGATTCAGAAGGGGTGTTAGTCCATCTCATACCACAATTCCCAAACTCCTATGTCCATCCCCGTCTCATTGCTGTCACATCAAATACTCTGAAACCCTCTGCAATGAGACAAGCACAGTGACACTAGCTGGTCACAGTCACTAAAGCCAACAGTTTCCTGACCTCTCCCACCACGTACTCATTCCCAGCCCTGAAAACAAGGACGGGGAAGTTGAGGCCTCCTAGACCTTACACGGCACCGTTAATAACCCTACCTTCCCCCCCACCACCAGCAAACATCTGTGTGCATTGATGTGAAAGGGAAACATCTGGATTCTCATGCATGTGGGGAAAGTGGATCATTTGGAAGTTTTAACCCCTCCCTCCTGTCTGGCTCCCCAAATTGGGCAAAGGAACCAGGGCAGTTGCTTTCCCTTCAAACCCAGCAGTTCCAGCCACTTAAAGGAGGGAGGGTGAGAGTGGGAAGAAAATGTAAGGGTCTTTTTCTATAAATATGCAATAATCGGAGAGATGAAAGGAAATTCAGAATATTTTGAACAATTAGGGGAAAAAATGGGCAAGTTCTGATAGGATTTTATAGAGATATTTGATAAACAGAAGGAAGAGGGGGCAAATCTGAGGGGATTTTATATCAATATTCAATAAAAACTGCTGGTTGTCCTGGCCTTGACATGGGCAGCAGGGAACCCTGGGCAATGCCACGTTAACAGGGGCAGGGAGGGGGGATGGAGCCGGAAGGTCCCATGGCAGTTGGGAGAGGGAAGCAGTGGGGGAAGGACAGGTGATTGGCAGCTGGTGGTTGGGGGGCTGGGTTTGGCTGGGGGTCACTAGCTGGGATAGGGCAAACTGGGGAGTCTCAATGGGGGACATGGCTCTTCCCTCTGTACAGGATTCTGTATGAATAATTAATAACTAGAGGGGAAAGGAGCAAAATCAGAGGCGATTTTATTTCAAAATGCAAGAATTAGGGAGAAAAAAGCAAAATCTGCAGTTGGAGTTCCTCAAAGGTGACTTGAAGAGGAAAGAATGAATGGGCTCTGTGTCCTTTGTTTTTTTGTGACAGGCTTTTTTTCTACCCTAAAAAAATGAATTTGTTTCATTTTTGACTTCCAAAAATGTCTTCTCCTCTCCGTTATTGCTGTGGGGTGGTTGGTTGGCTCCCAGGTGTTTCGGGAGCTTTGTTCCATTCTCGGTGAAGATGGAAGTGCTGAATCTTGAACCTTCAAGCATCTGAGGTTTAACATGTTACAAAAGCAAACCATTTAAAAAAAAATGCTTAAACTGACTGAATAAAATGATTAAAAATTCACATCCCTTCTTCTTCCTCGGAATTAAAAACAACAAAAAAAACCTCCTAGGCCTTTTTAATTGATCACAAAGGAGCAAAAATTGATGCAAAACTAATTATTTCATCTTCTTCAGGTCACCTTTAAAAATTCTGACAGCACCATCCTCATAATCTCACGTCCTAATTCAAACTACAGCTCAATTCCTGCTCGGGCTAAAGGCAGCAGGATGTGTTTGATAAAGTCCTAATCACACCTTTCTGCCAGTAGGGAACTATATTAATAAATAAAACTTTGATGGGAGGCATGCTCACACAGGCATGTGGAATTCCAGAGTCACAGACTTTAAGATCAGAAGTACTACAATCATCTAGTCTGACCCCCTGCATAACGTAGGCCAGAGAGTTTGCCCCCGTAGTTCCTGGCTCGAACACATAGCTTCTCATTGAGCTCAGCTGTGGTTCTCAACCTATCTATCATTGTAGGCTGCATATATGGCCCACAATATGTTGTGTTGGCTGCATCCAATACTCCCTGTATGGCCCTGAGGATGTCACATGGGCCGCAGCCATGTGCTGACTGGGCCGCAAGTGGCCTGTGGGCTGCAGGTTGAGCAAATCTGTTTGAAAGCCTCCACTCCTGGTTTAAACACTTCCAGTGAAGAAGAATCCAATCCGCCCCATTTCAGATTAAATTTGGCAGGCCTTTTCTCCCCAGCAAACCAGAATTATTTTAAAGCTTTCCTGGAGCCCCCCAAAAGTGCTAAATAGAAACTCATGGTTTTTAAAAATAAACAGGGTTTCTTGAGACACAAAATAGTCCCCCAGTGCTGACTAATAAGAAGCCAGTCCCTGACTGCAGCTAGAGCTCTTTCTAGTGAGCAGTCATTTTCACAAAGATCAGGAAAATCACCCAGGGCCCCCATCCTTCCAAGGTATCATTTCAGAGGCTGTGCCATGTTTGGCAAAGAAGGAGGTGTGGGTGGAAATGTTCAGATAGACCCACCCCGTTTAACCCCCCTGGGGATGGGTAAAGTGGGGAGACTTTTAAAACTCTAAATCCCCCCCCCATACACACACTCTCCTGTGCCCCCAGCTCTGCTCCTTCCCCTTACTCCCGGAACTGGGCGAAGCTGGGTAAATCTGCTACGTTTCATAATGTCTCCTACTTCTCTCCCTTTCATCTTACTTTTTGCCCTTAACCGTCCTGACAGCTCCCCCCAGACCGATGAAGGGGAATCCCCACTGAGGTAGATTGAGATTCCCAGTGTGGGCTGCGAGATCTGAGCCTCCCTGTGCAGAGTCACTTTCCTGCCCTTTCCCCCGGGTCTCTTCCCTCACCTGCAGGCTCCGTCTCAGGGGCTGGTGTCGGCAGAGCCGGCCCCCGCAGAAAGTCCCCCCCTCCCGGGGCTGGGCACGGTGGGGGCTTGAACGGACCCAGCTGCGGAGCAACAGCGGCTCAGCCCCGGCTCCCAGTTCACAGTGGAGGGAGGCAGCAGCAGCAGCGTCTGACCGAGGAAGCTCAACCCCTGATATCCTGAGCAGAGAGAGCAAAGCAGCCACCTTCCCCTATGCCCCAGGAATCAGCGGGACCGGGACCGGCCCCAGCTTGGTAACAGCTGCCCAGCAACTCTGGAGGGGGCTGGGGGCTGCTCTGACTATTCAGCACAGCAGGGGCTCAGTGTGATTTATTGCTGCTGCTTCTCCTGTGCCGAACATAAACCAACCCACAGCAGTTCTTGGAAACAGTCCCATCAGTGAACTATTTAGAATTGTTGAAGAACAATAAGCTAAGAAGGGTAATTTCAGAGCTAAGTCTCCAGACAATGCTGTCAGCTCACTCAGACGGGGGTACCCTGGCACTGAAGAGGCCTAACCATTGATGCCCAAGCGGGTCTGGCCATGGTAAATATCTGCCATGTTATTTATTAAATTATAATTTTCATTGTCACTGGAGGGAAACAAACAACTCTCTCTCCAGCCTTGGCACAGCTGCCTTCTGCCTCAGTGTCTCAAAAAGAACACTGACAGGTTTCAGAGTAACAGCCGTGTTAGTCTGTATTTGCAAAAAGAAAAGGAGTACTTGTGGCACCTTAGAGACTAACAAATTTATTTGAGCATAAGCTTTCGTGAGCTACAGCTCACTTCATCAGATGCATTCTGTGGAAACTGTAGAAGATCTTTTTATATACACACACAAAGCATGAAAAAATACCTCCCCCCACCCCACTCTCCTGCTGGTAATAGCTTATCTAAAGTGATCACTCTCCTTACAATGTGTATGATAATCAAGATGGGCCATTTCCAGCACAAATCCAGGGTTTAACAAGAACGTCTGGGGGGGGGGGGGGGTAGGAAAAAACAAGGGGAAATAGGCTACCTTGCATAATGACTTAGCCACTTCCAGTCTCTATTCAACCCTAAGTTAATTGTATCCAATTTGCAAATGAATTCAGCAGTTTCTCGCTGGAGTCTGGATTTGAAGTTTTTTTGTTGTAAAATAGCGACTTTCATGTCTGTAATCACGTGACCAGAGAGATTGAAGTGTTCTCCGACTGGTTTATGAATGTTATAATTCTTGACATCTGATTTGTGTCCATTTATTCTTTTACGTAGAGACTGTCCAGTTTGACCAATGTACATGGCAGAGGGGCATTGCTGGCACATGATTTGTTAGGCCTGTCCTGTAGTAGGTAGGTAGGAATAGCGGTCAGTAGGTTTCCGGTATAGGGTGGTGTTTATGTGACCATCGTTTATTAGCACTACCTACATGCCTCCAGCTTTCACCCTGACCACACCACACGATCCATCGTCTACAGCCAAGCTCTGCGATACAACCGCATTTGCTCCAACCCCTCAGACAGAGACAGACACCTACAAGATCTCTATCAAGCATTCTTACAACTACAATACCCACCTGCGGAAGTGAAGAAACAGATTGATAGAGCCAGAAGAGTTCCCAGAAGTCACCTACTACAGGACAGGCCTAACAAAGAAAATAACAGAACGCCACTAGCCGTCACCTTCAGCCCCCAACTAAAACCCCTCCAACGCATTATTAAGGATCTACAACCTATCCTGAAGGATGACTCAACACTCTCACAAATCTTGGGAGACAGGCCAGTCCTTGCCTACAGACAGCCCCCCAACCTGAAGCAAATACTCACCAGCAACCACATACCACACAACAGAACCACTAACCCAGGAACCTATCCTTGCAACAAAGCCCGTTGCCAACTGTGCCCACATATCTATTCAGGGGACACCATCACAGGGCCTAATAACATCAGCCACACTATCAGAGGCTCGTTCACCTGCACATCCACCAATGTGATATATGCCATCATGTGCCAGCAATGCCCCTCTGCCATGTACATTGGTCAAACTGGACAGTCTCTACGTAAAAGAATAAATGGACACAAATCAGATGTCAAGAATTATAACATTCATAAACCAGTCGGAGAACACTTCAATCTCTCTAGTCACGCGATTACAGACATGAAAGTCGCTATTTTACAACAAAAAAACTTCAAATCCAGACTCCAGCGAGAAACTGCTGAATTGGAATTCATTTGCAAATTGGATACAATTAACTTAGGGTTGAATAGAGACTGGGAGTGGCTAAGTCATTACGCAAGGTAGCCTATTTCCCCTTGTTCTTTCCTACCCCACCCCCCAGACGTTCTTGTTAAACCCTGGATTTGTGCTGGAAATGGCCCACCTTGATTATCATACACATTGTAAGGAGAGTGGTCACTTTAGATAAGCTATTACCAGCAGGAGAGTGAGCTTGTGGGGGGAGGGGGGGGAGGTGAGAAAACCTGGATTTGTGCTGGAAATGGCCCAACTTGATTATCATACACATTGTAAGGAGAGTGACCACTTTAGATAAGCTATTACCAGCAGGAGAGTGGGGGGGGGGGGGAGGTATTTTTTCATGCTTTGTGTGTGTATATAAAAAGATCTTCTACACTTTCCACAGA
The DNA here is from genome assembly GCF_015237465.2 of Chelonia mydas. Taxonomy (NCBI): domain Eukaryota; kingdom Metazoa; phylum Chordata; order Testudines; family Cheloniidae; genus Chelonia; species Chelonia mydas. Next base: position 31,434,699 of record NC_051254.2, on the reverse strand, counting down.
ATGCATCCGATGAAGTGAGCTGTAGCTCACGAAAGCTTATGCTCAAATAAATTGGTTAGTCTCTAAGGTGCCACAAGTACTCCTTTTTTAAAAAAAACATTGGGGATGCAGCGACACCGTGTCAGTGATACGGGTAGTTGCTCTATTTGCTGGGTCAAAACAGAGACAAAATAGGAAAAGAACTGGGTGAAATTAATTTTCTTTATGGACTAAATGGATCCACATATTCATTTTTGTAGTTGTATTTTATTGTTTTATTGGGTCTTTCTAAGTGTAATCTGTATTGCGGAATAGGGTAGAAACTGTGTATTTTATCTCTTGTAGTGGTGTCGATCTAAAATGTGTGCTTATTTCTTGAGCATTATGGTAAATTACAGATAAATTACAATTTGAACTGGCAAACCCCTGGGAGATTCTCAGTTCTCTACAGACCCACACGAGAGCCCCTGAAGCTCAAGCCAAGACATGCAACTTTCCCCTCCAAGGAGATCTTTGGGCACAGTCCTTTTTCCTTAAGAAATCCCCCCAGAATGAGAGCCATGAAACAGGAATATCAGGACCCCTGCAGTTCAGGGCCCTGGACAGCCAGGCTGGGTCCAGGCTCCCAAGGGGGTGTCCCCAGAGCTCTGCAGAGAGTGACTCTCCCCTCCCTGCTCCATGATGTGGGCACACCTCTGCCTACACAACCCTGAGAATCACACTGGCCTTTGCTGCTGCTTTGTCACATGGCAAACTCCTGCGTCGATCGCTCCCACTCATGGCTTCTTGTCAGTCTCCCTCACTCATTTGTGCGGTCCGTGTTTGCTCCCCCTCTGGTCTCTGCATGGCAAATTATTCTCACCCCCACCTACCCAGCTTTGCCATCTCTCCAACCCCAACACCCTCCCCCTCTCAAACAGTTAGTCCAGCCTTTCCTGAACCACTGAATCATAGAAATCAGGGTTGGAAGGGACCTCAGAAGGTCATCTAGTCCAACCCCCTGCTCAAAGCAGGACCAATCCCCAACTACTATAGGGATTATCTGCCCTTATGGCCTTCCCCAACCCCCGCTGGCTTTTCCAACTCTGGGGCCTTTCTCCCCAAGGGCTCCCAGAGCCATTCCCCATCACCGGCAGGGCTGGTCTGTTTCCCTCCAGCTCAGACGATGCCCCAGGGCTTTCATGAACACCTGAACTGAGACACCTGGGCTGGTTGTTTCAGTCAGTAACAAACACATGGGATGTTCTGGCTGGTGGCTGCATTTGTTCACTGCCCTCTAGGACAGGTCCAGGGCTTGGGTTGTGATCAGAGCCCTAGGGCAGGAGCTGGATGGCTCCAGGGTGCAATACAACTGAGGGGGATGAGAGAGAACAGGACAGCAAAGTGTTGGGGAACCAGGGGTTCTCCCCGAGACAGAGATTCAGGCACCACAACAGGGAGCTACAGCATCACAGACATTCCCAGGGAAGTGGGGGTAGAATCCAGGCACCCGATGGAAAGCAAACACCTGGGATGGAGTCTGGCCAAGGGCTCTGAGAGCCCTGCAGCTGCTCTATGCCCATGGGAAATGTCACAATTCTGCCCTGGAGTTACTGGATTCCTCACTGAGCTGGGCACAGAGCAGGTGGGACAGATGCTGGAGATGCTGCTGGGGAGAAGGAGACGGGCTGCTGTCCATCTGGAAATGTCCCTCTATCCATCATCTCTAGCTGTGGGTGTCCTCTGGGGCTCACACCCAGCCAGGGCTCCTGGATTCTGCCTCTGAGGATGTTTCTCTCCTGCCCCCATTAAACCCCTTGTAGAGGGGAAGGGAAGACCCAAGGATAGAGCCCAGAGGCCGTCAAAGCTGCAAAAGCAAAGACACAGATGTGCCTACGCTCCAGCTTCCAAAGCTGGATGGGCAGAGAAATTAGTGAAAGGATGGAATATGGGGTAATGAGTGATTTCTTCAGAGGGAGACAGCTCACCCAGTTTGGGACACTTGGCCTCTCTCCCTCCCAGAGCTCAAGAACCAATGACATTCCCAGGCTGCCCAGGAAAATGGGATTTTCCAGAAATGTAAATAAAACTTATTTGTGGGGGGAAAACCCCAACAACTGAGCAATATTGAGAAAATAATTCAATGAATAATAAACAATCCACTGACATCCAACTTTCCAGAAATATCAGATCTCTGCTCTTCCCCACCATGCAGAAACAGGGAGAAAATGCCTCTCGGGGCAGCAATTTACAGAATAATCCCAGTGTGCAACAATGTGAACGAGCTCCTGCCTGAAATAGGGATCGGGAAATCCAGGTAAACTCTTCGGCTCAGTAAAAGCCTCCTCATGACAGAGGGAGCTGGGATGGGATGTGAGAGTGTCAGAGAATAATGCAATACAATAATAATAATAATAATGTCACTCTCCTTGTGCCTCCGTCCTCCTGAGACACACAGCACACATGTAAATAGTGGTGCCACTTGACTCCCTAGGGCACTGGGAGTTTATTATCCTCATGGTTCTTCCTATCTCTACAGATGCAGAGAGAGGAGGGGAAGTGGCTGGCACTATTCTGTGTGGTGTTTCATGTGACACGTTAGAGAGTTCCTGGTTTTGTACCTTTCCCCACAGACGGAACATTGATAGGGGCACTCTCCCGTGTGCCTTCTCCAATGGACTTTGAAACCAGATTTACTTTTGAAGCTTTCCCCACAGTCAGGGCAGGTATAGGGTCTCTCTCCTGTGTGGATTCCCCGATGGTCAGTAAGGTGATGGCTGTGACTGAAGCTTTTCCCGCAGTCGGGGCAGTTGTAGGGTTTCTCTCCTGTGTGGATTCTCTGATGTATAATAAGGTCAGAGGTGGAAGCAAACTTTTTTCCACACTCTGGGCATCCAAAGGGTCTCTCGCCCGTGTGAGTCCTCCGATGTCTAGTGACATGCCCTCTCTGAGTGAAGGTTTGTCCACAGTCAGGACATTTATGGCATTTCTCTCCTGTGTGGACTGTCTGATGTGTAATAAGGCCTGACCTCTGACTGAAGCATTTTTTGCAGTTGGGGCACTTATAGGGTCTCTCTCCTGTATGGGTTCTCTGATGTCTAATAAGGATTGATTGGTCATTGAATTGTTTCCCACACTCAGGGCAGTGATAGGGGGTCTCTCCCGTGTGGACTCTCAGATGTCTAACAAGGTGTTCTTTACAACTAAAGCGTTTCCTGCACTCAGCACATTCGAATCGCTTCTCCTTAGTGCAGGTTCTCGGCTGGATCATGGCCTCATTAGGTTCTTCCAAAACTCCCCCTTGGCAAGTGGATTCACCCACTGTCTTCTCTAGGGGGCTTCCCTGCTGCTTCTCTGGTCTGCATTGTGTTTCTTGGGCTTGTCCTTGCCCAGGAATCTGAGAATCATCCCCTTCACACCTTCCCAGCAACATCCCCTTTGGTTCCATTTGCTCAGGACCTGCCGGACAAGGATTCTCTTCACTGCTCTCACTCACCATCTCATCACCTGTTGGGACAGAGAGAGAATCCGCACAGGAGTCAGTCCCTGTGCCAGGAGGAAGGGAAGGTGAGAAAAGGGGAACGGGAAAGTGGGGAAACAATCCAAAATAACTGTTGGGAAGACAGACAAATCAGGTGTTGAATCCCACACAAACCCTTCCCTGGAAGAAAGAGAGAAGACAAAAATCAGCTACCAACCTTTACTGTATTTGCTGTTTTTCAAGATGTTGCGCATGTCTATTTCACTTCACGTCTATTCCACTTTAGGGGTGTGCATGACACTGTATTCAGAGAGTTTACGGTAGTGGTATATGTGCCATGCATGTCTTCATGCATCCAGCTGAGGGAATGAAGGGCAGATCTGCCCAGGGCATCATCTCAGTTCATTTGCACCAGCATCCTAACATAATGGACTCTGAAGCAGAAGGGAGGAGGGCGGGTGGTGGAATAGACATGTGCAACACGTCCTAGAAAACAACCAGTACCGGTTGTGACGCTATATGGATTATGGGTGACCACTTATAATATTATCGATACCAGTATTACAAAATTGCAATGAATCATTTATCAGATACGCCATGTAAGGTATCAGTGGAAAAGTTATGATTTGCTAAATAGGATAAGCTTGTTTCCATGTATGTCTCATCTTTGCATCGTGAGTTATAAATACATGTGGTATAGTGATAGCTCAACTTGTGTTGTGTATCTGGGTGACACCCCCAGACAGACTGGTATCAGCACTATCCAGCCTGCTTACTGGCCTATCAAGGGCAATCAGCTGTACTATGGACCCATTGAGAGAAGGCAGGGGCTACACCTATGAGTCAGCACGACATGTAGGGACATGCCTATGGACAGGGGACTCCAAGTACCTTTCCATGCCCATGTGCTTTGACTTTGTGTTTGGGACAAAAGATGTACAAGCCACATGGCAAAGAATAGAAAAAGGCAGCTGCATCACCTCCATTTTGTCTTCAGTCCTGCTCCTCACCTCTGGAGTAACTTCTCTACAAAATAAAGTTTTGACTGATAGACTCATTCAGGTTTTGGATGTGTTCCAGAGGAACTTCTGAGCCAGTAAACACACCAGTGTTGCTAGGACCCTAACATGTGGCATCAGAAGTCATATAGTATCTCTTTGTATTGACCATTTAACAACTCTCTTATTGTTCTTTTCTTTTCTAATAAATCTTTAGTTTTAGATACTAAAGGATTGGCTGGCAGCGTGGTATTTTGGGTAAGATCCATACCCCACCAATGAGGGTAGACCCATCCCCACCCCCGTATCCACTCACTGTACCCAGCATACTGAACATAGCCGTTGTGTGGATAACTTACCCCATATCTCGATGTCTGTACTCTGACCGGTTAAACTTTCTCCCCCCAGTCGGGGAGATTGCACATTATTATGTGATCCTTGTTCCACCAGCTCCTAAATCGCATTTTGTACTCCTTGATAATCTGTACCTTATCCCCTGACAACCAGAAACTTCTATGCTTGAACTCTGTACCGTTGCTTATTTCAACATTATCTTAATAAAATTATTGATCTGGTAACGTGGCTGGCCCTTAGGGAATCAGAAGAACATTTTTTATAGTGAATAGAGTTTTAAGTAACTTCTCACTTTACAGGACTTTGCTGACTGGGAGCCAGAGACTGGAGTGGCTAAAAAGGGGCTGTGTGATGGCTGCTTTTTTTTTTTTAATCTTCTTGATAACTAGTGTGGGGGATCAGGAGCACAGTTTGTGACTGGTTGGTGAATCTACCTACAGTATGTTAACCACTAGATTGGGGAGAATCTGCTCTCTTCTTCGCAGCCTGCCCTGACTTTGGCATTTTCAGTGTGGGCTGCCCTAGGCACCCCGGGTCACATGGATATCTAATTTTTTTATCTTTGAGTGATTCCATGTGTCTATTCCACTTCAGGTGACCCCCAAGCAGTGTTCTATGGAGGAGGGTTCAGAGTCTATCTGCAAAGCCACTGCAGACCAGCCTTTCCAAAGCTAGCACAGTCTCTGGAAGTGGCTGAAGTGGCACAGTGCTTGGGAACAGTGTGAATTGAAGACCAGGTCACTGCCCTGCAGATATCTGGGATCGAAATATGCTTTAAAAAAGCTGCCGAACATTCAGTCAGTTGGAAGGTAGTTTTAACTTTGCAACATCATAACTTGTAGTGATATGAGAGGTGATCCATCAAGAAATGCACCATAAGAGAACCTCCTGCCCTTTCATTCTCTTCACGCAGGAAACAAAGAATTGAGGCAAAGACTGAAACTGTTTTGTCCTGTCCAGATAAAAGGCAAGGGCATAGCAGACATCCAGCAAATGCTGTTTTTCCTCAAGCTTACATGAATGTGGCTTGGGGGAAAAGGGAGGTAAAAAGATGGTTTGGTTGAGAGAGAAATCGGTAACCACCTTCGATAAAGAATGTTGGATGAGGCCTTAAAGCAACTTTATCTTCATAAAAATAGTGGAAAGAGAGGTGGGGGAAGGGGTATGAAATTCATGCTTGTGGTTTCCAAACCCTTCTAGTGGAAGCAACTGCCACTGGAAAGGCGACCGTAACTGATAAATTAGGCAGGCCACTCGTCTGGTATTAAACCAGACAGTCCTGTTTTTCTCGGGTGTGTTCCCATCCAGTACTCAGCCAAAACTGGTTTTGTCCAGTACCAGATGGGGGATGCCATTCTGAAGAGGGTGTTGTTCTGCCCCTGACAGCATGACCTTAGACATAAGGTCATGCTGGTGGGGGCAGGGCGGCGGGCTCTTAAAAATTCCACCCCCCATGTGGCATGAGCTCACACACACCATGCATGAAAAGTCACTCTGGTGGGCATGGGGTCATGTCAGCAGGGACAGGCTCATGATGTTTTGGGACATACCGGAATGTCCCATATTCTGGGAGCACGCGAATGGCCACCCTAAGATAAGTACTGAAGAGGACAAAAAGCCATTGGCTCAAAGGGAGAATCCCTGGAAGAGACAATACTAAATTCTACTCTTAGGGTGTGTTGGCTTCGCAACTTGAGAAAAGACTTGTGAAAGAAATAACTAATCTTATCTACAGAGCATGTCTTCACAGCACAGCTAGTTTGAGGTATAACGTGAGTCTTACCCCGAACTCAACTCCCACCCACACAAAACTTCTTTGAAAACAGTCTGGAGAAGCCAGCCTAGAGACTGGAGGGATGCTGCATGGGTTCCAGTCCAGCTATTGCATGTACCCGTATGATACGGGGTTCATCTGCAAGATCATGGAGATCTATGTCTAAATCTACCTTTGTGGTATCATCTCCATCGAATGCTCTATTTTGTCACTGAAGAATGTAATGGAGAGAATCTAGATCTCCCTCTAGAGTAAGAAGTATAAGGTTCTTCTTCTGAATCCAATGATTAATATGGGCAGTCAGTTGCCACCAGTGGTGTGATACTAGGAGGAATCACCGGAGTACAGCCTCTGGAGCTGTGCCTGTCGGCAGAACGTTTAAACGTCAATACTGATGACTTGAGTCCTATCAGAACCATCTGTGTACAAGAAACCAATACTGGAGGCTTCAAAGGTACAGAGGACGCCATGGCTGATGGTATCGGTCCTACAGACATTCTAGCCAGTGCTGAGGGCTGCTCTGGCTGTAATAAAGGCTGTAGCCTATGAGTAGTCAGAGTTGGGTCTTGTAGCAGCCAAGGGGAATCCGGGACCAACAGAGCAAATCTCATGACATCTCAATAATATTTTGGCAGAAGTTCATGATTCTAATAAATTGTCAGAGCCATTCTCAAGGACACCTGCACTGGTCCTGGAGTCAATGGCTGTACTTCCTGCCCTGATTTCACTGTTGGTACTGGGGAGCACCTAGTCTCTACTTGTGCTGTAACCTGACAGTTCCCATGAGGACTCTGCTGAGGCTTTTCAGTTCCCAGAGTCTGATTCTGAAGAAGAAAAGCTCGTTGATTTATAAGTCAAGTCTTACCCTGAGACTAACTTACAGCTCTTACAAGACATGGTGGGAGAAGGGGAACAATTCCTCTTCCCTTGTGTCTGTCTGACTTCAAGCCATGAGGTGAGTGAGAAAGATCCACAGGAGAACTCCTGTCCTAGGACAAAGCACTGGACTCCAGACAACTGAGGTCTGAGAAGGGATGCACAGCACGCTCCATATGGTAATATTTTACTCTTATGTCCCTAGATTTTTGTGTTCTCCTCTTGAAAGATCTACAAATAGAGCACTTGTCTCTCATGTGCCCCTCAGTGAGGCAAAATAAACAATGAGTGTGAGGGTCATTCAGTGGATCAGACACCCTGCAAGTGAGACAGTGCTGAACTCCAGGAGACTTTGGCATAACCAAGCCCTCTGGTACCAAGTAAAAGAGCCCCAGAGAAAAACAAGAACAAAAGCTTCATAAAATAAGAAATAAACAAATATCTGGAGGGAAAAACATGGCTAAAGAAGAAGCTACTAGAACTATTTATATGGAGAAAAGGTTTACTCAGAAGAAAAAAAGGGAATCCGTGAACAACAGCTAATGGAGAGCTCCGACCAGCAGAGACTGGTGGTGAGAAGGAGCTGTGAGGCTGCTGGGGTGGATACACGAGGACATGCACGGCAAACTGACCAGGTACCACCAGGGGAAGCTCTCTGGCTACAGATCACTAAGCATTCACACACCTGGAAGGAGAACACCCAATTCTTCCTCCACATCCCATCTGAACGCTCAGGGGGCAGGGAGCTACTGCCAGGTGTCAGTCAGGATGCGTGGAAAGCCATGAACTACATCTACCAGGAGGACACAACACCTGCTAGGCACAATCCTGACCTGGGGGCAATAAATTAGAACTGGAGGAGCTCAAGGGGCCTGCGTGGGAATCTCAGCACTTTAAGTCAATGAGGGATGGTTTCCACATGCGTTTAACCAATCTCTCACCTCTGGGAATGTTTCTCTGGATCTCTCTAGCCTGGGACCCCTGGAGATCAGGGACCCACAGCTCTTCCCCTCGGTCCAGCTGGGAGATCACGCTGGGCTTGGGAATTGGAAAACCTGCTCCGGGAAAAGAAACTAAATGAGATCAGAGTTTTACTGTTCTTCTGAGACAGCTGTTTCCAGATGTGCTGTGTGGGTGGATGCCCTTGTATACACCAAAGGGATGGGAAAGTGTTCCTGGAGACCCTTTGGGGAGGGCAGAAGGGGATTCAAGGATCTCCACATATTGGGGGATTTTATGACTCTGGCACAGCATCACTGTGCAACCTCTTTACACTTTCCCAACCCTGCTGAGCCTGGGACTAAGGAGCTGATCCCTCTGAAACCTGAGCAGAAGGCAACCTGGGCACTTCAAAGATGCCCAGTTTCTAACACCGAAGGCACAGGAATCCTTACCCAGCGAGGTCACATTCCTGTAATTCTCCTGCATGACGTCCCTGTACAGAGCTCTCTGACCCAGGTCCAACAGTGCCCATTCCCCCTCAGAGAAATACACAACCACCTCCTCGAAGGTCACGGGCATCTGTATCAACAACAAGAGTCCCCCACTCAGAACCTGCTGCCCCAGCCACCGCCCCCCAGGCTCAGTTGCAGAAAGAGCTGGGAACATCCCCCTCGGCCACAGAGAGCAGGAAGATTCCTCGGGGGGGGATTTTGGAAAGATTAGATGAAAATCATGCTGTTACTGTGATGCAACCGCAATGACCAGAGCTACTGATTTTATCATGGATCTCACAGTGTTTATCTAGGATTTGAAAAATTTCTCACGATCGCACCATTCCTGGCAGTGAAATCGCACATTTTCCCTTTTTCAAAATGGCCACCTTCTCCTGTTGGGGGGGGCGGGGCCTGAAGCTAAAATGCCCTTACTCAAGATGGCCACCACTGCCCTACCCTTTGGCATGTGGAAGGCAGGCTGCCCCTAGTGAAGGTGGCCACCAGCTCCCATTGTTTTCATAGCATCATAGAATCGTAGCACTAGAGGGGACCTCACAAGGTCATCTAGTCCATTCCCCTGCATCCAGATTAAATATCCATAGAATCATAGAATATTAGTGTTGGAAGAGACCTCAGGAGGTCATCTAGTCCAACCACCTGCTCAAAGCAGGACTAACACCAACTAAATCTCTTAAAAACCAGGCCTTAAAAATCTCTAAGGATGGAGACTCCACCCCCAGCCCCCCAGGTAACCCATTCCAGTGCTTCTACTAGTGAAACAGTGTTTCCTAATATCATAGAATCATAGAATATCAGGGTTGGAAGGGACCTCAGGAGGTCATCTAGTCCAACCCCCTGCTCAAAGCAGGACCAATCCCCAACTAAATTATCCCAGCCAGGGCTTTGTCAAGACTGACCTTAAAAACCTCCAACCTAGACCACCCACACTGCAACTTGAGACCATTACTTCTTGTTCTGTCATCTGCCACCACTGAGAACAGCCTAGCTCCATCCTCTTTGGAACCCCCTTCAGGTAGTTGAAAGCTGCTATCAAATCCCCCCTCACTCTTCTCTTCTCCGGACTAAATAACCCCAGTTCCCTCAGCCTCTCCTCATAAGTCATGTGCCCCAGCCCCCTAATCATTTTCATTGCCCTCCACTGGACTCTTTCCAATTTGTTCACATCCCTTCTGTAGTGGGGGGACCAAAACTGGACACAATACTCCAAGTGTGGCCTCACCAGTGCCGAATAGAGGGGAATAATCACTTCCCTCAAGCTGCTGGCAATGCTCCTACTAATACAGCCCAATATGCCATTGGCCGTCTTGGCAACAAGGGCACAGTGCTGACTCATATCCAGCTTCTTATCCACTGTAATCCCCAGGTCTTTTTCTGCAGAACTGCTGCTTAGCCAGTCTCTCCCCAACCTGTAGTGGTGCATGGCATTCTTCCTTCCTAAGTGCAGGACTCTGCACTTGTCCTTGTTGAACCTCATCAGATTTCTTTTGGCCCAATCCTCCAATTTGTCTAGGTCACTCTGGACCCTATCATAGAATATCAGGTTTGGAAGGGACCTCAGGAGGTCCCCTAGTCCAACCTCCTGCTCAAAGCAGGACCGGACCAAGTACTGTCCCTTATTTTTGCCCCAGATCCGTCAATGGCCCCCTCAAGGATTGAACTCACAACCCTGGCTGCACCTAGTGAAGGTGGCCACCCGCTCCCATTGTTTTCAGGGAGGCTGAAGCCAGGCTTTCTTGGGGAGACATGGTTGGGGCTCTGGGGTTGGCAGACTGTGTACATAGCTATGAGAAAAAATGGGAATGTGTGGTGCTAGAGGTGGGGACAGGAAGAAGCAGGTGGATGCACTGTGTGTGGGAGGGAGCTGGGCAGACTGGGAAGGTCACAGGGGGCATGTGTGGAGGGGCAGGATGCAGAGGAGGGTCCTTAGTAATGCACATTGGGGCTGGTAAACTGAGGAGGGATGCAGGGGACAACAGGGAGTCAGTCTGAGGGGGGAAAAGGGAGATATGTGGGATAGAATGAAAAGGGTGCTGGTGGATGTGTGTGTGGGGAGAGGAGCTTAACCAAGGACTGTGCAGGGTCATGGTGGGGGGCGGGGGGCAGGCTGAGGAGGACAAAGAGGGATGCGCATTGCGGGAGGTATGACCAACTGGGAATTTTCTGTAATATTTTCATGACTCCCCTGTGCGTGCCTCAGTTTCCCTCTCTGCTTTACATTGCTACCCAGTGGGTGCAGGAGGGTTAACGCTATTCCTGGAGCAGCAGAGAAGACATGCGGGGCCAGAGAGGGGGTTCAACCTCGCTGTCTAGGGTGGAATGACTGATCACTAAAGAGCTGGCTGGAAACCAACCCCCACATCAATGGAGAATCCAAAAAGACAGTGGGAGCCCCCGGGGCTGGGACACTCACCCCTGGCAACCAACGACCCAGAGGAAGGGGATTTCCCCCCATGGCTGGGATGGGAAGCTGAGCCGAGGCCCCAGCTAGAGAACAAAGGGGAAAGGTGTCAGGTGGCCGGGTTAGGTGCTGCCTTCTGGAGAGACAGAGCTCTCGCCTTGGACTGACAGAGAGTATGTCTACACAGCAAACAGAAACCCACTACTCGCCTGTGCCAGTCGATTTAAGCTCACGGGGCTTTGGCTAAGGGTCTGTTTCATTGCTGTGTAGATTTCCGGGATCGGGCTGGAGCCCCAGCTCTGGGACTCTCCCACCTCACAGAGTCCTAGAGCCCAGGCTCAAGCCCAGATGTCTACACAGCAATGAAACTGCTCGACAGCCCAAGGCCCATGAGCCCGAGTCAGCTGGCATGGGCCAGCTGCGGGTGTCTAGTTGCTGCATAGACACACCCAAAGAAACAGAGCCAGTAATGGAATGCATCACAGCTTGGCTGGCTGGCTGACTGCACTGGCTTGGCCAAGATGGGCTATGGCTTAACCTTTGCTTCTCTCTGCTAACCTCGTGGGCTTCCCCATGCTGGGTCCCAGCAGGCTAATAAACCCTGCTCTGTTTGGAAAAGGCTGCTGGGTGTCACTGCAAATCCTGGCTGAGGTGCCTTGGGCCCTGCAGAGTGGGCAGGTTTCTGCCCAGGAGTCTGGCTCCTTTGGACTCGCTGGGCAGAGCTCATGGCTGGAGCCCAGACACTTGTTCTTGGAGGCACTGAGGCCATTACAAAAGGGTGGGACCCCTTGGTGGTCTGGGCTACTGAGTGGGGGCAGGAGGCAGACAAAGGAGGTCACAGGGGAATGTGTTTGTGAAGGGGTGGGGGCAGACCAAGGATTGGACAGGAGGATGCATGGGGGATGAGTGGGAGGTGAGGAGGCAGACTGAGCCTTGATGGTGCACAGGGATGTGTGTGTTGTGGGGGACTGGCAGGAGGTAGCTGGAAGAGGCCCCAGGGGGATGTGTGTGTGCGGGGGCGGGATAATCAGCAGGAGACAGGGAGGAGTGGTAAATATGCTGGAGGGTAGGGACAGGATACAGAGGGATACAGAGGAACCTAGACAAATTAGAGGATTGGGCCAAAAGAAATCTGATGAGGTTCAACAAGGACAAGTGCAGAGTCCTGCACTTAGGAAGGAAGAATCCCATGCATTGCTACAGACTAGGGACCGAGTGGCTAGGCAGCAGTACTGCAGAAAAGGACCTAGTGGTTACAGCGGACAAGAAGCTGGATATGAGTCAGCAGTGTGCCCTAGTTGCCAAGAAGGCCAATGGCATTTTGGGATGTATAAGTAGGGACATTGCCAGCAGATCAAGGAACGTGATCATTCCCCTCTATTCAGCATTGGTGAGGCCTCATCTGGAGTACTGCATCCAGTTTTGGGCCCCACACTAAAAGAAGGATGTGGAAAAATTGGAAAGAGTTCAGGGGAGGGCAACAAAAATGATTAGGGGGCTGGAGCACATGACTTATGAGAGGCCCAGGGAACAGGGATTATTTAGTCTGCAGAAGAGAAGAATGAGGGGGGATTTGATAGCTGCTTTCAACTACCTGAAAGGGGGTTCCAAAGAGGGTGGATCTAGATTGTTCTCAGTGGTACCAGATGACAGAACAAGGAGCAATGGTCTCAAGTGGCAGTGGGGGAGGTTTAGGTTGGATATTAGGAAAAACTTTTTCACTAGGAGGGTGGTGAAGCACTGGAATGGGTTACCTAGGGAGGTGGTGGAATCTCCTTCCTTAGAGGTTTTTAAGGTCAGGCTTGACAAAGCCCTGGCTGGGATGATTTAGTTGGGGATTGGTCCTGCTTTGAGCAGGGGGTTGGACTAGATGACCTCCTGAGGTCCCTTCCAACCCTGATATTCTATGATATGGGAGGCAAAATGAAGAGGAGGCGGGGGAATTTACTTGTGGGGGGAGGTGGGTAGCAAGCTGAGGAAGGTGCTGCAGGCGTAGAGGTTCAGAGACACACTGGGGAAGAGAGGGAACAGGCAGCAGGTGGAATTGCTCAGTGGTTTGAGCATTGGCTTGCTAAACCCAGGGTTGTGAGCTCAATCCTTGAGGGGGTCATTTGGGATCTGGGCCAAAAATTGGGGATTGGTCCTGCTTTGAGCAGGGGGTTGGACTAGATGACCTCCTGAGGCCCTTCCAACCCTGGTATTCTATACCCCAAAATAGGTTGTGTGTGCCCCTAGGTAAATGACCGGCTATTGGTCCCTTAATCTGTCCTCCCCAAGGTATACATTTCCAGGGTTGTTAAGGAAAACACTAAAGGACACAGATATAACCTTCAGAAAAAGTAATTGACACGGGCCATATGCTTTCCCAAACAACAACGTATCTTTTTATTAAACTAATAATCCCTACTACAATCTAATCTAGAAATAGAAAATAAACACAAATCCTTTACTACAAACTACGAAGCATTGAAACTGTAATAGCACACAATTTAAATTATTCTAAGCGAAGCACTTTGCTACAAATGGCCAGTGTGTAACAAATTGCTGACAGCAGTTCTTAAATTGCTTCAAAGTTTACATAGTTAAATTGCAGTCAGTAACACAATTTTATGCTTATACTCTACTATAATTAAAAGAATAGCAGGCTTACTTTATAAATCCATTAGTAACCCTTTAAATCACTAAAAGAAAAGGAGTACTTGTGGCACCTTAGAGACTAACCAATTTATTTGAGCATAAGCTTTCGTGAGCTACAGCTCACTTCAGAGCTCTGATTGACAGCTCTGATGTTTAGGACAAGTTTTAACTGATATGAGTGAGCTGTAACCAGCCGGCTGATCAGCTAATAGACCTGCTTCCTCACCCCATACTACACATGCTCAGAAGCTACTAATTTTGCACATGCTCACTACGACTCTTTACCTCAGAGGTGTGATTCTGTCCATATACACACACTCATATCCGGCTCTTTGCCAGGGCACCATCTTAGAAATTATGGACTTTCTGCCAATTAGCTGAATTTTTCACCCTATCTCAGTACCGAGCATGCTTAAAATTGGCAGCATAGGGTGGAGCAGCTCTTGTCTGTTCTGAAATAGAGGTGAGGCAGATAAAATGGAGGCTGGAGAATTTCTCTAGTAGCAGACTGAGGAGAGTGCTGGGGACGTGGGAGGCATAATTTGAGAGGCTGTGACAGGGTCCCTAGAGTACATGCTGGACTGTGCGACTGATGAGCCCTCTGTTCCACCAACCTGGACCGCCTCTCACTCTGTGATACTGATGTCAAGCTACAAACATCTGACAGGCACTGCACTTACACCGACATCCACAGTCAGGAACATACTCAACTGTGTTGCATGAACAATCTCCCAGCCACTCATGAACCAAAGCTTATGTGCAAATAAATTGGTTAGTCTCTAAGGTGCCACAAGTACTCCTTTTCTTTTAGTGATTTAAAGGGTTACTAATGGATTTATAAAGTAAATAGAGAGACTCCACCCAATTCCCCCCAGCTCCGCAGTCTTGCATCCCCGACTGTGTAGATAAATCTCTGCATTAAGCATCTTCACATAACTTTCATATGACTTTGTATTATGCCTTTATTTTCATACAACTTTGTCTCAGATCCTGTCAGGGTTCCCTCCCCACTCTGAAGTTTAGGGTACAGATGTGGGGACCCGCATGAAAGACCCCCTAAGCTTATTTCTATCAGCTTTGGTTAAAACTTCCCCAAGGGACAAATTCTCCCTTGTACCTTGGATTAGGTAAATGCTGCCTCCATCAAGTGATTTAACAAAGAATCAGGGAAAAGACCACTTGGAGTCCTATTCCTCCAAAATACCCTCCCAAGCCTTACACCCCCCTTTCCTGGGGAGGCTTGAGAATAAACAAGATGAGCACAGACCAGCCTTGGTTTTTTTACGACACTAAAATCACTAAAATCAGATTCTTAAAAAAAACCCAGAACTTTATTACAAAGAAAAAAGGTAAAAGAAGCACCTCTGTGAAATTAGAATGGGGGCATTTCATGCGGGTCCCCACATCTGTACCCTAAAGTTCAGAGTGGGGAGGGAACCCTGACAGATCCTTATATAGAAAACTTTGTATTGAGCCTTGGTATAATGTTAAAAAAATGTCTTTTTACTAGGCGTAGAACAAGATTTCCCCCCCCACACCCCTTTTAATCAATTGCCCTGTTGAATGAACGAGGTGTGAATGAGTAAAGGTGTGGAAGGCAAGTACCTCCAGATAACTGCAACAGTTGGAGAGGGGATGGAAGCCAGATCCAAGAACAATAAAACTTGTCAAGTGGGCTCACTAAAGAAGAGCAGATATATTGGTGGCTTTGGGGGTTAGAAGCAAGCAATTTCTTTTGAAAACACCCTCTTTGAACAGCACTGGGACAACATCCAGAAGGAAGCAGCACAAAGGACTAACGGACACAGATACAGATTTTGAATCTGGTATAGATTTGCATGAGAGGGAAGCTGCTATAAACGTGAGGTGTCTTGCAGAGGACCCTGGGTTTTGTCTTGTCAACATCTGAGCATCGATCCAGATCGACAGAAGCCTGGCTCAACCCCTCCCCCATCTAACTCATCTGGCAAGTGAAGTTAAGGGGAGCAACTAGTTGGTAACAACAACAAGACGGAGTGTTTGTGTGTGTATGTGAGATGCATACGATATATATTACACTCATGCAATGATACAGTGTTGATTGATACATGTATTACCAATGAATGTGGTGTTTTGCCTTATTCTCCCTGAAAAGATCCTGTGCAGTACTTTAAGTACAACAACTGTACTGTCTTGCACTGGTCAGAAGCCTGGTCAGTGTAAGTTCATTACCTAGTTTGCCACTTTATCAAAGGAAAGTGGAAATGCACCAGCTTTTGTAATCTGAGATTTCCCAAGAATTTTAGACACACACACTGGTAAGGATAAAACATTAAAATAAGTCTATTAACTACAGAGAGGTTGTAAGTGATTATAAGTAGTAGGCATAAAGGTCAGATATAATTAACTTAAGAAAATAAAAAGTAAACATGCATTCTAAATCCTAAACTTTTAGTCAAAGCAAGAGTTGTATCAAACAGCTTTTCTCATTCTGACAGATGGTGAAAGCAGGTTACAGGTCCTCAGTACATTGGCTGGGACTAGCCTTCCAGCCTGGGGCCAAACTTCCTCAGTTCAAAGCCTTTGTCTTTCAGCCATGCTTCCAGGTGTTGAGATGGGGATGGGGGGGGGGGGGGGAAGGAGTCAAGTGATGATGTCACTGCATCTCTTTTATACTTTCTTCCAGCTTGCTGGAAATATATTTGCTGTAATGTGGATTAGTTTTCCACTATGGTGTACGTGCCTTCTCTGGGCTATGGAATCATGTGTTGAAGAGTGATTAACCTCCTGGGTATTGATGGCTACTCCTTTGTTGTAACTGAAAGGCTGATTATGGGTGATCCCAACCTCACAACATATTTCAGTAACACATATGGCAATACCTCACATACAATGCTAGCACATACAATCCAACAGGGTATTAACGTTCAACAGATTAAGGCTTTTAAAATGATATCTTACAAGGCATACTTTGTACAAAACATATCATACTCATATCACAGCGGTGAATATGGGGGTGCCAGGGTGCTACCTTGAGGTAAAGAGTGCCACAGAGGCACACTGGTGAAGGCACAGGCAGCACACTGAGGAGGATGCTGGATGTGTGTGGGGGGGGGAGGAGAGCGGGGAGATGCATGCCGGGGAGGGGAGTAGGGACAGGCGACTGAAATGTGTGGGGGGTATTTTATTGCTTAAAAGCTGGTGATATTCAGGCCCATCTCCTGACATTAAAGGCTTCCAGCAGGAATTTCATTTACTGGTCTCCCCCCTGTATGTCCTGCTCCCTCCCCTTCCCTTCCCACCACACATTCAGGCAAAGCCCCCCTACCACCCACACAACCCCCTGATAATCCACTACCTGAGCTGAGTCCACTTGCAGCCATTTCCCTTCCCCGGCCCTTGGGGTGATGTCACAATCTGGAGCAAAAGGTGGTTGTTACTCTGCAGCCTGTCAGAGTGCAAAGGGCTGGGGAGAGGTTTCAGAAGGGGCTTTAGTTCATGTCACACCCTGATTCCCCCCAGGCTATGCACAGACACTCTGGAGTCTGCCCTGCTGGGAAAACCCTCAGCCATTTCGATTGCCCTGTTGTCCTGGATCACCCTTGGTATTTGCTCCCACTGTTATTTCCATGCACCCCCATCCCCCAGCTGAATGTGCAAATGGCATCTCTGTGCACAGGAAAGCCTCGCAGGGGATTCCCACATTTGGGGGGCGGGGGGTGCACATTTTGCCTCCGAATTTTTGGGGGTGCCTGTTTTCTACGGGTAGCCACTAACCCAGCCCTCCCCCGCCTTTCCTTAGCTCTTCCCATTGGGGACTTTCAAAGGGCTTCACCCACATTCACCCCCTCGGCCCCTGTGCGGTAGGTCAGGCTCAGCCCAGAGCCCTGCCCTGGGGCAGAGGCAGCCGAGACTGATCCCCTGCGCCCTTAGCCGGAGCTTTGTCACCCGGAGAGCTCCCAGCGCTTTGCGCCCATCCCCGGGTCTCCCCCCTCACCTGCAGGCTCCGGCTCAGGGGCTGGTGTCGGCAGAGCCCGGGGCTGGTTCCAGCCCCTGGAGAAAGTCCCCCCGGCTGGCCACGAGGGGCGCTAGGGAAGGGCTCTCCCCGCACACACCCCGCTGGGGCGCAGCAGCGGCTCAGGGCTCCCGGCTCACAAAGGAGGCGGCGCTGGCAGGGCGGATCTGAGCCAGGACGCGCAACGGGCACCGCGCAGGAGCGGGGTCGGGACTAGCTCTCGGCTCTGTGCGCTAGGGCACCCCGCCAGCCTCCCGGGAGGGGGGAGGGAGCCTCTCCCCAGGGGGGGAGAAGGTCCGTGCGGGGGAGGCCTGGCCAAGCCTGACAAGGGGAGCGCCGAGCTGTTCACCCGCCCGCACTGCAACGGGCGGCGATTCGCGCCGGACGGAATCGATCTCTCTAGCTGCCGCTTGCAGGCTGAGCGCTCAGCCCCTTGGCTCAGCGTGCGCCTGCTGCGGGGCCGGGTGGTGGCAGCTGCAGCCGTGAAGCCCGTGGCCTCGCTCTGCTCCCACCCCCACGCCCAGCCGGGACCTGCCCCAGGGGCTTGTGGCGGGGAGAGGCTGTGGTGCAGGAAATGCAGCGACAGGGCTTGGAGGGGAGCAGGATCGGGCCCCAGCGAGGGGTTCCCCCTCTGCGCGTGGGCAGAAGGGGAGGGGTGAGCAATAAGGAGATGGAGGGGGATACTGGGCAATGCAGGGGCACCCTTTCAGAGTTGTAGCCTAGGGTGCAACTTTAACCGTGATCCCTTTTTCTTTCCCCCATCACAGTGACTTTATATCTACATCGTGGGGGTCAGGCTACAGGGCTGTTTAATTGTGGAGCAGACTTTTGGGCTTGGGCTGGAGCCCTGGCGCTGGGACCCTCCCATGTCCTGGGGTCCCGCCAGCCTGAGCCCGAACATCTACACAGTAATTAAAGGTTTCAGAGTAGCAGCCGTGTTAGTCTGTATTCGCAAAAAGAAAAGGAGTACTTGTGGCACCTTTGTTAGTCTCTAAGGTGCCACAAGTACTCCTTTTCTTTTTACAGTAATTAAAGAGTCCCATAGCACAAGCCCAAGGCAGCTGATACAGGCTAGCCATGTGTGTTTAAGTGCAGTGTAGACATACCCACAGAAACTTTTGTCCTCCCCTATGAAGTGCAGGTTTACTGAGTTATTTCGCAAAAACAGGAAGGGGTGGAGTGGGGTGGGGCATGGGGCTGAGCAGAGGGGTTGGGGGGGTCTGCGAAATTTTTTTAAATCAAAATGGGGGTCCTTGGGTTGCTAAAGTTTGAGAACCACTGGTTTAGGGAATCAATACTGGCCCATTTCCCAATGTGGACCTTTAAAGATGTACACACTCATAGGTGCATACAAACACACACACGCACACTCACACCGGAAGTTAAGACAACGGAAACATCTTTCCATAAATAAAAGAAAAGTCAGATACCTAAGATTAGAAAAAGGTTTGACTGTTTTCTGCTTCATTGGACTTGGGATCTTTGTGTCACGCTTTGCAGGGCTGTGACTGCAGTATCTGGAAGCAGCTAATGGAGAACCTGGTTACACTTGGCTCCCATAGTGGGATCTTGGATAATAGCAGACTGGTCAGACTGGCATAGCCAAAGACCAGAAACTTCACCACCTACGAGGCCTGCCAAGGGAAATCAGAGGGTTGCATCCTTCTGATATAGCTGGTGGACCAAGAAAGCACACAGGCCTCCCGCCTTGTCTTAGGGGTCTAGGAGGTGACTCTTACTTACTCCACCTTATGGCACCACCTTCGGGACCAATCAAGTTCATATACCCCCTGCATGCAGTCACCATGGTCCAATCCTCATCGAGGTGGGCACCTGAGGTCACTATGCTCAGGGGTGACCATTCCCTGGAAAATCTGCCTTTGCAACCACATGCCATGTTGTCTCGAAAGATAAAAATAGGAGAAGACAGGGACTTCTAGTCTCCCATTTGCATCAGCATCCATTATAGGCCTAAGTAGTTTCTTAAAAACAGTTAGCGACCTACCCAGCAGCTCTGCTTTCACCCATACACATATCGTCTGAACACTCTGGAAATTATCCCATGATAGGCTGTCACATCCTTGCCTCAAGCAAGAAAATTAGGGAGGCACCCAATGTGTTAAAGCTCATGGTTTGTCTTTGTTTCTTTTCACCTAGGAACACAGGATTGGAAGGGACCTCCTGGGTGATGGAGTCCGGTCTGTGCTATCGCATTTGCAGGCAACCCTATATATTATCTTGTTCACGAACTTTTCACAATTCATCCTCAAATAGGTTGTTTGCCCCCATGATTCCTGTTGGGAGGCTGATCCAGAACCTCACTCTGCTGATGGTTAGTGTAGCCAATGATTTTAGTTTATTTTTCATTTATTGTGTGATGTTATCATTAATCAATGTGTTATATTACATATATTCATTGTATATTAATTAGAGTTAATTTGTAGGATTATAAAAGTATAAGATTGATTAGTATTTAAAAGAATTATGTATTAGACATAAGTAAGACAAGCTGAAATGCAAGAACCTGTAGGCTGAGGCCTGCAAGATTTCAGCTTAGCTGTTTTGGGCCTTGAAGACAAGAAATGATGACATAAGCCAATGACCGAGAAATAACCCAATGCCCTAAGGTTATGGGAAAAGAGGTACCAAGTGGTAATATTGCGAAAAATTACCCAGAAGATTAATATTAGATCATAACAATACTGTAAAGGCACATCTGTCTCTGACGTGTCTTAACCACAGGATACAGGTTGTGTGTCAATGCTAATGAGAACAAAGGGAACTTACACAGCCTATAGAAAATAGGGGTCCCTTAAATTTCAAGGGGACAGCAGACCAATAAGAAAAAAGAGGCTTGACACTTTTATGGACATGCGCAGAATGAGGTATAGTCAGAATCAAATTATAGAGCGGGTGCCTAGATTAGAAAAATGGAGTTCCCTATGGTAAACCCCAGCAGGAACCATCCCTCTACTAATGATCAAGTCATGAGAGACAACAGACCCTAACACTATCTAGGAGGATGTGAGTATAACTGTATTTGTAACTTGTGCATAGGTCTGTATAGAATTTTTGTATGCTTGGGTAATCATAACTTTAATAAAACTTGTAAAACAGACGAGACCTTGTCCTTGTGAATGTCTGTGTGGTCACTGCCCTTGATCTTTATGTGTTCCTAAAGACTCTAACTCTAAAGCAAGTAGCAGAGGTGACTTTCACACCGTTAAGCTTGAAACTGTAGCCGCCAGAGCCAAACCCATGGTGCTGTACAAAATTCATGTTAAATAGAATAAAAGGCTACATTAGAAAGCTCCTTCTAATTTCCAGCCTCAGTGTATTCATCACCAGTTTATACCCTATACACCTAGAAGGAGAGAGCTGCACTGACATCTATATTAATTCCCTCTAACACAAAACAATTAACACATATGCTAAACCAGAATTCTCATTTCTCTCACAGTACAGGGAAGAATTGGACCACCTCAGCTAGCTACACAGGGTGTATTTCTTTTCAATTGGAGGTAAAGGTAGAGCAGGATAGGAAAGATGAGGAAGAGTCATATTCACAGCAGATCACTTGTCTAGCCCGGATCACCAGGCTGGAACTCTGGAGGCATCATGGCAGAGGTGACAATTAAGGAGGGACCTGGGGGAGGAGAAGGTAGCAGCTGCTTCGGTTTTATTAGGGAGCATTTCCCATGCACAAGGGGCAGCGTGGCAGGCAGTGCAGAGGTATTTAAGGGAGATGCTGCCTCATGGGCTAAAATCCAGACGCATCACGGTGTTCATGCTTCAATCTCTGGCTGAGACAAAATGTGGTCCAATGTCCATTGATGTCCTTAGAAATGGCAGCAGCCTCTAGACTGTGCCCTCAGTTATTGGAGGGTTGTGGGGGACACAATCTAAGGGAGGTCCCTACAGTCCAGACCCAGAAGAATGGGTAGATCTTCCCTGTAAAGAGGGCAGTGAAGGCGTGGAGGGGGGCCATGGTGTCAGCATCATAGAAGCACACAACCCCTCCTTCATAGTCCAGATACACTCTGATCTTGCCAGGGCTCTGTGGCAGGTCCAGCAGGCTCCATTCTGCAGTGACTTCCCGGTACTGGCCCCTGGAGAGCTGGATGGCCCATGTGCCTTGCTTGGGGCTGAAATTGAACCATCCCTTCCTGCTGACAGACTCTCTGGTGACACCCAGAGCCCAGCCCCCTGTGCCGGCCACTTCCACCTCCCAGTAATGCGTCCCCAACTCATAGCCATCGGAGCCCAGCACACACGAGTAAATGTCGAATCTCCCTGGATTATTGGCCAGAGCCAGTTTTGTCTTTGTGGCTGTCACACTTCTCCGGTCCTTGGAAAGGGCCAGACTGGGATGAGCTGTATCTGCGTCCAGAGTGACATCCTCTGTGGAGAGAGACAACCCAGCAGGCGAGAGCCTGAGCTTATAGCTAGGAGCAGAAAATGCTATTGTAGTTGCTCAGGCAAGAGCTCCTCCGTTCTGCTTTCTCAAGCTATGGGAAATACTAAAGGGCAGAGGGCCCTGGGCAGAGATTCTCAATCGAAAATTTAAAATGTACAGTCAGAGACTTGGGAAAGGACTGGTATCCCCAGATCTCAGAGTGTGAGAGGTAGGAGGGGGCAGCTACAGTGTATAAAGGGAACAGGGCAGCAGAGGGTGGGGCTTGGGAAGGGGCAGCTAAACTGCATAATGGGCACTAGGGGCAGCAGAGGGGGAGGGGTGGGGAAGGGGCAGCTATACTGTATAATGGGCACTGGGGGCAGCAGAGGGGGAGGGGGGAGACTATACTGTATAATGGGCACTAGCGGAAGCAGAGGGTGGGGTGGGGAAGGAGTGGATATACTGTATAATGGGCACTAGGGGCAGCAGAGGGGGAGGGGTGGGGAAGGGGCAGCTATACTGTATAATGGGCACTGGGGGCAGCAGTGGGTGAGGGATGGGAAAGGGCATCTATACTGTGTAATGGGCACCAGGGCAGCAGAGGGTGAGGGGCGGGGAAGGGGCAGCTATACTGCAAAATGGGCACTGGGGGCAGCAGAAGGTGCGGGTGTGGAAGGGGCAGATATACTGTGTAATAGGCACCAGGGCAGCAGAGGGTGAGGGGCGGGGAAGGGGCAGCTATACTGTATAATAGGCACTGGGGGCAGCAGAAGGTGGGGGTGTGGAAGGGGCGGCTATACTGTATATATATATTGTATAACGGGCACTGGGGGCAGCAGTGGGTGAGGGATGGGAAAGGGCGTCTATACTGTGTAATGGGCACCAGGGCAGCAGAGGGTGAGGGGCGGGGAAGGGGCAGCTATACTGTATAATAGGCACTGGGGGCAGCAGAAGGTGGGGGTGTGGAAGGGGCGGCTATACTGTATATATATATTGTATAATGGGCACTGGGGGCAGCAGTGGGTGAGGGATGGGAAAGGGCGTCTATACTGTGTAATGGGCACCAGGGCAGCAGAGGGTGAGGGGCGGGGAAGGGGCAGCTATACTGCATAATAGCACTGGGGGCAGCAGAAGGTGGGGGTGTGGAAGGGGCGGCTATACTGTATATATATATTGTATAATGGGCACTGGGGGCAGCAGTGGGTGAGGGATGGGAAAGGGCGTCTATACTGTGTAATGGGCACCAGGACAGCAGAGGGTGAGGGGTGGGGAAGGGGCAGCTATACTGTATAATAGGCACTGGGGGCAGCAGAAGGTGGGGGTGTGGAAGGGGCGGCTATACTGTATATATATATATTGTATAATGGGCACTGGGGGCAGCAGTGGGTGAGGGATGGGAAAGGGCGTCTATACTGTGTAATGGGCACCAGGGCAGCAGAGGGTGAGGGGTGGGGAAGGGGCAGGTATACTGTATAATGGGCACTAAAGGATAGCAAAGGCCAGTGGGAACCTTCCATTTCCCAGGCATGGATGGGAGGATGGGGTACCTCAACATGTGGCTAACTGGTGTGTAGCGCCCCATGAACTCACACTGGCACCCACAGGGGTCTGGTTCTTTGATGCCCTGGGAACCACGCAGGAGCAGTTACCTTTTTCTCTGTAGACCTTCATCTTGGGATAACCCAGCAAGGAGTCGGAGCCCATGAGGACGGCAAGGATGTGAGCAGCCAAAGGAGAATATGGGATCTGCCGTGACCAACCAGGGGGAAAGCTGTTGTCTGGAGTGGATCCTTCTAGGACGGGCTGGGCAAACTACAGCCCGCAGGCCGGATCCAGCCCATCAGGACTTTGAATGCGGCCCATGGGATTGCCACCCCCATGGTGCTGCGGGCCCCACGCCTGCGGCTCCTGGAGGAGCGGGGGCAGAGGGGTCTGTGCACTGCCCTCACCTGCAGGCACCATCCTCCGCAGCTCCCATTGGCCAGGAACGGGAACCACAGCCAATGGCAGCTTTGGGGGAGGTACCCGCAGGCAAGGGCAGTGTGCAGAGCCCTGTGCCCCTACTCCCTCAGGGGCCATAGGGATGTGGTGCTGGCAGCTTCTGGGAGCAGCATGGCATGAGGACAGGGCAGATAGGGAGTCTGTCTTAGCCCTGCTGCGTGCCACTGCCACCCCGGAGCCGCTCCAGGTAAGCGGCGCTGGGCCGGAGCCCGCACCCCAAACCCCTCCTGTACCCTGCACCCCAACCCCCTGCCACACCCCTCCTGCACCCCAATCGCCTGCCCTGAGCCCCCTCCCACACTCTGCACCCCTCCTATGCCCCAACCCCTTGCTCTGAGCCCCTTCCTGCACACCGCACCCCCTCCCACACCCTACACTCCCTCCCGCACTCCAACCCCCTGCCCAGCCCTACATTCATGGCCCTGCATGCAATTTCCCCACCCAGATGTGGCCCTCGGGCCAAAAGTTTGCCCACCCTTGTTCTAGGAGAAAAGTTTTAGTTTTAGTTTTCTCTGCTCTGGAAAAAGAGTCTGCCAGAGATAACTTCCAATCTCTGTCCCTCCACCGCAAATGCGATTGTCCTTTCTACTGTACTTATAGGCATGTCTCTGAGCCACTCCACCCCCATTGCTGGACTATCTGAGCCCACTTAGCCAACTATAAATAATTCCCACAACCCTCCTACAAGAAGAGGGACCACTAACCCCATTTTATGGAGGAGAAACTGAGGCATAGACAGACTAGCTATGATAACACAGGAGACCTGACTCCCAGCCCCTCTGCTTTAACCTGCTTGGCCCCACTCCCTTTCCCAAACCAGGGATGAACTCAGGAGTCCTGGTTCCCAACTCCCCTGCTCTAACCACTCAGCCACACTCCCCTCCCCAAACTAGGGATGGACTCCAGGAGTCCTGCTTCCCAGTCTAGGTAGCCTCTACATGCAGAGGCACAAGCCCCAGCTCGCGTGCCTTTCTGGGGCTGCATTCTGCTCACCTGGCTCGCTGATAACCCCCATTGATATTGGCTGGCATTGTGCCTGCTTGTTACATCTGAAAGGCCCCAGCACTCGCCTCCTTCCTTCCTACCTGTTCAGGCCCAGCTGCCGTCTGCCCCTCCTGGCCCATACTGATCCTCTGAGGGCTGCTTATCAAATCCCCATTGTGTTCCCAGCCCTTGAAGCGTCTGCCGAGATGAGGCTGGATGCCTGGCCGAGCCCTCAGCAGTGCTGGGCAGTTGGAATATGGTTTGGGGCTGCGGACCAGGCAATTTCCCACCTTGCTGGGTTCAGTTCTCTTCCCCCCAAGGGGACTCCTGGTTGCCTGGAAAATAACTCAAAATGCAACAGAACAAGGAGGGTGGACTTTCTTCCCAGTCACAGGTCACCTCTAATCGGCTCGCTTGGGACATGGCAACCCTGCCAGGAGAGAGCTAATCCACTGTGTTGAGATAACGAGCCAGGTGAGCAGAATGCAGCCCCAGAAAGGCACGCGAGCTGGGGCTTGTGCCTCTGCATGTAGAGGCACCAGACTAGGAGCCAGGACTCCTGGGTTCTATCCCTGGCTGAGCTCTGGGAGGGGAGTAGGGGTCTAGTGGGTTAGAGCGAGGGGGGTTGGGAGCCAGGACTCCTGGTTTCTACCCCTCGCTCTAGGAGGGAGTGGGATCTAGTTGGTTAGAGCAGGGGGTGGGGCAGGGGCTGGGAATCAGGGCTCCTGGGTTTTGGTCACAGATGGATGGGTTTTGGTCACAGTGCTTCTCTGGTTCCCATTACTGTGGTATCTGAACATCTCACATGCATTGGTGAGTTCACCCTTGCCACCCCCTCTGAGGCAGGGAGCGATGGTTACCCCCAAGGTACAGAGGGCACAGAGACTTCAGGGACTTTGCTTCAGGTGACATGGGCAGTTTTGGACAGAGAGTCACTATGCTGGAAAATAGTTACGTGGGGCCAGCGGAAGCTATGCTGTATAAACGGAAGGGAACCAGCCCCAGTGACTCCAATGGGGTAACTCCTGATTTACACAGGGGTGAACAAGCTAAGAATCAGGTCGGTATGTTTATTACTGTATTGCCTTGAACCATTGAGTTACTTTGTCCTTGGCAACAAATAATACATTTTTACAGAGCAGAAATTACTGGGCCAGATCATCAGTTGATGTAAACTGGCATTAATTCCAGTGGAGCAACACTGATTTACACCTGCTGAGGATCTGGCCTAATCGACAGAAACGGAGCTCTGGTAAACTTACATCAGCTTGGGGGTCTGGCACCATGACTCCAATGGAGCTACAGCCCATTGACTCCAACTCGGGATCTGGCCCATAGACTTCAATAGACACCATCTGGGGGAATAGACACTGACTCCATGGGCACCCACAGAAAAAAATGAGTGGGTGCTGAGCACTCACTGGCAGCCAGCTCCCACCTCGCCCCCAGCACCCCCCACCCGCCAGCGGCCCTGCTGATCAACTCCTCCCCCTCCCTCCCAGCGCCTCCAGCCCACTGCGATCAGCTGTTTCATGGCATGCAGGAGGCTCTGGGAGGAAGTGGGAAGAGTGGGGATGGGGCGCGCTGGGGGGGTAGAACTGGGTGAGTAGAGGCGGGAAAGAGGCAGGGTGGGAAGAGGCAGGACAAGGGCAGGGGTTTGGGGGAAGGGGAAGGGTGGGGGCGGGACCTGGGGCGAAGCGGGGGGTTGAGCAACCCCCATGCCTGGAGAAAGCCAGCATCTATGGCTGGGGATCTGGCCCCATTGACTCCAATGGAGCTACAGCCCATTGACACCAGCAGGGGATCTGGCCCCATTGATGCCAGCTGGGGATCTTGCCCAATGTCCGTAATCGCTAGCCCTGCCTGGAGGAGCTAGGCGGGAAATGTCGAATTGGGCCTATTGGAAAAGACTCCGTGAACAGAGACGCAAAGAACGTGAGCAGCAGAGGGCTCTGGGGCAGTGACGCCCGTCACCACTACTGTCAGGGTCTAACAGAGCCCCAGTGCCAGATTGAGGGGCCAACTGGAGTGAGGAGATCACTGGCCTGGTGGAAAGGGCACTTGGCTGGGACCCTGGAGATGTGGGTCCGTTCCTGGCTCTGCCAGAGACATCTGGGTGTCACACTGCATCACTCTTACCTCCCCCACCCTTGTAAGAACATAAGAACGGCCATACTGGGTCAGACCAAAGGTCCTTCTAGTCCAGTATCCTGTTTTCCAACTGTGGCCAATGCCAGGTGCCCCAGAGGGAATGAACACAACAGGTAATCCGCA
This sequence comes from Chelonia mydas, assembly GCF_015237465.2. Classification (NCBI taxonomy): domain Eukaryota; kingdom Metazoa; phylum Chordata; order Testudines; family Cheloniidae; genus Chelonia; species Chelonia mydas. The sequence continues at coordinate 31,407,117 of NC_051254.2, read as the reverse complement.
AGTGATCCATCTCTTGTCGCTCATTCCCAGCTTCTGGCAAACAGAGGCTATGGACACCAGCCCTGCCCATCCATGAATTTATCTAGTTCTTTTCTGAACCCTGTTATAGTCTTGGCCTTCACAACATCCTCTGGCAAAGAGTTCCACAGGTTAACTGTGTATTGTGTGAAGAAATACTTCCTTTTGTTTGTTTTAAACCAACTGCCAATTGACCTGTGAAGTGGGGTAACTACTTTTTCTTTCCACCCTCATTCAACGTGATCTGTGATGCTGCTGGCCTGAGCTGAGTGAGGTCCCACAGATAGGGTGGGCGGAAAGGGGGGTAGGAATAAACAGGCTGTTTGATGCAGGTCTGTGTGTAACTCAGCCCTAGATGTTCTGCCCATGAGTTATACCAGCAGGGCCTGACCGTTGCTGGGTTTACTGTGGGAGGGTAATGCAGGCATGGGGCTAGCCCAAGGGCTGGTTTCCAGCTGTGGACTCATGCCTATAAGATCAGGGAAATCCCTCCCACCGTGAACATACCCGCACATGTTCATGTCTGTGAGCTATTAGTGTGGAACCACATCAGGGCTTCCGTCACTGCACAAAGCTCTTCTCTCTGCTAGTTGCTCAGGCCTGTGTGGCCTCACCCCGTGGCTGGGCTCTCAGCTGCTGACACAATGCAGATAATAGAAAACAGCACCACGAGTCTTGCTGCTGAGAATGGTCCAACCAAACCCTTTTCCCACCAGAAAACGGGAGTTCATCCAAACCATCATTTGGGGAGGCAGGAAAGTGTTTTTTTCAGCTAGGTTCCTCAGTGGGGAATTTCAATCCAATGCATTTTTCATTTTGTCTTGAACTGAAATTTTCATTTAGGTTTCTGGACTATTTGGAAATTTCAGAGTTTGGTTTTTTTTCTTTCCTATTGTTCCCTCTCTTGCCACTGAATGCAAGGAACAAATGGCATCCATGGAGCTTTCTTTGTTTCTATTTAGATTGTTAGCTCTGTGGGACAGGAACAGTCTTTTTGTTCTGTGTTTGGCCAGCACCTAGTACAGTGGGGTCCTAGCCCATGGCTGGGGTTCCCAGGCACTACCCCAAAGACATAAATAATAACATAATATCTAGAAAATTGGTTTTTTTCATTTTTCCATTCTGTAACTTTTCAAAACTTCTCCAGCTTTGGAAAAATGACAGGGAAAAAAAAAGAGAAAGAAAAACTGGTAGTCTGACCAGTCTCTGGGGATCTCACCCCCTGGGAACCAGGCATCTACCTCACATAGCTTGGTGTCTGACCCTTGCTGATGATCTGGATTGGGGGGGATGGTACAGCAGCACTCAATAGAACTTGTTTCCAACGTTCTATTTCATTAAAAGCAGATTTATTTCCATTCCTGCAGTATGAAAACAGCCTTCCCGTGAGGTTTCGTAGTAAGTAAACACAGCCCTCTGCCCATTTATGGCATGACATGCATTGAAACAGGGCTGTCCTGCAATCCGGATAGTTGCGTCTGATCCTATGATGCATCAGCAGGTTTGCATGTGCAGAGATCTGGCTGGGAGAGGCTCAGGGACACAGCCTAAGGGAGGTCCCTACAGACCAGACCCAGAGGAACTGACAGCTCTTCCCTGTAAGGGAGGCAGTGAATGCATGGATGGGAACCATGAGGTTCAGTGTCATAGAAGCACATGGTCCCCACTTCTTAGTCCAGTTACACTCTGATCTTGCCAGGTCTCTGGGGCGTGTCTAGCTGGCTCCACTACACATTGATTGCCCTCTACTGGCCCATGGAGAACTGGATGGCCCAAGTGCCTTGCCTGGAACTGAAACTGGACCAGCCCTTCCTGCTGGCAGACTTCCTGGTAACATCCAGAGCCAGCCCCTTGCACCTGCCACCTCCACCTCACACTAACGTCTCCCTGACAGGTAGCTGTCAAAGCCCAGTACGCAGGAGTAAATGTCCAATCTCCCCAAGCGGTTGGGCTGGGGTGAGCTGTGTCTGGCTTCAGGGTCACGTCCTCTAGAGACAGCTGGACAGAGGGACAAATGAAAGGAGATCACAGGCCTGAGGGAGGCAGTTTGTTAATTTCAAAGGCAGAAATTGTTCTGTCTGGAGAATTACCCAGTGAATCTCCCTTGATTTAATGGTGGGGGGGAATGTGAATGCCAATAACAGGTCCTGAAGCACCTGATGTGTTTGACAGATGCCTCTTAGCGCATGCAGAGGAGGCTGATCATCAGACTGGGTTACAGAAGTTTGAGGTAGGTGGCACTCCCCAAAAAAATGAACTAGAGGAGAGAGAAGCTTTTAATCTGAGCATTCAAAAAAGAAGGTGAAACTATAGAAGAGCTTGTGGCTGATCTGAGGCTGACCAGGCAATCTTGTAATTTTGAGGGGGCTACATGAGCAGCGTGTGAACCAACCGTTTGGGGAAGTTAGCCCCCCAGCCCCAGTCCTTGTGCCTGAGGCCCAACCTCTCCTCCATCCCTTCCATCCCCAACCCAGCACCGGAGTGCTGGGTGGGTTGGCCCAGCCTCGGAGCACTGGACTGCCCCAGTGCTGGGGGGTCAGAGCACCAGACCCAGCCGCCCTGAGTCCCAGGCTGCTGGCCAGGCTGTCCTAGCCCCAGCCCCAACCCCAGCCTCTGCCTCTGCCCACTTTGGGGAAGAGACGCTTGGGAAGAGAGGGAAGCAGGAGGGGGCTTCGGGGTGGAGCGTGGGTGGGGCCATGCCTGGTCATTTGGGGAGGCTCAGCCTCCCCTGACCTGCAATACCCACTGCCCATGGGGGGCTAACAGAGTTCCTGATCAGAGAACCAGATCATGACTGGGATCTAAGACAAAAAACTCAGAGCGACAGTACTGGAACACCCAGCATGAATCCGTTGCAAGGCCATTACAATTTGTCAAACAACAGAAAGGAGGCAGAGCAGAATGAAGCTTATGGAGGGTGGAATGTGCTCTGACACTGTGGATGCGACAGAGAATCCAAAACACTACAGGAAAAGAGACCATAAGCAGAGAGAGACATGTGGAGCTCAAAGTCAGAGTCCAGAAGACCGGCACGTGGAGCTGCACGTGCTGTGACAACCAGAACAAGCCAAGACACTGCCCAGCCTATGGGAAATGAGGCAAGAACGGCAATAGATTACATCAGTTTACAAAAGTTTGCAAGCAGCAGTAGCATGTGCACAGCGTGGATAGAGAGGACGGCCACGGTACCACTAGTGCAGAGGAATTCTTCAGAGGAGCAGTGAACCGCATTGCAGCAGAAGATGACGGGACTGTCACCCTGAAAGCAAACGGGACGTTTGTTCATTGTAAGTTCAGTGCAGGTGCACGAGCCACTGTGGTCCCAGAAACAGTGATATTAGCACTGACAGAAAAGCCCCCGGGCAGTAGAAGAAAAACGGGTACAACTCAGGGCTTACCGAGCTGAGCTTACCCCCACTAAGAGAGCATGCAAACTGGATGTATGCATAAGTGCCGACTCCGTGGGTGCTCCGGGGATGGAGCACCTACAGGAAAAAAATAGTGAGTGCGCAGCACCCACCAGCCACAGCTGATTGGAGATGCTGCCAAACAGCTGTTTGGCAGCTCGAGGAAAGACTTGTGGAAGGACGGAAACCAATGAGTGGCAGGCAGGCAGGGGCCTCGTAGGAGGGGGCGGAGCGGGGCTGGGAAGAGGCAGGGTGAGGGTGGGGCCTCGGGGCAGGGGGTGGAATGGGGGCAGGGACTTGGGGGAAGGATGGAATGGGGGCAGGGCCTCAGGGCAGAGCAGGCATGGAGCACCCCTGGGAAAAAGTAAAACTCAGCTCCTATGGCTGTATGGGTAAAAAACAAACTGGAAAGGATCCAATTAGTAATAGTGCTGGGGAAAAGAGTGTGCGCTGTTAAGTTAGAACAGTGATTCTCAACCTATTTACCATTGTGGGCCGCATCCAATACTACTCGTATGGCCCTGAGGATATTACATGGGCCGTAGCTCTGTGATGATTAGGCCGCAAGTGGCCCATGGGTTGGCAGTTGAGAACCATTGGGTTAGGAGCATGGCAAGCCCTGAGGGTTCTCACTGGAGGGGCAGGGGACCAAAACAATTGAGGAAGAGTTTGAGGACATCTTCCAGGGGATATGGTACACAGTAAAGCTGAAAGAGCCCAACCACCCTCAAGTCACATTCCTGGAAAAATTCCCGTCACCCTAAGGCAAAGGCTAAGCTTGTTGCTCTGGGAAACATAGATCAAATAGAAGAACCAGGAGTGTGTACACATAGAATCATAGACTCATAGGATTGGAAGGAACCTCGAGAGGTCATCTAGTCCAGTCCCTGGCACTCATGGCAGGACTAATCACATACTGGTGACTGTAGGCAAGACAGAACCCTTGGCTTATGCAGGATTAAATCAATTAAATCAATACATAAAAAGGGAACTTTTCCTACTACCTACAAAGGGGAGACGTCTTTGTGGAGGTGAATGATGCCAGATATTTTTATACACCAGATGCCACAGCAGTGTTCTGCCAGGTGGAAAACAGACCCGATGTCTGTGCATATCCAGCACTCTTTCTGGGAGACAGACTGCCAGATTGGGCTGTGCTCAGCACCCACAATGTTTCACTGGAAAATGCAACACATTTTGGATGGTGTAGTGGGTACCAAGGTTTACATAGGTGACATTTTGAGCCGTAGAAGAACATGACCAGAAGCTCCAAGCCAATGGTGGATTAATGGGGCCCATGCCCAGGGGCCCTGGCCAATTTGAGGGCCTCCACAGGAATGCTGGAACCTGGGTAGAAGCGCGGGGCAGCCACGCTGGAACTGTAGCCTTGCTCCCTGTTCCTCCTCTTCCCCTCGGCCAGACAAGGAGGCTTTGCTTGTAGCCTATAGGAGTAAAAAGTTCCAGGTCCTTATTTATAGGAGGCCTGTGATATCTGAAAGTGACCACAACCCACTTACTGCCTGCGATGGCACAGAGAGAGGCCCCACACTAGCAAAGAAGGGGTTAAAGGGAGTCTCTGGGCCCAGCTAGCCCCTCCCCGCTGCACCGGTAGCCAATGCCAAACCTGGAGGGAGAATAAAAGGTGAGAATGTGGCTCAGTTCAGGGCTGAGCTTTGCTAAATCTATAGAGATGGATCCAAAGATGACATCATGGGTAGAGTGGGAACAGCCGTCTGTGTCCTTAGCCTTGGAATCCAGAAATCTAAACCGAATCCTGTGACCATTCTGACGGCTGATCTAATCAGGATATTGTTGGCACTAAGCTGGGTAAGAGATGTGCAACTAGCCGGCATGGGTGACTGGTGAAGCTTCCCCTGGGGGAGGCTAGCTCTCTGTCCCACCTCTTCTGCTCGCAGCCCGGTTCACATCCACCTCCACCTTGTTCCTGCTCCACCCCAGGCCCTGCCCCTGTTCGGCCCTCTCCCCACTCGGCCCCTCTCCGCCGCCGCTCACCGCGTTCCTCCTCTCCTCCCCCCTCCCCCGCGAGGCCCACACCACCTGCTGGGACAAACGAGCAGCGGGTGGGGGGGTGTCTCGCGGGTGCAGGGGGCTGGAGGACAGGAGGGACTTGGCCAGCGGTGGGAGATGGGGGCCTTGGCGAAGGGGCGGAGCAGGGAGGGGAAGAGGCAGCACGCAGGTGGGGCCACCATGGCCCAGGTCTCCAGCGGCAGGTCTGCAGCGGCTGTGCCATGGAAGGCTTAGCGTCCTCTGGACTATTATACCTGCTGCCTATGCTGACCAGTGCTGTAATTTTATCTGATTCCTTGTCAGGCAAAATGACAATTTGGAACAGGGACTTCGGAAAGCAGAAATAACATCATAAATGAAATAATGTTCCTCACTCCGGAAACAACGCAGGCAGCTGTCTGTATAACAAACAACATGGATTCCGCCATGTATTGGAATACCCAGAAATGAGATGACTGACAAAGCAATAAAACATGCTCTAAAAAATGAGGAGGTGGAGATTAAAATACCCTTAAATAGGCTGGAATTTGAAAGTCATGAAGGAGCTTGCGAAGGAGTGACAAGAACTACGGACTAAGGAACCAAAAGGACGAAGGTTCTATGACGTATGCTCCAAAATCCAAGATAATACTACGCTCTGCAGTCAGGAAAGGAAAAGTGAAGTACTCATTTTAAGCGTTAACAGGTCATTGTACCTTAAATGATAAGTTACAGTTATTAAAAAAGATATAAAGGCGGGCTGGGTAAAGTGTGCAAAACCAAAGACATTATTGATCATGGTCTGTGGCAGAGTGGGCAATATTCTATGGAAATAAAGTTTCTTTATGAAAAATGGAGTCTGCTTTGGATCAGAGATTTGTCCCCAAAGGGTCTGGTGAGAATCAGGTTAACATACATGCGGGTTTTCCCGGACAAAGCCTCTTTTTTGAGCCTCCTTCCTCTGTCCAGGTGGATTTTTCAAATAACAGGGAACCTCCAGGGGTTTTGCAGAGCAGACAAGCCAGCTGCTCAGAAATTGGTCTGCTTCCTGATTGGTCCCTCCCCTACATCTGCAACTGATTGGTCCATTCCCCTGCAAGCAACAGCTGCCAGATCCCACCCACCTAGGCTTAGGTTCCCAGCCCTGGGGAGGGAGGCCCGCTGGGAGGCGCTGATTGACGATTGGCATTGCATCCTGAGCTTGCACCAGCTGCCGTGCCACCGTGACAGGGAGTGACACAGCCCCCACCTCCAGTGAGTACCCCTGCCACAGATACCCCCTCCAGCACCCCCAACTGTACCCCCCTCCAGCTCACACACAGACACACACACCCCAGCAGTGTCCTCTTTTTTGGGAACCTGAACTATGGTAACCCTATGTGAGAATGCCAAGGAAATGGAATTGTGCAAAGAAAGCCTGGCTGAGTTTTCTTAAGGCTACTAGACTGTGCAAAAGGAGATAGATTAAAAAACACATCTAGCAGACAATGAAGGAAGTAGCGGCCATAGACAAAAAGTGACATAGTTCAGGGCTGGCTGGCAAGGAAGGGAGACAGAGCTCTGCCTCTCTGCAGGAAGCGTGGAGAAACAGGCCTGATGCAGTAGGGCAGCCGCTGGGGGAGAAGCACTCAGCCCTCAGGAGACGGTGTCGCTCCGCTAAGAAACTGTTAGGATACTGGGGACAACCCAGTAGTCAGTTAACTTTACTTTTTTGCTTGGGAACAGTTAGGCGCTAAGCCCTTTCAGTGCCCTAAAAGGAGTGGATGCAGGGGACAGAGGCTTCCTCCTCCCCACACCCCATGGAGATACAGTAGAACCTCAGAGTTATGAACCCCAGAGTTACGAACTGACTGGTCAACCACACACACCTCAATTGCAACCAGAACCACACAATCAGGCAGCAGCAGAAACCAAAACATAAAAAAGCAAATACAGAACAGTACTGTGTTAAATGTAAACTACTACAAAAATAAAGGGAAAGCAGCATTTTTCTTCTGTGGAAAGTTTCAAAGCTGTATTAAGCCAATGTTCAGTTGTAAACTTTTGAAAGAACCATAACGTTTTGTTCAGAGTTACGAACAACCTCTGTTCCCGAGGTGTTCCAAATTCCAAGGTTCTACTGTAACCGCAGCAGGGTCAGGATGCTGGGAAAGTCCATAAGGGGGCACTATGCCATGACCCTGTGCTTGCCAAAGGGGCCTATATCTGAGGGCAGGTCTACGCTACCGCAGGGATTGACGCTCGAGATCGATCCATCGGCGGTCGATTTAATGGGTCTAGTAAAGACCTGCCAAATCGACAGCAGATCACTCTCCAGTTGACCCCTATATTCTACCCCCAACAATAAGTCGAGGGGAGAAACTCTCTTGTTGACCCCCCACGGTGTAGACTCCGCAGTAACTTGACCTAAGGTACGTCGACTCCAGGATTGTTATTCACATAGTTGGAGTTGCGTAGCGTAGGTCGACTTACCACGGTAGTGTAGACATAGCTTCAGTTCCCACGTCTGTGCTAATTTCAATGGAAGAAATGGGGCCAGAGAGTCCAAGGTGTTAGCGTGACCCTGTCACTGTCCAACACGAAACAGTTCAACATGGGCTGGGACTCCGAGGGCAGAGACCTCGGCCTGCTTAGTCCCATGGCAACAACCACCCTTAAAAATCAGTGTAACCTTTTAATAAAGAGACAGAAAAAGAAGGGGAAATGGTCCAGCCTTTGAAATGTAAACTATTAAGGGAGATTTTTGTTGTAACAACATCCCTTTCCCTTTCGCTGAAGAGAGTTCTGGCCGTTTGACAATCCTTCAGCTGGTATTACAGAGGGTATTAAATTGTCCATTTGTGGGAATAGACAAAAGCTGAGCTGAGATGGCCTGAAGCTGTTGTTGCTAGAATCTGTTCCTGCTTCCTTTAAGACAAAACAAGACAAACACATTCAAGACATGAAAGGAAAGAAGAGCCGAGAGAGAAAATGCAGCTTCTGTCTCAAGCGTTAACTCGCACTCACAAACTCACTTTTGGAGAAACACAGGCCCAGCACATGGTGCCATCAGCCACTCCGAGACCTTGTAACAGCATTGGGCCGGTTTAGGGCATTGCTTTTAGCTGCCTCTCTGGTCATGGGCTCACAGCAGTATTGCAAAATATTCAGTCTTGGGCAGCTAAGCCAGACTCTCATTAAACAGAAGGCAAAAGAAGAGGAAGAGGACAGAGAAATAATAAGGACGGAAGGAAAAGGACACACAGTGGGCTGGGGGACAGCAAAGACCCAAGTCTCAAGTCCCAGCTGCTCTTCAGGATTTAGTCAAAGTCAGTGGAGGTGGTAGTGTCGTCTGAGTCAGTCTGGCTGGGACCACACTCAGGATCAGGACGGTACAGGCCCACGGTGTAATGGTAGATCCCGGGCTCCCAGGAGACGGTGGGGGTGGCAGACATGTTGGTAGGCCTGACTCTTTCCAGTCCACTCAGCTTCTGCCATTGTGAATCCCCACCAAAGACTCTTTTTCAGGACTCCAAAAGAGAATGATGGGGGAACAGCCCCTCCCCTCATTATTTTGTCCACTAATTAAGCTAAATTTCCAACAAGCCAGTTTTGCTCCATTCCTTTCTGATTCCATTCTCCTCTTATTTACCCGTCATGCTCTCCGCACACTTCTTGGGTGGTATTGGTTGGCCAGTGTGTTTGGACTAATTCAGTCTGCCTTTAATTTTCCCTGCCTTTCATAAATAATTGTATGTAGTTGGCTGCGTTGGACATCTGTTACCTTGGACAACTTAACACTGTGTGTGCAGAGCCCAGCCCGACGGGGCTCTGATCTCAGTCACTGTGTATGTGCAGTGCCTGGCACAATGGGACCCTGATCTCAGTGACTGTGTGTCTGTGCAGTGCCCGGTGTGATGGGGCTCTGATCTCCGTCACTGTGTGTCTGTCCAGCACCCGGTATAAAGGGGCCCTGATCTCTGTCACTGTGTGTCTGTGGAGCGCCCAGGGCGATGGGACTCCGATCTCCGTCACTGTGTGTCTGTGCAGTGTCTGGCGTGACGGGACTCTGATCTCCGTACCTGTGTGTCTGTGCAGCGCCTAGGGGGACGGGACTCTGATCTCCGTCACTGTGTGTCTGTGCAGTGCCTGGCATGACGGGACTCTGATCTCGGTCACTGTGTGTCTGTCCAGCGCCTGACACAAAGGGGCCCTGATCTCAGCCACTGTGTGTCTGTGCAGCACCCAGGGCGATGGGACTCCGATCTCAGTCACTGTGTGTCTGTGCAGCGCCTGGCGTGAGGGGACTCTGATCTCGGTCACTGTGTGTCTGTCCAGCGCCCAGGGTGATGAGACTCTGATCTCCATACCTGTGTGTCTGTGCAGCGCCCAGGGGGACGGGACTCTGATCTCCGTCACTGTGTGTCTTTGCAGTGCCTGGCATGACGGGACTCTGATCTTGGTCACTGTGTGTCTGTGCAGCGTTTGGTGCAACGGGACTCTGATCTCAGTGTAAGCAGTGTCAGGATGAGCTCCACCCTGACATCTGGTGGTGAGGTGTGGCAAGTTGTGGAGAAGAACTTCAGGGGCCGATCTCATTTGCATAGACACACCCACCCCGCCTAGAATGAGGCCATAGCTGCCCAAATGGTCACTTTGACTGCTGTGGGATCCCCAGTGTCTCTGTTATTGGGGCAGGAAGAATAAATTGTTATTACCCTGATTATGGGAACTGTGCTTGGAATTGTACTTGGCCTTTTGTTATGATGGAGGGACTCACCATCAACTAAGTAGCACTCGCTAGGCAAGGGTCATGGGTTTCAAAACTGTGTGAATTGAGAGAGGTTTGGGACAAGTATTGATACTTGGTGGCATGGGCCCCTTGGTGAGGGCCTTACATGCTAATTGCACTTTCTCCTCTCCACTGTGGAATATCAGAGCTAATTTTGATTTCATTAGAAGTCTAGTTACAGGCTGCTGAGCTCACTTTGGGCTAATAGTGCACCAGCATTGAGGCTCCCCTACTACAAGATGAATTCACCAAAGAACTGAACTGACTAAGAGCTGAAATCACTGATGTTGTGTTAAGTAGTGGGGGAGCCTGAAGATATATTGTGGAGCAGTTTGTGGGATGGCTGGAGTGCCTTGTGGACAGGCTGGAGGAGCAGTTCATAGGGTGGCGGGAGCTGCTGGGGGGATGTGGTGCAGTTCGTGGGACGGTGGGAGCTGCGTGTGGGCCGCAGAGTGGAGCTGAGCAAAGCAGTTTGTGGGGTGGCTGGCGGAGCAGAGCGAAGGCCTATGGAGCTGTGGGGCGGTCAGCTTCAGATCATGTAAGGTGCCTCCTCCGCCCCTATCTCCACCCAGGTTGGGAGGTAAAGCTCTGTAGATAAACTTTTGAACTCTGGGGCTGCCCTGACCAGGGACAGAGACTTTGGGGTTGCTGGACTCAAGAACAAAAAGGAAAGGGCATGCCCCAATTTGCTTGGGGTGGGTTTTTTGCTCATGGGTTGTGTTATGAATCCTGTTGGTGGTGTTTCCCCAACATAATGACACATTGTTTCTCTCTGTTATTAAAAGGCTTTTTGCTACACTCAGACTATGTGCTTGCGAGAGGGGAAGTATTGCCTCCTGGAGGCGCCCAGCGGGGGTGGTATATATTTGTCCCAGTTCACTGGGTGGGGGCTCAAGCCAGTTTGCATTGTGTTATTGGAATGGATCCCCTAGATATTGAACCCGGCCCTTGTTGCTGCCAACTCTGACAGGCAGAAGGGTTACATCAGTCTCTGTGTGTCTGTGCAGTATCTGACATTACAGGGCCCTGATCTTGGTTGGGCCACGTAAGAGTATCTGTAATACATATAATGAAAATAATGCTAGCTGAGGGAGCAGAGCAGGTGTGTTGCTTTATAACAATTAATACCCACGTAGGGCTGTAATTTCCTTTCCCCTGTATTGAAGGATCCATCACTTCTTTGTGGTTAAATTGGAGGATTTCCTTTTTGCTCTTTGAACCCTCCATAAGTAGCAGGCAGGCAAGAAGAGGAGGCAAACACAAACTGACAGGAACAAGAAGAGGCCAACCTTCCAAGAGGAGACTGGGGGAAAAAACTCATCTGCAAAAGGAAGAAAGAAGAGATGTCATCTTAGGCTTCTGCAACATGCAAAGGCAAATGAACAAACAAAATAATTGGACATGGCCCCTGTTTTGGCTCCTTCATGATGCATGAAAAGGCCCTCAGTGGGCTATTTTCTTAATGTTGTTTATTTTCTCCCATTTTGTTTTTAAAGCATTCAAACCCCAGAAATATTGAATTCTGGTTTTCCCCACTGGAGCTCTCTTTGGAGAAGCCAGGGATGTGGGCTGAGAGTTTTGGCAATTCTTGAATAATAGGGTGCTTAACAAAGAGGGGTTTTGCTTGGGCATTTGAGTCCTAGAACTAAATAATGATGACATTTTCAATATGGTCTAGTGAATATAATTGTATTTCATTTTTTCATTTCAGTGGCGCCTAAAGGCCCCAAGTAATATCAGGGCTCCGTCATGCCGGGTGCTGCACAGACACACAGTGACCAAGATCAGAGCCCCATCGCTCTGGGCGCTGCACAGACACACGCGGTTACCGAGATAGGGGCCCCCTTACGCTGGGCGCTGCACAGATACACGGTGACTGAGATCAAGGCCCCATGGCTCTGGGCACTGCACAGACACACACAGTGACTGAGATCAGGGTCCCCTTGTGCCAGGCGCTGCACAGACACATGGTGACTGAGATCAGGGCCCTGTCGTGCTGAGCACCGCACAGACACACAGTGACTGAGATCAGGACCCCCTCGGGCTGCACAGACACACGGTGACCAAGATCAGAGCCCCATGGCTCTGGGCGCTGCACAGACACACGCGGTGACCGAGATAGGGGCCCCCTTACGCTGGGCGCTGCACAGATAAACGGTGACTGAGATCAAGGCCCCATGGCTCTGGGCACTGCACAGACACACACAGTGACTGAGATCAGGGTCCCCTTGTGCCAGGCGCTGCACAGACACATGGTGACTGAGCTCAGGGCCCTGTCGTGCTGGGCACTGCACAGACACACAGTGACTGAGCTCAGGGCCCTGTCGTGCTGAGCACTGCACAGACACACAGTGACTGAGATCAGGGCCCTGTCGTGCTGGGCACTGCACAGACACACAGTGACTGAGATCAGGGCCCTGTCGTGCTGAGCACTGCACAGACACACAGTGACTGAGCTCAGGGCCCTGTCGTGCTGAGCACTGCACAGACACACAGTGACTGAGCTCAGGGCCCTGTCGTGCTGAGCACTGCACAGACACACAGTGACTGAGCTCAGGACCCCTCGGGCTGCACAGACACACGGTGACCAAGATCAGGGCCCCGTCATGCCGGGTACTGCACAAACACGTAGTAAGAGACAATCACTGCCCCAACAGTCTATCAGTGCCAATCTGGACCCAGGTCTGTGTCCTGGTTCCATTAGCAGCTCACTGGAGATAAGAATGGCTGAGACTTTCTCCAGGCCGAGTGAGCCGGGTCTGATGGCGCAGATCAGCATTGGGTCTGAGTGCTCAGTCACTACCACGTAGCTGGAGACATCAAAGAGGCCCCGGTTTCTCGAGATTTTTTCCTCATTAGATGGGGTCAGTCTCTCCCTGTGGCCATTTCTCCAGAGCACCTTCGGCTTTGGGTACCACCCCACAGAGAGACACATCACGTTCATCTGCTTGCCGTCATATCCACCCACGTGGAGGAGGGGATCCGAGCCGGCACCTGGGGGAATGAAATTGATGTGAATTCTCCCTTGATTTCATGCTATCCTCATTCCCAATCCCCTTATGGACTGCACCGGGGAGTGGGGTTCTGAGAGCTGGGGCTCTTTACTCCAGCAGACACAGGGAGAGGTCAAGCCGATGGCTGGGCACTGGAGCTGAGACATCCACACTGGAAATAGGGGACACATATCTGCCATTGCAGGGCGTCCTCTATGGAAGGAGGCTCTGTCAGGCTGCTGTGGAGCCCACATCCCACGGGGTCCTTATATGCAGCCTGGACGTCTTTGTCCCACAGGCTGTGGTCTAGCTCAGCCAGGAGAGCTGGGCTGGACGGAGGAGTCATTGGGGGAGGTTTTCTGGCCTGTGCCTGCAGCAGGCTGCATGGGATGGTGTCCCCTGGGCCATCCCCCCCTCCCCAGAGCCGTGTAGGCTGAATCTGGCCTCTCCCCACCCCAGGATCACTCACTCGTCACACGGAGCTCCAGTGTGGCGTTGCCAACGGTGCTGTTGGACTGGAAGTCACAGAGGTAGGGCCCTTCGTCCCGCAGGGTGAGGTTCCGGATCCGCAGGGCCAGGCTGCCACTCTGGATCCCGTCCCGCAGGAGCTCCGTCCTGCCCCGGTACCTCTCACCCTGCACCTCGCTCCTGTCCGGCAGGTACACGTGGACATCCTGGCCTAGCTGGGGCTGGCTCCATTCCACCTGCATAGCCTGGGCACTGAGTGCTGGGGAGAGGTGGCAGGTAAGCAGCACCGTGCCCCCCAGTGGGGCGGAGAGGGGGGTGGTGGAAACAAGCACCTGGAACCTCACTGGGGAAAGGGCCAGAGAGACAACTTACAAGCCTGGGGTCAGAGGGGAGCGGCGGGGAAGTGGCTTCACCTCTCACACAGCCCAGTCCCCAGCCCCACCATCCAGCCCGGAGACCCCAGCAGATCCCAGAGATAGGGACTCAGGGAGAGCTGTGAGCGAGGGAGGTGGAGGGAAGGGTGGAGGCATGTTTATAGGGATGAATGAATGGAGGGAAGGGTGTGTATGGGGATGGATGGATGAATGGGGGAGATGGATGGAAGAGGTGTACATTGATGGATTGGGGAAAGGACAGATGTATGGAGGAGGAGTGTATATGGAGAAGGATGGAGGGGTGTGGGGATAGATGATGGATGCATGGAGGGGAGTATGTATGGGGATGCCTGGATGTAATGAATGGGTGGAGGGGTGTGTATTGGGATGGAAGGAAGGATGTGGGGGGCTGGATGGAAGAAAGGATGGGACGGATGGAGGGGTGTATATGGGAATGGACAGATGGATGTGGGGGATGGATGGACGAAGGAGTGTGTCATGCGTTACTGTGCGTATGAGTGAGCGCTAGATCCTGCGCTCTGACCCCCGAGCCCAGTGCATTACCAGGGTAGTCACCCCAGACTGTCCCCGCCATACGTGAGAGCCAGCTGGGGCCCTGTGACCACCCAGCACCGTTAAGGACAGAGCCTCCTTACCGGTCGCTGCAGCCTGAACGTGCAGGAGCAGGGCAGCTGAGAGCAGGGCAGCACTGCAGTGTGGGCGACAGGCTCCCAGCATCTGGCAGGGTGGCTCTCCCTGGCCTCAGGGCTGGACAGGAGCTGATGAACTATGGAGAAGCCAAGGAGACAAGGGATAAGAAGGGAAATAGCTGCTCACCCAACGACTCCCTCCCTTCAACCATGGGTGGAGTAGGGGCACCTGTGGACTGAGCCCTTGTGGGGAAAGACCCAGGAGGTGCAGATGCTGGGTTTGTAAGTCTTCTGGTGGGGCCCATGGGTGAGGGGCAGAGCCCCCAGTGGGGTGGACGGGGCAGAGCCCCTATACTTGGGTGTTCGGGTGGGTGAAGCCCCCCAGATTGCATAAAAAATTGAAAATAATCTCATTGAAAGCATTGTTTTTAACCACCAACATGTAATATTGTCAGTAAACCCACTATCCAAAGTGGACAGCTCATGCCAAGGTGGGCAGCTGTTTATAATTTTCTACCAACAGGGAAATTCCATCTGAGACTTTTTTAACCAAAACATTTTCTTCAAAATATTATTTTTTCCTCCTGCAAAAACATGCTTTTCTGAAATCAAATCTGCTCCAATCCTTCTCTCGACACCACCCCATTAAGAACAAGGCAACACATCAATGTTTGGCAAAGACACACGCCTGTTGGAAGAACTCTCTTAGCAGATCAGAGATCAGCAGCTTTTACTGGAGCAAATGCAGGACTCTTGGTTCCCTTTTGTTGACATGTGATTTCAGCGGGGAATGGCAGCTCCCCAAGCCAACTCCAGCAGTGTCACAGCGCCAGTGATTTCAGCTGGGAATGCCAGCTCCCCAAGCCCCCTCCAGCAGTGTCACAGCGCCCGTGATTTCAGCTGGGAATGCCAGCTCCCCAAGTCCCCTCCAGCAATGTCACAGCGCCCGTGATTTCAGCTGGGAATGCCAGCTTCCCACGCCCCCTCCAGCAGTGTCACAGCGCCCGTGATTTCAGCTGGGAATGGCAGCTCCCCGAGCCAACTCCAGCAGTGTCACAGCGCCAGTGATTTCAGCTGGGAATGCCAGCTCCCCAAGCCCCCTCAAGCAATGTCACAGCGCCCGTGATTTCAGCTGGGAATGCCAGCTCCCCAGACCCCCTCCAGCAGTGTCACAGTGCCCGTGATTTCAGCTGGGAATGCCAGCTCCCCACGCCCCCTCCAGCAGTGTCACAGTGCCCGTGATTTCAGCTGGGAATGCCAGCTCCCCAAGCCCCCTCCAGCAGTGTCACAGCGCCCGTGATTTCAGCTGGGAATGCCAGCTCCCCAAGCCCCCTCCAGCAATGTCACAGCGCCCGTGATTTCAGCTGGGAATGCCAGCTCCCCACGCCCCCTCCAGCAGTGTCACAGCGCCCGTGATTTCAGCTGTGAATGGCAGCTCCCCGAGCCAACTCCAGCAGTGTCACAGCGCCAGTGATTTCAGCTGGGAATGCCAGCTCCCCAAGCCCCCTCCAGCAATGTCACAGCGCCCGTGATTTCAGCTGGGAATGCCAGCTCCCCAGACCCCCTCCAGCAGTGTCACAGTGCCCGTGATTTCAGCTGGGAATGCCAGCTCCCCAGACCCCCTCCAGCAGTGTCACAGTGCCCGTGATTTCAGCTGGGAATGGCAGCTCCCCAAGCCCCCTCCAGCAGTGTCACAGCGCCCGTGATTTCAGCTGGGAATGCCAGCTCCCCAAGCCCCCTCCAGCAATGTCACAGTGCCCGTGATTTCAGCGGGGAATGCCAGCTCCCCAAGCCCCCTCCAGCAGTGTCACAGTGCCCGTGATTTCAGCTGGGAATGCCAGCTCCCCAAGCCCCCTCCAGCAGTGTCACAGCGCCCGTGATTTCAGCGGGGAATGCCAGTTCCCCAAGCACCCTCCAGCAGTGTCACAGCGCCCGTGATTTCAGCTGGGAATGGCAGCTCCCCAAGCACCCTCCAGCAGTGTAGAAATGCTGAAATTTTGGAAGAGAGCCAAGAAAAAAGTTTGCTGGGGCTGTTTCTCCACGTCTCGACGCTGAGATGATTTTCCCCTTCGTGGTCGGGCGTTTGGGTCGTTTGTTTAGTTTTTTTAAGTTATTTCTATTAACTCCCCTGCTACCTGCTGTTTGCCGTGCTGCTGGAGCTGTGTCGGCCCCAGGGTGTCAGAGAGGCAGGGTGGGTGAGTTAATTTCTTTTATTGGACTAACCTCTGCTGGGGAGAGAGATAACAGATACAAGGGTTGCTCGTCTCTTTCACCAACAGAAGTTGGTCCAATAAAATATATTATCTCACCCGCCCTGCCTGTTTGCTGTCCACTGACAGTCTGGGAATATTTCCTCCAAATCAACAGACTTTTTTCCTCCCTGCTTGTGTTGGAAAAGTGGCAGGGCATGAAGCGAAATGGCATGCCAGCTCAGAGACATTTAACAGCCTGCACTTTGCCTGCCAGCAGCAGGTGTTACGGCTGCCGGCTGGCTGCGCTAAGGGGATGCCTCCCTGATGTTTCTAAGCCATCGAATTCTCAAGGCAAGCCCCGAAACAGGACCCTGGACTCCACAGTCGCTCAGTCCCCTAAGCAAGGAGGATGCAGTGGAAATTATCTTCTCTTTTAGCAAGTGAAAATTAAACCGTCTGGGCTCGGACGAACACCACGTTATTTCCATTTGTACAAGCACAGCCTTCCCCTTACAAACGCATGCTAAGCAGCGGTGTTTTCTTTAAAGCCGACAGATGCCAATACCAACAGCTGGAGACAGGGCCGGCCTCAGGGAAAATGGCACCCTGGGCAAACTTGCAATTTGGTGTCCCTGGCCCCCATGGGCATGGTGTCCCCCCATTGCCCCTGGTCCCCCATGGGCTCCCCAGGCTCCCCACCCTCCCTTCCCCAACCCCTGTACTGTGCCACCTTCACCACTAATCCCTGCACTTCCCTCCTGAGCCCCTAACTCCTGCACTGTGCATTCCCCCTCACCCCGACCCCTGCACTCCCCTCCTGTGCCCCTAATCCCTGCACCCCCTTCACTCCTACCCCCTGCACCTCCCTCCTGTGCCCCTAACCCCTGCACTGTGCCCCCTTCACCCCAAACCCTGCACCTCTAGCTTGTGCCCCTAACCCCTTCGCTGCGCCCCCTTCACTCTTACTCCCTGCACTCCCCTCCCGAGGCCCTAACCCCTGCATCCACCTCCTGCACCCACATGGGGAAACTGTCCTACCTGGATGCACAAAGCAGCTGGCATTGCTGCTCGCTCTCCCACTGGACTGCTGCTCCTCTGCCCCATGCACCCCCTGGGCTGTGTAAGGAGAGGGCAGGAGAGCAGCAGCTGCTGATGTAGTAGTAGGATTTTATGTTTGTATTTTATATAATTTAGAATGAAGGATAAAGAATAATAATATAGTATGTATTAAATGTATTGGTGTATGATTTGATCATATTCTGCCAGCCACCCTTTTTGAATAGCAGAAAGAAATGCTGTAATGGACCATCAGCCAGAATCTGTGTCTGGACTGATTTCAAGGCAGTGACAGATCCTTTGAGGGTCACCAATTTGTTGTCGGTTTAGCATTTTAAAATAAGGAAAGGAATGTCATGATCGTTCCTTTTTTTTTTTTTTTTTTTTGCACTGCAATTTGATGTTCCTGTTCAAAATGTTCTGTGTAAATTAATTTTGTGTGTGTGAATGAGGAATGTGTGGGTTAAGAGATAAGTGTGAAGGCCATCGCTGAACCAGATGGTCTAGGGAGGAGCCGGAGACAGATGCAAGGGTGCCAGGAGGCTGCAACACGCCCCTACTGAAGCATTGGAGGGCAGATTGACAACTCTAAAGATGAGACAGGCACCTATCAATGGGGACAAGATAGCTGTGATCAAAACCAGCATGGGATAACTCCCTGAGGAACATGATGTAAAGAATGTGAAGGACAATTTAAGAAAACAAGCACTCATCAAACAACAATTGATTACAGCATGATGGTGCAAAACTCATTGGCCCCAGTGAAGGAAAATCACTATATAAACAGGGTGCCTTGCCATGAAACTTTGGGTTCCTCCTGCCAAGACTTCCCCTGAGCACCATGTCGTGACCAACGGAACCCGGCTCCTCCCCACTTCTGATCAACCTAGCTGGCCACTAGGTTGATCCGGACTCTGGACTGGTAACTATAACATCGACTGGTGGGACTGTGTGTGTGTGTGTGTGTGTGTGTGGTGTGACTGAATGCATATGCTAATTATTGTATCTTCAATAAAGGCGGCGTATTGCCTTTTCCCCAAAAAAAGATCCCATGTGCTTCTTATCAGCATAACATTTTTGGTGGAGAATTTCAAAAGGGGGAAGACATGCACTGTGATTGTTGAAAATACTGCCAAATATTGCTAAAAGGTATACCATACATATAAAGTGATCAATCATTCAGGTGTGCACACCCCCGGTCATAGAAGTGCTGGGCAATAGGGGGAGGATTAGAATCCTCACTCCGACCCATCTGTCGGGGATAACTATACAGATAAGATATATACAAACTGTCCAGGTATATACACCCCTGGTTGTAGAGGTGCTGGACCATA
Organism: Chelonia mydas; assembly: GCF_015237465.2. Lineage (NCBI taxonomy): Eukaryota > Metazoa > Chordata > Testudines > Cheloniidae > Chelonia > Chelonia mydas. Next base: position 31,387,847 of record NC_051254.2, on the reverse strand, counting down.
AGGGGGAGGATTAGAGTCCTTGCTCCTACCCATATGTCAGGGAAAAATTGCATAGGTGAATATACCCTCAGCCGTAGCAGGATCGAGCCCAAAAGGTAGGGGGCTTAGCATTTCCCCCTCCTGCTCTGTCAGGCAGAGTTTTTAGTGGGTATAGACTTTTGTATTGTGTAAGTCCCAGCACGAGCATGGGCACAGAAGTGTTATAGAGGTAAAAGAGATTTATAAAGAAATATGTTTAGGCGAAAGGAGTCCCCTAAGGACAAAGCTCAAGAAGCGCAGAAAAAACTACCATTCATACAGGAAATGACTTCTTTTAAGACAATTTTGCAAAAGTTTGGGCAGAGCTCATGGACTGAACAAGCATTAGCCGATGTCCATACTATAGCTGTTTTGGAAGATAGATTGGCAAAATATCTGTTGGTCTACAGGCCATCGACCCCGATAAAAAGAGACTCGGCTGCAATCTGGCTATTGTGAGAAGCATGCAATGAGGCATTCCTTCGCTTGGCTAGCTGCCAGGAGGAGAACGCTGCACTGCATGAGAAAATTGATGTATCTGAAGGAGAAACTGATAAATGGAAAATACTGGCCGCTGGAGTTCAAAGCCAGTTAGACATTCCCAAAGATACTCTAAGAGAAGTTAAAATAAAAGAGAGGGGATTATCTTAACAAATAGAGGGAAAAGATAAAATACAAAGAGAGAATCAGGTTTTATAGGGAGTGAAAAAGAAATTAACGTTAGAACAAGGTAGAGCTCCTGCCCATCACAACCACTGTGAATCTATTATTAAGCATCTTAAAACAAAATTGGGGTTTGCCACCCGCCAAGTAGCGGCTGTGACGGAAGGAGAATGGGGCCAAGCCCAAGATAGTGAGGTCCCCGAATGGGAGGGAGAATGGGACCGTAGTAAAGCTTGGAATGGAGATATATGGGATGAGCCCCAGGGATTGAAACCTATTGAACAAAACCCTATCGCAGCCATACGACGAACTACAGTCACAACACCCGCAGAGGGAGGGGGAAGTACAACTGTTTCCACTGTCCCTGTATCAGCCTGACTTAAAAGCATGGCTGTTAGTTTGGGACCCCTAAAAAAGGACAATTTCTCTGGATGGTGTTCTAATGCGTTTTTGCTTGCTATAAGGGAAGAGCTGAATGCCATTGAAGTCCGCCGCTTGATGGGCGTCTGTGTGGCTTCAGAGATTTGGCGGGTCCTAGATAGGATTAGAGTCGATGAGAATAATAGCATATTGACTCTAATGGGACTTTCTGGAGAGCAAATAGACAGGGGCAATTTTATAGCACCAGCTGTAGCCACAACCCAGGAGCCCAATGAAAACCCCGAGAATTATTTAACCCGATGGGGTCTGATGTAGATAATGGCCGGCTTAACACCGTTGGGCAAGGCCATAGCGCTGGATATAGTGGCATTCAGTGTACAGTCCTTAAGAGACTGTGCTGCTTCCCTAACCCCCTACTATTCCAGGAAACTTGGAATTTGGCAAGAGGGTCGCCACTTCACACCACCTGGGACAAAACGGCTCCTAGACCCACATCCGATGCATCAGTCCATAGCAGGAACTCCTTGGTGAAATCGGGGCTGTACAAGACGGGTTCTTCAGGGCTTGAAAAGCCTCCTCACAAGCTTTGGTCCACTGGATCATGTTTGGGCTGCTGTTCTAGAGCAGATAAGTGAGAGGGGCCACAATGGTTGAGAAAACCAGAATAAATCAGCAGTAGAAACCAAGCTAGTCCTAAAAACTGGTGTACCTGTTTCCTCAAGGAAGGGGCATGGCACATCTGGAGGGCCTGAACCTTATTGACCAAGGGTCGCACCGTACCTTTTCCTAAAGTGTACCTGAGGCAGGTTGTTTCATCCTTGCCCAAGTGACATTCAGCAGGATTTGCTGTCAGGCCAGCCTCCTGGAGGGATTGTAACATGGCCGTCACATGCTTTAGGTGGTCCTGCCAGTTTTGACTGTAGATACCTGCAACATCGTCTAGGTACGTGGCAGCATATTGGCTATGGGATTGGAGGATCCGGTCCGCTAGCCGCTGGAATGTTTCTGGAGCCCCATGCAACCCAAAGTGCATTGTCCGGAACTGAAAGGGGATGGAAAAAGCTGTCTTTTCCCTGGATTCTGTGAGGGGGATCTGCCATTACCCCTTTGTCAGATCCAGAGTAGTGATGTACTCTGCTTCCCCTTGCTGGTCCAGAAGTTCATCAGCATAAGGCATCAGGTATGCATCAAATTTTGAGACTGCATTGAGCTTCTGGAAATTGATACATGGCCAGGTGGTCCCACCAGGCTTGAGGAGCAACATTACAGAGCCTTTCCAGTTGCTGCATGATTCTTTGATTACTCCCAGTTCTAGCACTGATTGGAGTTCTCACTTCATGGTTTCTCTCAACTTCGGGGACAATTGTCGAGGGTTTTCTCTGACTTTAAGCCCTGGTTCCGTCTGACGGTTATGGGATATTAAATGGGTCCATCCAGGGTAGGTAGAAAACATGGAAGAGAAGGTGGTGATCACCTGTCGAGCCTGGGTTCTCTGGTTTGGGGTGAGGGTGTTTCCAGTCTTGACCATCCCTGGCTCCGAGTCTTCGACAACCTGAAGGCCTAATTGGGGTTCAGGTGCGTAGGGGGCAATTAGTAGACTTTCTTGGACTTTCCATGGTTTTAAAAGATTCACGTGTGCCTGTCACTTGTCTGGTTGTCAGATTTCATAACTCACCTGCTTCACTCAGCACACCACCTCATGGGGCCCTTGCCAGCGGGCTGGGAGTTTTGATTTGGAGCTGGGTAATAACAAGAGAACATGATTGCTGGGTTGGAACTCCTGGAGGCCAACCCTTTAATGATAGGTAAGGTTAAGGTTTTATCATGGATAAACATGGGGACTGCTCCAGCCTGGACCCACCGAGCCCTGGGGGGCTGACCTAGCCCCAGCTGCTGCTCCGGCCTAGTTCCTTCGGCTCCTCCAGCCCTATACTCATCCCCAGCTACTGCTCTAGTCCTAGCTCTAGCCGCTGCTCCAGCCCCAGTGACAGACTGCTGGCCACTGCTTCAGCCCCAGCCTCTGCCCCGGCCTCTGCCCCAGCCCTGGTGGCTGACCACCGGCCACTACTCCAACCCCACTACTACACCTGCAGCAGGGCCAGGCAGGGGGCTGAAGCCAAAGAAGTCACGGAGGTCCATTAAAGTCACAGAAGCCCGTGATCTCTGTGACAAAATCATACCCTTAATTATAGGCTGAGTCCTGGGTGCTCTGGGTGTGTAGAAGGTTCTCCCTGGCAAATGAGCCCAGGGTGTCAAGCTTCTCCCATAGGGCCAAGACGTATTGTATGATGTTACTGGCCCAAGATGGTTGTTCTTCCCACATGTTTTGAATGGTGGGATCCACACTAACGCAGGGCATTGTGTCTCTCTGGGGGCTGCTCCATAGAATGGGATAATAGCCTGCTATTGCCACCACCTGGTGGAGCTACACCTTCAGCTCCAGTGCAAGGGGCTTCTACTCTGAAGGCCTGGGGTAAAACCCCCAGTCTGCTGAAGCGGTGATGGGTGTCGCTGGATGGGCAGCAGGTGTGGTGGGACTGAGGAGTGGGTGTTTCAAAGGAGCCTCAGGGCATCAGGCATCATATGTTCCTAACTCTCCCTGTCACCTTTGAAATTCCCTGCCTCTCATAGCTCCCTTGGATTGGGTCGGTGCCGGCATTTCCAAGTTGCCCTGGACACCACAAATCTGCTGGGCATGGCTGGCTTTAACCCTAGCATAGGCAGTGTGAGTGTGCATTGGTGGGGATGGCCAGTGGCTTGCAGGGCACAGACACAGCCAGTGGGCGTGGGGCTGAGGCACATGGCACCCACCAGACTCAGATGGGACGAATCCTGGTCGAGGCATCCGCTGGGGGTTAACCCTTTCTTTCCTGCTTGCGATGCAGCGCCCCATTCCCACCATGGCCTCAGTCGCCCACGGGTGCTGCCCAAACAGCTGGCACCAGGAAACTGCAGTATGTGGGTGGGCGGGGGTGTCATCCCACTACACCCTCTTGGGGGCAGCTCACCCAGCACTGCGGGGCCCTTATATTGCAGGCGAGGCCAGCCATGGGGCTGGATGGAGCAAGATCTGGTCCGCTCTGGGAATCCACCTATGCCTTGGGCTAGCGAGGAAGGACTGGCACGGATATTGGCAAACACATTGGCCCCTGTCCGAGTGTCCTGGTCCGCACACAGATGGGGGGGGACATGTGGGAGCCGCAGCCACCCCTGCCCCAAATGCACACACATGTGGAAATTAACATGCCCTAGGTGACTAGATGACTGATGGTGGCTAGAGAATGAAAGGGGGATAGATAGATAGATAGATAGATAGATTAGATAGGGTGTATATGAGGATGGATACACAGATGGATGGGAACAGAGAGACAGACAGATGGGTATGGTTGGGGATGGACAGAGAGAGAGATGAGGCTGAAGTTAGTTTCCTTATTCCCAGTTACTTATTCAAGCACCTAAACAGAATGGAAGTGGGCAGGGGCATAACCTGTGGCAGCACATTGTGCAGGAAAAGAAGCTTTGGATCAGTGAGTGGCACGTGCCAGCTGCCTCTGGACAGCCTGATGGCCATGGGGTACATCACCTGGGGCTTCCAGAAACACAGTTTGTCGTGTCCAGCCGGGCAAACCCACTGGAATGGTTCAATACATGCTGAACGATGGACACAAACCGTCCTCGCATTCAGCCTCACAGTGGTGGGGAAGGCTCAGAAAGTCTGATCTGCCAGTGCGGAATGAAAAACAGCAACGACGCTCGGAATCAGGAACCAGTACCACGAATGAGAAACTAGGGGAAAGCAGCCAATTTCAGCCTCACGACAAAGAAACAGCCAAGCATGGACGGGCTGCACGGACAGACAGACAAGCAGGATCTGCACTGATCCAGGAATCCCCTGCGTACCTGCAGCCCTGGATCCTGCAGTGAAGCTGTTCCCTGAGTGGCAGGGAGGGGGGCAGGCCCAGCCCCTCACCACCACGTCCCGGCCAGGATGGAAGCACTGGGGGGTGAGTCCTCTCTGCAGCCGCCCTGTCCCGTTCTCGGCTCTCTGCTGTCCCAGCCTGCCCAGCTGCAGGAAAAGGCTCCTCAGGAGCAACCCCACGCAGCCAGCGTGCACCGGCTTGGCAAGAAAGTTCCCCTCCACCCCACGGCCAAGGGAGCCGAGCATCATTTCCTGTCAGCTGAACAGGGCAGGCCGAGCTCCCGGCTTGGGGCTTGTCAGCACTTGAAAATTAATGGGGAGTGCGGGAGGGCAACTGTTCCCAAGCCACCCCACGGGGGACTAGCCCAGAGCAGGAGGCCACTTCCTGTTTTGCTGACCCCACCGCTGTGCACACACGGGCCCAAAGTCCCCCAAACAGCTGGGAGGGATTTCACACACATACCCCCCGCCCCTCCTGGAACTGGGGCCAGGCTGGCAGAGGACAACACATGGGGAGCTCAGAGCCCAGACGAGGCCTGCAGGGGAGGGCAGAGACCCCCCCACTCGTCACAGAGGGGCCTGGCCCAGCCAAACCAGCCAGTCTGCCGACCACAGCCAGGGCCAGCCAGGGCAGAGCAACAGCCTTGGGCAAGGAGAAGGCTCTGCTACACCACAGCGGCAGTGTAATCCCCAGTGTCCCTCCACTGGAGTCAGTGAGGCTGGATCCCCAGCTGGGGAAAATCAAAAGTGCTCAAGGGCCTAAATTATACTGAACAGGAGTGAGGACAGTCGGTGCCTTGCACAATCCCACAGGCTGCTTCTCTGAAAAATTAGGCACCTAAATAACTTTAAAAATCTAACACTTCATTGCTCTTTCCCTCTATTCTTCGTCTGTAAATGGAGATAAAACTCTTCTCTGTTGAGATTTGGGGGAGGGATTGCCTCTCACTGAGTCTCTGCAGTGCCCAGCACGATGGGGCCCTGCTCTTGGTCACCATGTGTCTGTGCATCGCCCGGCGTGACGGAGCCCTGCTCTCGGTCACCGTGTGTCTCTGCAGTGCCCAGCACGATGGGGCCCTGCTCTCGGTCACCGTGTGTCTCTGCAGTGCCCAGCACGACGGGGCCCTGCTCTCGGTCACCGTGTGTCTGTGCAGCGCCCGGCGCGACGGAGCCCTGCTCTCGGTCACCGTGTGTCTGTGCAGCGCCCGGCGCGACGGAGCCCTGCTCTCGGTCACCGTGTGTCTGTGCAGCGCCCGGCGCGACGGAGCCCTGCTCTCGGTCACCGTGTGTCTGTGCAGCGCCCGGCGCGACGGAGCCCTGCTCTCGGTCACCGTGTGTCTGTGCAGCGCCCGGCGCGACGGAGCCCTGCTCTCGGTCACCGTGTGTCTGTGCAGCGCCCGGCGCGACGGAGCCCTGCTCTCGGTCACCGTGTGTCTGTGCAGCGCCCGGCGCGACGGAGCCCTGCTCTCGGTCACTGTGTGTCTGTGCAGCGCCCGGCGTGATGGAGCCCTGCTCTCGGTCACCGTGTGTCTGTGCAGCGCCCGGCGTGACGGAGCCCTGCTCTCGGTCACCGTGTGTCTGTGCAGCGCCCGGCGCGACGGAGCCCTGCTCTCGGTCACCGTGTGTCTGTGCAGCGCCCGGCGCGACGGAGCCCTGCTCTCGGTCACCGTGTGTCTGTGCAGCGCCCGGCGCGACGGAGCCCTGCTCTCGGTCACCGTGTGTCTGTGCAGCGCCCGGCGCGACGGAGCCCTGCTCTCGGTCACCGTGTGTCTCTGCAGTGCCCAGCACGATGGGGCCCTGCTCTCGGTCACCGTGTGTCTGTGCAGCGCCTGGCGCGACGGAGCCCTGCTCTCGGTCACCGTGTGTCTGTGCAGCGCCCGGCGTGATGGAGCCCTGCTCTCGGTCACCGTGTGTCTGTGCAGCGCCCAGCGCGACGGAGCCCTGCTCTCGGTCACCGTGTGTCTGTGCAGCGCCCGGCGTGATGGAGCCCTGCTCTCGGTCACCGTGTGTCTGTGCAGCGCCCGGCGCGACGGAGCCCTGCTCTCGGTCACCGTGTGTCTGTGCAGCGCCCGGCGCGACGGAGCCCTGCTCTCGGTCACCGTGTGTCTGTGCAGCGCCCGGCGCGACGGAGCCCTGCTCTCGGTCACCGTGTGTCTGTGCAGCGCCCGGCGCGACGGAGCCCTGCTCTCGGTCACCGTGTGTCTGTGCAGCGCCCGGCGTGACGGAGCCCTGCTCTCGGTCACCGTGTGTCTGTGCAGCGCCCGGCGCGACGGAGCCCTGCTCTCGGTCACCGTGTGTCTCTGCAGTGCCCAGCACGATGGGGCCCTGCTCTCGGTCACCGTGTGTCTGTGCAGCGCCTGGCGCGACGGAGCCCTGCTCTCGGTCACCGTGTGTCTGTGCAGCGCCCGGCGTGATGGAGCCCTGCTCTCGGTCACCGTGTGTCTGTGCAGCGCCCAGCGCGACGGAGCCCTGCTCTCGGTCACCGTGTGTCTGTGCAGCGCCCGGCGTGATGGAGCCCTGCTCTCGGTCACCGTGTGTCTGTGCAGCGCCCGGCGTGACGGAGCCCTGCTCTCGGTCACCGTGTGTCTGTGCAGCGCCCGGCGCGACGGAGCCCTGCTCTCGGTCACCGTGTGTCTGTGCAGCGCCCGGCGCGACGGAGCCCTGCTCTCGGTCACTGTGTGTCTGTGCAGCGCCTGGCGTGATGGAGCCCTGCTCTCGGTCACCGTGTGTCTGTGCAGCGCCCGGCGTGACGGAGCCCTGCTCTCGGTCACCGTGTGTCTGTGCAGCGCCTGGCGTGATGGAGCCCTGCTCTCGGTCACCGTGTGTCTGTGCAGCGCCTGGCGTGATGGAGCCCTGCTCTCGGTCACTGTGTGTCTGTGCATCGCCCAGGGCGATGGGACTCCGATCTCAGCCACTGTGTATCTGTGCAGCACCTGGCACGATGGGGCCCTGATCTTGATCACTGTGTGCCTGGGCAGCAACCGGCACAATGGGGCCCTGATCTCAGTCACTGTGTGTCTGTGCAGTGCCCAGCAGAACGGGGCCCTGATCTTGGTAACCATGTGTCTGTGCAGTGCCCAGTGCAACAGGACCCTGATGTTGGTTACTGTGTGTCGGTTCAGCGCCCGATACGACGGAGCCCAATCTTGGTTGGGACTTTACGGATTTCTTTAATACACGCACTGATATTTGTCATGGCTTTAGCAAACCTAATTGAGCAAAATGCAGCACTGCGCTTGAGGGCAGCTTGTTCCTCTCCACATGGGGGCACAAGACTGGGAGTCAGGGCTCCTGGGTTCTACCCCTGACTCCGGGAGGGTGTGGGGACCCGTGAGAGCAGAGGAGGTGTCACGGCTCCTGGGTTTTAGTCATGGATGGAGCTGTCAGTGCTTATTTGCTTTTTTCACTGTAGTATCTGAACACCTCCTACCAGAAGGTGTGTTCACCCACCACACCCCCTGTGGGGCAGGGAGCGTGCACTGTCAGCACAGAGCATTCAGGGACCTTGCCCAAGGTGACCCAGGCAGTCTGTGGCAGAGACTCAAAATGCTGGGAAATAGCCACTCGGGGGCAGCAGAGGATAAGGAAAGCGAAAGCGAAAGTTACATTTCTAACCAGAGGGGAACCCGCCCCAGGAACTGCAGTGGGGTTGCTCCTGATCTGTGCGAGATGAGTGCGGGAGAACCAGCCCCAGGGACTCCAGTGGGGTTACTCCTGATTTACACCAGGTGAGCGAGAGGAGAACCAGCCCCAGGGACTCCAGTGGGTTACTCCTCATTTAAACTGGGGGGGAGCGAGAGAGGAGGGCAGGACTGCCACGGCCCAGTTGCGTTCCACCCCTGAGGGCATTTGCTGAAGCTGGAGCCCGCTTTCAGGACAGGCTCAGCAGGTTCATATGATGGGAAATGCTCCACCCAGTTCACAGGGACAGAGGACAACTGGCTGAGCTGGGAGTCCTGGGCCCTCGGAGTGGCTGCAGACAAGAATCGCCCCAGAGCTAGGCCTGGCCAAGAGTGGCAGTGGGGGACTGGGCGCACCCTCTCACGCACTAGGGGATCAGCTCCACTGCACTGCCAGGGGCTGCAGGTGCCGAGATGGACTCCGGGATCACTCCTGATACTGTCTGTGCATCCCATACACCCATCTGTCTTTCTGTGCATCCCATACACCCTGTCTGTCTGTGCATCCTATACTCCCCTCTGCCTATGCATCCCATACAACCATCTTTCTGTCTGTGAATCCCAAACACCCCTCTATCTGTGCATTTGAAACACCCCTCTCTCTCTGCATCCCAAACACCCCTCTGTCCATCTTTACATCCCATACACCCTGTCCCTGTTTGTTAATTGAATACACCCCTCTGTCTGTGCATCCCATACACCCCTCTGTCCATCTGTTCATCCCATACACCCCTCTGTCTGTCTGTGCATCCCAGACACCCTCTGTCGGTCTGTGCATCCCATGCACCGAGTCCCTGTCTGTGCATTGAATACACCCCTCTCTCTGTGCATTCCATACAACCCTCTGTCTGTGCATACCAAACATTCTCTGTCTGTATGTATATCCTATCCAACTCTCTATCCATCTGTGCATCCCATACACCCCTCTGTCTGCATGTATATCCCATACAACCCTCTGTATGACTGTGCATCCCAGACATCCCTCTGTCCATCTGCACATCCCATACACCCTGTCCCTGTCTCTGTATCGAATACACCCCCCGTCTGTGCATCCCATACACCCTGTGCCTCTCTGTGCATCCCATACACCCCTCTGTCTGTCTGTACATCCCATATTCCCCTCCATCTGTGCATCCCATACTCCCCTCTGCCTATGCATCCCATACAACCCTCTTTCTGCCTGTGCATCCCAAACACCCCTCTGTCTGTGCATCTGAAACACCCCTCTGTCCATCTTTACATCCCATACACCCTGTCCCTGTCTGTTAATTGAATACACCCCTCTGTCTGTGCATCCCATACACCCCTCTGTCTGTCTGTGCATCCCAGGTACCCTCTGTTGGTCTGTACATCCCGTGCACCTAGTCCCTGTCTGTGCATCGAATACACCCCTCTCTCTGTGCATTCCATACAACCCTCTGCTTGTGCATACCAAACATCCTCTGTCTGTATGTATATCCTATCCAACCCTGTATCCGTCTGTGCATCCCATATGCCCTCTCTCTGTGCATCCCATAAACCCCTCTGTCTGTGCATCCCATACACCCCTCTGTCTGCATGTATATCCCATACACTCTTTCCCTGTCTCTGCACTGAATACACCCCCCTGTCTGTGCATCCCAGACACTCTATGTCTGTCTGTGCATCCCATACACTCTATGTCCATCTGTTCATCCCATACAACTCTCTGTCTGTTTGTGCATCCCAGACATCCTCTCTCTGTCTTTATATCCCATACACCTTCTGCCTCTCTGTGCATCCCATATGCCCTCTGTCTGTGCATCCCTTACACCCATTTGTCCGTCTGTACATCCTATACACCCTCTTCCTGTCTCTGCATCCCATACACCCCTCTGCCTGTCTGTGCATCCCATACACCGTCTTTCTGTCTGTACATCCCAAACACCCTCTGTCCGTCTGTTCATCCCACACCCCCCTCTGTCTGTGCATCCCAAACATTCCTCTGTCTGTGCATTCCATACACCAGTTTGTCCGTCTTTACATCCAATACACCCTGTCCCTGTCTGTGCATTGAATACACCCCTCTGTCTGTGCATACCAAACACCCTCTGCCGGTCTGTGCATCCCATACACCCCTCTGTCTGTGCACCATCTACACCCCTATGTCTGTCCGTGCATCCCATACTCCCCGCTGTCTGTGCATCACATATACCCTTCTGTCTGTCTGCACATCCCTTACATCCCTCTGTTTGTCTGTGCATCCCATACACGCTCTTCCTGCCTGTGCATCCCATACAACCTGTGTGTGTCTTTACAGCCCATGCAGCCCTCTGTCTTTCTGTTCATCCCATACACCCCCGTGTTTGTCTGTGCATCTGAAACACCCCTCTGTCCTTCTGTGCTTCCCATACACCCTTTGTCTATTTGTGCATCCCAAATACCCCTCTGTCTGTCTATGCATCCCAAACACCCCTCTGCCTGTCTGTGCATCCCATACACCCTCTGTCTATCTTGCATCCCGTACAACCTCTGTCCATCTGCGTATCCCATACACCTCTCTGTCTGTCTGTGCATCCCACTCACCAATCTGTCTGTCTGTTCATCCCATACAACCTCTCTCTGTCTGTCTATGCATCCCATACACCCCTCTACCTCTCTGTGCATCCCATGCACCCTCTGCCTGTCCGTGCAACCCTATATTCACCTCTGTGTCTGTCTGTCCATCCCACAGATCCTCAGCCTGCACTGATACCACGCTCTGCCCACACAAAGGTTGAGAATCATGGCCCCAAACACAGCCCCACACAGCAGATTTGTTCCATCCATGGCTCCTGGGCCCTGTGTGCCTTCAAAACTCTGCAGCCACTCCAGCACAAAAGGCCGTCTAGCATCAGGCCTGGCTTAGCCCTTCCTGAAATCTGGGCACGCTGACAGGCCATGCGGTGGGGCTGGTTCGGGAGCCAGAATTTCCCTTCCATGGGGAATTCTGACAGGCTGAATAATGTTTCTGATCTAAATTGGTGTGACACCCCCCATTTCTCCCCTGCCCCCCCAAATCCCCATGAAATGAAAATTCTGCAAAATCTCGATGTGGGACTGTTGAAATATTTTGTTTCATTCATCATTTCTTTTCTATACAAATGCCTGCATTTGGGGATGTAAACTGGTTCATTTCAACCTTATTGTTTCAATTTGTTTCGTTTAGAGTGTCCTATTGTATATTAAATTGACTATTATAAATATTGTTAGATTTATTATGATATATATACTATGGTCTATATTATATTATATTGACTAATATATAGTGCATATTACATTGATTATTATAATAAATGCTAAATAGGCTCAGAAGGATTTGATTTGTATCTGTAAATGTCAGTAAACATGGATTAACTAAACACACACACACTGATGAAAAAATATTTCCCTCGATGATACTGGAAATTTGCAGATAGGCAAAATAAGAATACTGCTGCTTGAGAACTTATTAGAGTTATTTAAACATGCTTACTTTGTATGTTTTGCCAAGTGATGTGAACAGTTTGTGTTTTACCAGTTATAAAGTGTTCACTTGCTAAGTGTTCAGCGCCTACTGTCGTTAAATAATTATCTGACCCCGTCCCCAATAATTTCCCACCGCTGTGAAAATTAAAATAAATAAAAATGGGGAAAAATGTTTAAACCCATGATTTGGCACAACTGTGAAAAGTTAAATCGATAAAAACTGAAAAAAAATGCTTAAAAGGAACTTTGATTTCATCCATCGAAATTATAAAAACAAAAATTGAATTGTCCCAAGCCTATATAAGTATTATTTTATAATATATTACATTTATTAATCTGTATATGATATACATTATTAAATACAGTGCATTATATGGAATATTAAATAATATATATTTGATTTCAGACTTTAATGTGATAAAAGTCACAGTGAAATTAATTGAAACGACACATTTCCAAGGCAGTATTTGACATGTTGACATGTTCCTGCAAAATATTTCAGTTATGATTAAACTGCTTTTTTCTATGGAAAAGGCGCCCCTCCCCACAAACTTCCCACCCACTTTTCTGCTCAGGCCCCTGATTCCTTTCTGCTTCTTTGAAACATGCAGCCCGTAGTCCCAGACATGCTGCCTGCCCAGCAAGGCTGTCCGGCATCCCCCGGCATGTAAGTGGACTGTGGGGTTTGACCCCAGGCCTTCATTGCTAGTAGCAGGAGCCTCATTTGCTGGAGCTGAAGGAGTAGCTCCTCCAGGTGGTGGCAATAGCAGGCTATTATCCTATTCCATGGAGCGGAGCCCAAAGGGACACATGCCCAGTGCTTGTGTGGGATCCCCATGCAGCAGCTTTCCCTCGTGGGATGAACCGCCCTCCTGGTTCCCACTGGCACAAGAAGGGGGTCTTCGGGTGAGCAGCTATTCCCCTTCTCATCCCTTGTCTCCTTGGTTTCCCTTTAGTTCATTGGCTTTTGTCCAGCCCTGAGGCCAGGAAGAGCCGCCCTGCCAGATGCCGGGAGCCCGTCGCCCACACTGCAGTGCTGCCCTGCTCTCAGCCATCCTCCTCCTGCACGTTCAGGCTGCAGCAACCGGTAAGGAGGCTCTGTCCTTAACAGTGCTGGGTGGTCACAGGGCCCCAGCTGGCTCTCACGTATGGCGGGGACAGTCTGGGGTGACTGCCCTGGTAATGCACTGGGCTCGGGGGTGAGAGCGCAGAATCTAGTGCTCACTCATATGCACAGTAACATGTGACAAATGGAGTCTCTGTCCCTCCCTCCTTCCATCCCCCCCCACATCCATCCCCATATACACCCCTCTATCCACCCACATCCATCCATCTCTCCATCCATCCACCCACATCCATCCATCCACCCACATCCATCTCCATACATACCTCTCCATCCATCCCCCCACATCCATCCCCATACACACCCCTCCATCCATCCCCCACATCCATCCCCATAGACACACCCCACATCCATTCCCATATATACCCCTCTATCTACCCACATCCATCCATCTATCCATCCATCCACCCATCCATCTCCCCACATCCATCCCCATACACCCCTCCATCCATCTCCCAACATCCATCCCCATACACACAAGCCTCCATACATCCCCATACACACCCCTCTATTCATCCACCCACATCCATCCCCATACACACCCCTCCCATGCACCTCCATCCATCCCCATACACACACTCCCTCCCTCCCTCCATCCATCCACACATCCATCCCCATATTCACCCCTCTGTCCCTCCACCTATCCCCCCCATAACCATCCCCGTACACACCCCTCCATCCATCCACTCCATCCATCCACTCCTTCATTTCCCATACACACACCCCTCCACCTTGGCCTCCACATACACACCATCCCTCCCTCCCTGCCTCCTTCCCCCCACTCTACCCCTCCCCCTCTTGCTCACAGCTCTCCCTGAGCCCCTCTCTCCAGGATCCGCTGGGGTGGCAGGTCTGGGGTCTGGGTTGTGTGAGAGGCAAAACCACTTCCCGCCAGTCCCCTCTGACCCCAGGCTTGTCTCTCTGCCCCTTTCCCCAGTGAGTTTCCAGGTTCTGGTTCCCTCCGGTCCCCTCTCTGCTCCACTGGGGGGCACCGTGCTGCTGCCCTGCCACCTCTCCCCTGCACTCAGTGCCCAGGCCATGCAGGTGAAATGGAGCCGGCCCCAGCTAGGCCAGGATGTCCACGTGTACCTGCCGGACGGGAGCGAGGTGCAGGGTGAGAGGTACCGGGGCAGGACGGAGCTCCTGCGGGACGGGATCCAGAGTGGCAGCCTGGCCCTGCGGATCTGGAACCTCACCCTGCGGGACGAAGGACGCTACCTCTGTGACTTCCAGTCTGACACCTACTTCAGCGATGCTGCGTTGGAGCTCCGCCTGATGAGTGAGTGATCCTGGGGTGGGGAGAGCCGGATTCAGCCTGTGATAGGGAGGGGTGGCTCGCGGTGGGGACTTTCCCATGCAGCCTGCTGAAGTCACAGGCCAGAAAACTTCCCCCAGTGACTCCTCCGTCCAGCCCAGAGCAGAGCCTGTGGGGCAGAGACGTCCAGGCTGCATGTAAGGACCCCGAGGTATGTGGGCTCCACCACAGCCCAGCAGAGCCTCCTTCCATAGAGGACGCCCTGCAATGGCAGATATGTGCCCCCTATTTCCAGTGTGGATGTCTCAGCTCCAGTGCCCAGCCATCGGCTCGCCCTCTTCTTGTGTCTGAGGAGCCTTCTACCCTCAGAAACTCTTCCCTGGGTAGAGCCCGGCAAGAGAAGTGTTGTAAGCCACGGGAGGTAACAGTGCCGTTTTCTGTGGTGCTCGTGAGGTATCAGCTGGAGGCCTGTTCAGGGTGCCCCAAAACCCTGGACAAGCTGGGGAGAGACCCGAGGAGAGCAACAAAACAATCAAAGATTTAGAAATCCAGCCCTAGGAGGAAAGGTTGAAAGAACGGGGCATGTCTGATCTTCAGAAGAGAAGACCGAGGGGGACCTGATAACAGCCTTCAGATACGTGAAGGGCTGTTACAAAGAGGATAGGGATCAAGTGTTAGCCATGGCCACTGAAGGTAGGACAAGAAGTAATGGGCTTAATCTGGAGCAAGGGAGATTGAGGTGAGATATTAGGGAAAACTTTGTAACTCTAAGGGGAGTTAAGCTCTGGACCAGGCTCCAAGGGAGGCTGTGGAAACCCCGTCACTGGAGAGTTGTAAGAACAGTTGGACAAACACCTGTCAGGGATGGTCAAGGTTTGCTTGGTTCTGTCTCAGCGCAGGGGGCTGGATATGATAACCTCTCAAGATACTATCCAGCCCTACATTTCTGTGACTCTAAGTCTTCTCTTGGGTAAACTAACTTACACAGGGGTGAGTGAGAGGGGAACCAGGCCCTGGTATGACCAGAAGGAATGAGGAGAGAACGAAATCAAGGGAGAATTCCTGTTGATTTGTTTCCCCCAGGCTCTGGCTCGGATCCCCTCCTCCACGTCAGTGTGTACAAGGACAAGGGGGTCTCGGTCACATGTCTCTCTGCAGGGTGGTACCCAGAGCCCAATGTGCTCTGGAGAAACAGCCATAAAAAAATCCTGAGTCCCGAGTCCGAACAGAAACTGCGAAGTGACAACGGCTTATTCAACGTCTCCAGCACCGTGGTGATGACCAAGAGCTCGGATCCAGCACTGACCTGCGCCCTCAGCCCTGGCTTGCCCGGCCCAGAGAAAGTATCGGCCATTTTCATTTCCGGTGAGCTGCTGATGGAACAAGGAAACACAGAGCTGGAGCCAGATCTCCACTGGTGGAGAATGGCATTTATAAATAGTGAGAACTTTATGGCAGGGGCAATCTCTTACTGCATATCAGTGCAGCGCCCGGCACAACAGGGCCTTGATCTCGGTCACTGTGTGTCTGTGCAGCATCTGGCACGATGGGGCCCCGATCTTGGTCACTGTGTGTCTGTGCAGCGCCCAGCACAACATTACCCTGAGCTCAGTTAGGCTGCTGGAGCCCTGGGACCCTCATCTATCATGTGACCACTATTGTCTCATTGTTCCATTGTATTCCACATCTGTCTTATCCATCTGTTTTGTCCTGTCTTATTATTAGATTGTTAGCTGTTGGGGTAGAGACCGTCTTTTGGTTCCCGAGTTTGTCCAGCCCCTAGCACAGGAGGTTCCTAGTCCATGGCTAGGGACCCGAGGTCATATGAATAATAAATAATAATAGTGGAATATCGTGATTAGAGCTGGCTTGAAAATGTTCAAGGCAGATGCATTTTTGTTGGAAGCAAACCTTTACTGGGAACGTGTCTATTTCAACCAGATATTTGACTGGAATTAGTCAAATCGAATCATTTCGACATTCTCATTTTGTTCCAAAAATGTCAAAATGTTTCATTTCAGCATCATCCTTTGGATTCAGTTTGTTTGGATTTTGATATTATATTGGCATATTCATACTCTACTAGATTAGAGTATATTTATATATTTTATATTAAGCCCATAGGATATATTTGTATTTAATAGTTTGTATTGTATTGTAACCTTTTGACATTACCAAAACCAAAACGGTTTGACGTCATTGAAATGAAACATTCTGAGGGCTCAGAATTGGATTTTTTAAAATTTTGTTTCCGACATTTCACCGTCCATTCCAACCAGGAACACCATCAAATTTTGATATATCGAAATTTCCGGTGGAATGGAAAGTCCATTTTCCAACCAGTTTGCCCGATATTTCTAATGTTAAAAAACAATCTCAGGGAATAAATATTAACAAAAGAACTGATTCCGGCCTTTTCTGTCTATCACAAAGGAGCTAAAAGGGTCCCACCATCTGTTACTAGGTTTGTTAATTATTTTGTGTCACATCTGCATGGGGCAGAATGGGTCATGAGAGTTAACCTGTGTTCTTCTCTTCCCCTGCAGACACTTTCTTCCCCAGAGTTTCCTCTTGGCGGGTCCCCCTCTATCTCATCCTGACGATATGCGTTTGCTTCCTCCCCTTGGTTTCCCTCTACCTATGGAGGATTCACAAAGAGAAAGGTAAAGCCTCCTGTGTAACCCCTTTGCCACCAGAAAGAAAGAAACGAGACATCCTTCAATAGATCTGTAGGTCCTTGGTGCTGTAGACCGCATAGATCCTTGGATGCTCACATGATTTGACCCTCCCTCTTTCTACCTGGGCATATTTTTCCCATTGCCGGTAATTCATGTTAAGAGAGGAAAGGAAATTAATCTTCACTTGGGTGTCAAATATTATAACGTTTCCCAGCCCTTCCGTTATCAGTATTTTCCTTGTGTGTACCCAAAGGCGCTGACTTTTGTTTTTGTAGGTGGATGCTCCACCCCCTCTCTGCCCTGAGGACCCGCCCCCAATCTGTCCCCCCCCAAGACCCCCCGCCCCCCCCCGTTCCTCTTCATACCTTCCCCCGAGCACCTCCTGCCCACTCGTCTCCGCCATCCCCTAAGTCCCCCTGCCTGTTCCTCTCCACCCCCTCCCCCGAATGTCCCCCTGCCCGCCCACCCACTGCTTGCTCCTCTCCGCCCCCGAGCACCTCCCACACACGCTCGCTCATCTCTGCCCCTTCCCCGAATGTCCACCCACCTGCTACTCGCTCCTCTCCGCCCCCTCCCCCAAGCACCTCCCACCGACTCCTCTCCGCCCCCTCCCCCTAGTGACCCCCTGCCCGCCCGCCCACCCACCGCTCGCTCCTCTCCGCCCCGAGCGCTTCCCGCTTGCACTGGCTACTCTCCGCCCCTCCCTCTAATGTCAGCCCACCTGCCGCTCGCTCCTCTCCGCCCCTCCCCCGAATGTCCCCCTGCCCGCCCACCCACTGCTTGCTCCTCTCCGCCCCCGAGCACCTCCCACACACGCTCGCTCATCTCTGCCCCTTCCCCGAATGTCCACCCACCTGCTACTCGCTCCTCTCCGCCCCCTCCCCCAAGCGCCTCCCACCGACTCCTCTCCGCCCCCTCCCCCTAGTGACCCCCTGCCCGCCCGCCCACCCACTGCTCGCTCCTCTCCGCCCCTGAGCGCTTCCCGCTTGCACTGGCTACTCTCCGCCCCTCCCTCTAATGTCAGCCCACCTGCCGCTCGCTCCTCTCCGCCCCTCCCCCGAGCGCCTCCCACCCACTCCTCTCCACCCCCTCCCTCGAGTATCCGCCAGCCCGCTGCTCACTCCTCTCCACCCGCAAGTGCCTCCTGCCCATGCTTGCTCCTCTCTGCTCCCTCCCCCAAGTGCCTCCTGCCCACTCTTCTCCGCCCCCTCCCCCGAGTGTCCCCCCGCCCACCTGCCCACCCGCCACTCTCTCTTCTCCACCCCCAAGTGCCTCCAGCCTATGCCCGCTCCTCTCCACCTCCTCCCCCGTGTCCCCTCATCCACCCACCACCGCTCACTCCTCTCAGCCTCCAAGTGCCTCCCACCCACTCCTCTCCGCCCCCTCCCTGGAGTGCTTCCCCCCTGCCGCCCACACGGTGCTCCTCCTTTCCATCCCTGAGTATCTCCCGCCCGCGCTCACTCCTCTCCGCCCCCTCCCCCAAGAGCCTCCAGCCCACTCCTCTCTGCCCCCTCCCCTGAGTATCCCTCTGTCCACCCACCCACTGCTCGCTCCTCTCCACCCCTGAGCACCTCCCACCCACTCCTCTCCACCCCCTCCCCCGAGTGTCCCCCTGCCCTCCTGCCACTTGCTCCTTTCCACCCCCAAGTGCCTGCTGCCCGCGCTCACTCCTCTCCGCCCCTCCCCCGAGTGTCCCCCTGCCCTCCCACCACTTGCTCCTCTCCACCCCCAAGTGCCTCCTGCCCGCACTCGCTCCTCTCTGCCCCTCCCAAGTGTCCGCCCACCCGCTGCTCGCTCCTCTCCGCCCCCTACCCCGAGCACCTCCTGGCCACTCCTCTCTGCCCCCTCCCCTGAGTGTCTCCCGCATCCACCCACCACCGCTCACTCCTCTCTGCCCCAAGCACTTCCTGCTCGCTCCTTTCCATCCCCTCCCCTGAGTATCTCCTGCCTGCCACTCACTCCTCTCCACCCCCGAGTGCCTCCCACCTGCGTTCACTCCTCTCCACCCCTCCCCAAGTGTCCCCCTGCCCGCCCACCCACTGCTCGCTCCTCTCCGCCCCCGAGTGCCTCCCACCTGCGTTCACTCCTCTCTGCCCCTCCCCAAGTGTCCCCCTGCCCGCCCACCCACTGCTCGCTCCTCTCCACCCCCGAGTGCCTCCCACCTGCGTTCACTCCTCTCTGCCCCTCCCCAAGTGTCCCCCTGCCCGCCCACCCACTGCTCGCTCCTCTCCGCCCCCGAGTGCCTCCCACCTGCGTTCACTCCTCTCTGCCCCTCCCCAAGTGTCCCCCTGCCAGCCCACCCACTGCTCGCTCCTCTCCGCCCCCGAGTGCCTCCCACCTGCGTTCACTCCTCTCTGCCCCTCCCCAAGTGTCCCCCTGCCCGCCCACCCACTGCTCGCTCCTCTCCACCCCCGAGTGCCTCCCACCTGCGTTCACTCCTCTCTGCCCCTCCCCAAGTGTCCCCCTGCCCGCCCACCCACGGCTCGCTCCTCTCCACCCCCGAGTGCCTCCCACCTGCGTTCACTCCTCTCCGCCCCTCCCCAAGTGTCCCCCTGCCCGCCCACCCACTGCTCGCTCCTCTCCGCCCCCGAGTGCCTCCCACCTGAGTTCACTCCTCTCCGCCCCTCCCCAAGTGTCCCCCTGCCCGCCCACCCACTGCTCGCTCCTCTCCACCCCCGAGTGCCTCCCACCTGCGTTCACTCCTCTCCGCCCCTCCCCAAGTGTCCCCCTGCCCGCCCACCCACGGCTCGCTCCTCTCCACCCCCGAGTGCCTCCCACCAACACTCGCTCCTTTCCGCCCCTCCCCCGAGTGTTCCCCTGCCCGCCCACCCACTGCTCGCTCCTCTCCACCCCCGAGTGCCTCCCACCTGCGTTCACTCCTCTCCGCCCCTCCCCAAGTGTCCCCCTGCCCGCCCACCCACTGCTCGCTCCTCTCCACCCCCGAGTGCCTCCCACTTGCGTTCACTCCTCTCCGCCCCTCCCCAAGTGTCCCCCTGCCCGCCCACCCACGGCTCGCTCCTCTCCACCCCCGAGTGCCTCCCACCAACACTCGCTCCTTTCCGCCCCTCCCCCGAGTGTTCCCCTGCCCGCCCACCCACTGCTCGCTCCTCTCCACCCCCGAGTGCCTCCCACCTGCGTTCACTCCTCTCCGCCCCTCCCCAAGTGTCCCCCTGCCCGCCCACCCACTGCTCGTTCCTCTCCACCCCCGAGTGCCTCCCACCTGCGTTCACTCCTCTCTGCCCCTCCCCAAGTGTCCCCCTGCCCGCCCACCCACGGCTCGCTCCTCTCCACCCCCGAGTGCCTCCCACCAACACTCGCTCCTTTCCGCCCCTCCCCCGAGTGTTCCCCTGCCCGCCCACCCACTGCTCGCTCCTCTCCACCCCCGAGTGCCTCCCACCTGCGTTCACTCCTCTCCGCCCCTCCCCAAGTGTCCCCCTGCCCGCCCACCCACTGCTCGTTCCTCTCCACCCCCGAGTGCCTCCCACCTGCGTTCACTCCTCTCCGCCCCTCCCCAAGTGTCCCCCTGCCCGCCCACCCACTGCTCGTTCCTCTCCACCCCCGAGTGCCTCCCACCTGCATTCACTCCTCTCTGCCCCTCCCCAAGTGTCCCCCTGCCCGCCCACCCACTGCTCGCTCCTCTCCACCCCCGAGTGCCTCCCACCAACACTCGCTCCTTTCCGCCCCTCCCCCGAGTGTCCCCCCGCCTGCCTACCGCCACTCACTCCTCTCCGCCCCCAAATGCCTCCCGCCCACGCCTGTCTGCTCTCCTGCCGTGAGGGCAAGTGACGGGGGGAGAGTGCAGAGGGGAGCGAGTGGGGAGGCAGGAAGAGATGCAGCACAGGCGGGGCCACGGGGGAAGAGGCCAAGTGGGGGCGGGGCCTTGGGGTGGAGTGCGGGTGGGGCCTCAGGGCAGGGCCACGGTCTGTGGGTATATTTTTTTTCCGTGGGCGCTTGAGCCCCGGAGCACCCCCAGTCATCATCTATGTGCGTACCACAGTAGCCTCTAGATACCCCACCTGAGATCTGTGCCCCCTTGTGTCGGGCGCTGCACAGACACCCCGGAAGAGATGGTCCCTGCTGTCTTGAGAGTTAACAGCACCCTCAGGTGGCCAGTGCCCTGTCAGTGAATGTGTTTCTCCGTTTGTTTTACAGGTGCCATGTACACACTGCTAAGTAAGTTTCTTCTTCACCGTCAGCCATTCCTGGGGGTTGGGCCATGTCAACTCAGACTGGGTAATGACTCCTTTGAATCAGGCTCCACCTGGCGAGGTTTCTGGTGGCGCCGGCGCAAGCGGCTCGGGGAAGGCAAAAGCCCTGGCAAATCTGGGGCTGGGGTATTACGCCCAGAGAGGCAGTGAGTGGGTCCCCTAGGGCAGGGGCGGGCAAACTTTTTGGCCTGAGGGCTGCATCAGGTTTCTGAAATTGTATGGAGGGTCAGTTAGGGGAGGCTGTGCCTCCCCAAACAGCCAGGCATGGCCCGGTCCCCACCCCCTATCTGACCATCCCCTCTGCTTCTCGCCCCCTGATGGCCCCCCGGGACTTCTGCCCCATCCAACCCTCCCATTCTCTGACGGCCCCCGGGGACCCCTGCCCCATCCACACCCCCCGGTCTCTGTCCCCTGTCCATCCCTGGATCTCCCGCCCCATTCAACCCCCCCCCTCCTTCCTGACTGCCCCCTGGGACCCCTGCCCATCCAACCACCCCTTCTCCCTGACCGATCCCGGACCCCCTGCCCCCGCCGCCCCATCCAACCCCCCCCCTTCCTGACTGCCACCCCTGGGACCCCTGCCCTATCCACCCCCCATGCTCCCTGTCCCCTGACCACCCCCGGAACCCCTGCCCCTGACTGCCCCCCGCCGCCCCATCCAACCCCTCCTCTCCTTCCTGACTGCCCCCCCTCGAACCCCTGTTCCCCGCCTTTCGACCGCCCTGACCCCTATCCACACCCCCAGCCCCTGACCAACCCCCGAACTCCCCTGCCCTCTATCCAACCCCCCCTCCCCCCCTGCTCCCTGCCCCCTTACTGTGCTGCACCGGAGCACCGGTGGCTGGCGGCACGGCTGCACCAGGACGGGCAGCGACGCTGCGCAGCACAGGTACAGACTAACACAGCTACCCCCTGATCCTTGACCTTCCCGATGTGATCCGCGCGGATTTTTCCTCTCAGAACTGCCTTGAATTTCAGGTATACAAAAATAAGTTCAAAAAGGCTCGAATCGGGAACTGAAGGTTTTGTTTGGGTCGAGGAGGTTCTTCTGATGGGACAAGGGAGGTGGGCAGACCTAGGCTGCCCCGGGTATCTCTGAGCATTGGTTCTCCCAGCGGGGTGGGTTTAATGCTGGGCCCAGAGCGAGAAATGAACAGGTTTGGAACCCAGGCCCCTGATAACGTGCTGTCTCTTTGTGTCCACAGAGGGAAGCCACGGTAGACCAAGTGAGTGTGGATTTGATCTCTAGACTATACGTAACTTAGCGAGGCAGCTCTGCCCTGGCCTAATGTTCTCTTCTCATTTCAGGTTGGAAAGAAGCATTTCTCAAAGCCGGTAAATCCAAAATGGAGAGTTAAGTCTAGCAGGGTATGGGTGGGCAACTGGGAGTCAGGACTCCTGGGTTCTAAGATTGGCTGTGGGAGGGGAGAGGAGTCTAGTAGTTAAGAAAAAGTGGGGGCTGGGAGTCAGGACTCCTGGCTCTGTCCCCAACTCTGGGAGGGGAGTGGGGTCTAGTGGGTTATGGGTGGGCACCTGGGAGTCAGAACTCCTGGGTTCTATCCCCAACTCTGGGAGAGAAGTGGGGTCTAGTGGGTTATGGGTGGGCAACTGGGAGTCAGGACTCCTGGGCTCTATCCCCAACTCTGGGAGGGGAGTGGGGTCTAGTGGGTTATGAGTGGGCAACTGGGAGTCAGGACTCCTGGGTTCTAACATTGGCCATGGGAGGGGGGAGGTGTCTAATAGATATGGGAAAGTGGGGGCTGGGAGTCAGGACTCCTGGGTTCTGTTCCAGCTCTGGGAGGGGCGTGGAGAGTCGTGGTTTAAGCAGGGTGCACCGTGCTCCTAGGCGATGTTTCTCCCTGACTCCCAGCTTTTGCTGGAGTTTTGCTTTAAAACGTCTCATTCTCCAGCTGTACCAATTTAAGTATTTGAAATGAGCAAACTGCCTTCCCTGAAACTGTCCCCACCCCCGGTCCCGCATCTGTCTATCTCTAGCGGACGTGACCCTGGACCCAAGAACAGCTCACCCCAGTCTGGAGCTGTCTGCAGACAGGAAAAGCCTAAAGAACATAGGTACAAGACAATCACTGCCTAATGGCCTGGGGAGATTCGACGTTTACTCGTGCGTGCTGGGCTCCGATGGCTATGAGTTGGGGACGCATTACTGGGATGTGGAGGTGGCCAGCACAGGGGGCTGGGCTCTGGGTGTCACCAGGGAGTCTGTCAGCAGGAAGGGATGGTTCAATTTCAGCCCCAAGCAAGGCACGTGGGCCATCCAGCTCTCCAGGGGCCAATACCGGGTAGTCACTGCAGAATGGAGCCCGCTGGACCTGCTGCAGAGCCCTGGCAAGATCAGAGTGTATCTGGACTATGAAGGAGGGGTTGTGTGCTTCTATGATGCTGACACCATGGCCCCCCTCCACGCCTTCACTGCCCTCTTTACGGGGAAGATCTACCCATTCTTCTGGGTCTGGTCTGTAGGGACCTCCCTTAGACTATGTTCCTGAGCCTCTCCCAGCCAGATCTCTGCACATGCAAACCTGCCAATGCATCACACCAGCCACCACAATTGGAGTGTGGGGGGGAAGACGCATGTTGTGTCAGTATGGGCTGTTGGCCATGTTTTATTAGTGAGGATCCCTTGCTGAAAGGCAGTTTTCACACTACGTCAATGGAAATAAACCTGTTCTTCAAAAAAGAAAAGCAAATTTCATCACACGCAAAGGTAACATCCACCTCTGACAAAGTGGAAATCGTCTGTGATATTTTTATGACACCTTTTTGTACTTCAGTTTCCCCTCCATGTTGCATTGTTACCCAGTGGGGGAAAAAGGCTGTTTGCTCTCAGGGCCCGCTAAGAGACATAGGTGTGGGTGTCGCCCGGCTGTCTGGGCCTCAGTCCCCATATCAGTGGAGTATCTGGGAAGACCGTGGCAAATCCAGTCACCAGGACATTGGCACCTACCATCCAAGGACCCAGAGGGAGATGGATTCCATCTCTGCAGGGAGCTGAGCAACATCCACCAGCTGGAGAACAGAGGACTGAAGTGTGGGGAGGTGTGGGTATAAGTTGGCTGCTCACCTGATGTCTGACTAAAGAGGTCAGAGGGGGAGACAAATGGAGCTTGACCATGGGGGTTCACTACAGCTTGGCTGGGCTCTTGGCTGACCAGAAAGGTCTATGCTTTAATGTTCAGTTCTCTGTGCTAACCTAAGGACTTCTTAGGCTGTGTCCAGCTGACCAATAAACCCGACTTCTTTGGACAATGCTATTTGAGTGTCACTGCAAATCCTGGCTGAGGTGCATGAGTCCCTGAAGCATGGACAAGTCTCTACCACAGGGCTGGATCCAGTCCACCAGCTGTTTTAATCCGGCCCTCGATCTCCCACTGGGGTGCGGGGTCTGGGGCTTGCCCCGCTCCAGCACTCCAGCCAGGGAGCAGGGTCTGGGGCTGCTCCACACGGCTCCCGGAAGCAGCAGCATGGCCCCCCTCCAGCTCCTATGTGTAGAGGCAGCCAGGAGGCTCCACTCTGAATACTGCCCCCTCCCCAAGTGCTGCCCTCTGCAGCTCCTGTTGGCCAGGAACCACAGCCAATGGGAGCTTCAGGGACAGTGCCTGCGGACAGGGCAGTGTGCAGAGCTGCCTAGCCATGCCTCTGGGTAGGAGCCAGAGAAGGGACATGCTGCTGCTTCTGGGAGCCGCTTGAGGTAAGCGCTGCCCAGTGCTTGCACCCCTGAGCCTCTCCCCGTGCCACAACCCTCTGCCCCAGCCCTGATCCCCCACCCACCCTCCATACCCCTCAATCCCAGCCCAGAGAACCCTCCAAAGCCCTCATCCCCAACCCCACCCCAGAGCCCGCACGCCTTGTACCCAACTCTCTGTCCCAGCCCTGAGCCCCCTCCCACACTCCAAACCCATCACCTTCACACATCACCTTCATATTGGTGCACATAACAAAATTCATTCCACACATGGCTGGGAAAAATTAGCGGGAATGCTGGCCAGGTGCCCAGGTAACAGGGGATTCAGTACCCAGACTGCAGCGGGTCTGCACCCAGTTTCTCTCTTCTTTTTGCTGCTCTGTCACTTTTCCAAAGGTGGAGAAGTTTGGTACAGAATGGACAAAGATAAAGAACACCCCTGCCGCCCAGCTATTACATGATTATTATTTATGGCTGTGTTTGTAGCATGGCAGTGCCTGGGAGCCCCTGACACAGACCAGACCCTGTGACGCTAGATGCTGTCTGCAAAAAGACAGGGGAAAGATAATCAAAGAAAGTTTTAAGTGAGTCGTTTGGGCTCTTACATTCAGTGGCAGGAGAGGTGGGGAAACCTGGGAAGAACCACCCCCCCCAAAGTCTAAAATATTTTACAAATCCAAATGAAAACCGCCATTCAACACAACAGGAAAAGGGCCTCATTCCAAAATTCCCCATGGAAAACATCAACGACGACACCTTTTTGGGTGGGTTGAAACATTCCCAGTCATGGGTTGTACTAGCCCAGCCATGGAGTGAGGCCCACCAAGGGACATCTACACTGGAATAAAAGATCCATGGCTGGCCCACAGCAGCTGACTCACATTTGTGGGGCTCAGGCTGCGGAGCTGAAAGTTGCTGTGTAGACGTTCAGGCGGGGGTTGGAGCCTGGCCCCTGGGACCATGCAAGCAGGGAGGATCCCAGAGCCAGGACGCCAATCCAAGCCTGAACATCTACACAGCAACATTTAACCTCCGAAGTCAAGCCCTGTGAGCCCAACTCAGCTGACCCAGGCCAGCTTCAGCCATGCAGTGGGGCTTGTATTCCAATGTAGCTGAAGTCAATGGGGCTACAGCCGGTGTCAGTGGGCTATAGCTCCATTGGAGTCATGGGCCAGATCCCCAGCTGGGGTCATAAAATCAGAGAACTGGAAGGAACCTCGAGAGGTCATCCAGTCCCCTGCACCCATGGCAGGACTAAATATGATCTAGACCAGTGGTTCCCAAACTTGTTCCGCCACTTGTGCAGGGAAAGCCCCCGGCGGGCCCGACTGGTTTGTTTACCTGCCGCGTCCGCAGGTTCGAGCGATCACAGATCCCTGCGGATGCAGCAGGTAAACAAATGGGCCCGGCCCGCCAGGGGCTTTCCCTGCACAAGCGGTGGAACAAGTTTGGGAACCACTGATCTAGAGCATCCCTGACAGGTGTTTGTCCAACCTGCTCTTAAAAATCCCCAATGATGGAGACTCAACAGCCTCCCTAGGCAATTTATTCCAGTGCTTCACCACCCTGACAGTTGCTGCAATTTAAGCCCATTGGCTCTTGTCCTATTCTCAGAGGTTAAGAACAATTTTTCTCCTTCCTCCTTGTAACAACCTTTTATGTACTTGAAAACTGTTATCATGTCCCCTCTCAGTCTTCTCTTCTCCAGACTAAACAAATCCAATTTTTTCAATCTTCCCTCATAGGTCATGTTTACTAGACTTTTCATCATTTTTGTTCTCTGGACTTTCTCCAATTTGTCCACATCTTTCCTGAAATGTGGTGCCCAGAACTGGACACAATACTCCAGTTGAGGCCTAATCAGCGCGGAGTAGAGCGGAAGAATTACTTCTCATATCTTGCTTACAATACTCCTGATAATGATGTTTTCTTTTTTTGCAACAGCATTACACTGTTGACTTATATTTAGCTTGTGATCCACTATGACCCCCAGATCCCTTTCTGCAGTACTCCTTCCTAGGCAGTCATTTCCCATTTTGTATGTGTGCAAATGATTGTTCCTTCCTAAATTGAGTACTTCGCATTTGTCCTTAATGAATTTCATTCTATTTACTTCAGACCATTTCTCCAGTTTGTCCAGATCATTTTGAATATTAATCCTATCCTCCAAAGCCCTTGCAACCCATCCCAGCTTGGTATTGTCCGCAAACTTTATAAGTGTACTCTCTATGCCATTATCTAAATCATTTATGAAGATATTGAACAGAACCGGACCCAGAACTGATCCCTGCGGGACCCCACTCGTTATGCTCTTCCAGCATGACTGTGAACCATGGATAACTACTTTCTGGGAACAATTTTCCAAACAGTTATGCACCCACCTTGTCGTAGCTCCATCTCGGTTGTATTTCCCTAGTTTGTTTATGAGAAGGTTATGAGAGACAGTATCAAAAGCCTTACTAAAGTCAAGATATACCACATCTACCGCTTCCCCCCTATCCACAAGGCTTGTTACCCTGTCAAAGAAAGCTATCAGGTTGGTTTGACACGATTTGTTCTTGACAAATCCATGATGACTGTTATTTATCACCTTTTTATCTTCTAGGTGTTTGCAAATTGATTGCTTAATTATTTGCTCCATTATCTTTCCGATTATAGAAGTTAAGCTGACTGGTCTGTAATTCCCCAGGTTGTCCTTATTTCCCTTTTTATAGATGGACATTATATTTGCCCTTTTCCAGTCTTCTGGAATGTCTCCCATCTTCCATGACTTTTCAAAGATAATTGCTAATGGCTCAGATATCGCCTCAGTCAGCTCCTTGAATATTCTAGGATGCATTTCATCAGGCCCTGGTGATTTGAAGGCATCTAACTTGTCTAAGTAACTTTTGACTTGTTCTTTCTCTATTTTAGACTTTGATCAATGGGCCGTAGCTCCATTGGAATCAATGGGGCCAGATCCCCAGCTGGGGTCAATGGGCCATAGCACCATTGGAGTCAATGGGGTCAGATCCACAGCTGGGGACAATCAGCGTCACTCCACTGGAGTCAGCATCCCTCTGATCAGAGCTTCCAAGCTTGCTCTGTAAGTGAGCTGGAGCTTGCTAGCTAGCAGCCGTCTCCTTCCCACAACCCTCCACCATCCCAGCCCTGGCACAAAGTCCATAGCCCTTGGTGATTGCCACCAAGAGAGCGAGATACCACGCCCATTGCTGCAGCAAAGGCTCAAAATTCTACTGGGCAGGGGCCGTCGGGATCCAATCCCAAGGGGGCAGTGCTGCCCGTGCCCCTGCTCCAGGGGCAGCCCACAGGGAATGGAGCTGAGAGTGTGGTGGTGCTTTGCAGGACAGTGGGAGAGGTAGATGCATCCAGCACTATAGCACCTGCCTTGAGGATATTGACAGGGGTCCCGGAGGGGAGAGGAATTGCCCCAGGGCTAAAACCTAGTACAAGATCTAGTCTCCATTTACACACCCCAGGGGTGTGAGAATTCACTGCCCTGATACTTCCAATCTGCCCATCTAATTTGGGAGTGCTCAGAAATCCCCTTTCCCTGGGCCCGCCAGAGGACCCCAAGATAATGAGTGATGCCCAAGACTGGCTGCTCCCAGCCAGGAGACGGGTCGGTGGAAATGGAAGGGGGAGACATTCAAAATGCAGCCTGAGCAGATGGGGTGGCTGGCTCTCACTTTTCCCTCCTATTTTCGACGTCTCGACTCAAGGAATATTTCCAACACTCCTCTGAACAACATACTAATCCACAGACACCTTCCTACCAACACTACAAAAACAAGGATTCTGGGTGGACTCCTCCTGAAGGTTGAAACAACAGACTGGACTTCTACATAGAGTGCTTCCACCGACGTGCATGGGCTGAAATAATGGAAAAGCAGCATCACTTGCCCCACAACCTCAGCCGTGCAGAACACAATGCCATCCACAGCCTCAGAAACAACTCTGACATCATAATCAAAAAGGCTGACAAAGGAGGTGCTGTTGTCATCATGAATAGGTCGGAATATGAACAAGAGGCTACTCGGCAGCTCTCCAACACCACTTTCTACAAGCCATTACCCTCTGATCCCACTGAGGGTTACCAAAAGAAACTACAGCATTTGCTCAAGATACTCCCTGAAAAACCACAAGATCAAATCCGCACAGACACACCCCTGGAACCCCGACGTGGGATATTCTATCTACTACCCAAGATCCATAAACCTGGAAATCCTGGGCGCCCCATCATCTCAGGCATTGGCACCCTAACAGCAGGATTGTCTGGCTATGTAGACTCCCTCCTCAGGCCCTACACTACCAGCACTCCCAGCTATCTTCGAGACACCACTGACTTCCTAAGGAAACTACAATCCATTGGTGATCTTCCTGAAAATACCATCCTGGCCACTATGGATGTAGAAGCCCTCTACACCAACATTCCACACAAAGATGGACTACAAGCCATCAGGAACACTATCCCCGATAATGTCACGGCAAACCTGGTGGCTGAACTTTGTGACTTTGTCCTCACCCATAACTATTTCACATTTGGAGACAATGTATACCTTCAAATCAGCGGCACTGCTATGGGTACCCGCATGGCCCCACAGTATGCCAACATTTTTATGGCTGACTTAGAACAACGCTTCCTCAGCTCTCGTCCCCTAATACCCCTACTCTACTTGCACTATATTGATGACATCTTCATCATCTGGACCCATGGAAAAGAAGCCCTTGAGGAATTCCACCATGATTTCAACAATTTCCATCCCACCATCAAGCTCAGCCTGGACCAGTCCACACAAGAGATCCACTTCCTGGACACTACAGTGCTAATAAGCGATGGTCACATAAACACCACCCTATACCGGAAACCTACTGACGGCTATTCCTACCTACATGCCTCCAGCTTTCACCCAGACCACACCACACGGTCCATTGTCTACAGCCAAGCTCTACGATACAACCGCATTTGCTCCAACCCCTCAGACAGAGACAAACACCTACAAGTTCTCTATCAAGCATTCTTACAACTACAATACCCACCTGCTGAAGTGAAGAAACAGATTGACAGAGCCAGAAGAGTACCCAGAAGTCACCTACTGCAGGACAGTCCCAACAAAGAAAATAACAGAACACCACTAGCCATCACCTTCAGCCCCCAACTAAAACCTCTCCAACGCATTATCAAGGATCTACAACCTATCCTGAAGGATGACCCATCACTCTCACAAATCTTGGGAGACAGGCCAGTCCTTGCCTACAGACAGCCCCCCAACCTGAAGCAAATACTCACCAGCAACTACATACCACACAACAGAACCACTAACCCAGGAACCTATCCTTGTAACAAAGCCCGTTGCCAACTGTGCCCACATATCTATTCAGGGGACACCATCACAGGGCCTAATAACGTCAGCCACACTACCAGAAGCTCATTCACCTGCACATCTACCAATGTGATATATGGCATCATGTGCCAGCAATGCCCCTCTGCCATGTACATTGGTCAAACTGGACAGTCTCTACGTAAAAGAATAAATGGACACAAATCAGATGTCAAGAATTATAACATTCATAAACCAGTCGGAGAATCTCTCTGGTCACGCGATTACAGACATGAAAGTTGCGATATTACAACAGAAAAACTTCAAAACCAGAGTCCAGCCAGAGACTGCTGAATTGGAATTCATTTGCAAATTGGATACAATTAACTTAGGCTTGAATAGAGACTGGGAGTGGCTAAGTCATTATGCAAGGTAACCTATTTCCCCTTGTTTTTTCCTACCCCCTTCCCCCCCCCCCCCCTTCCTCAGACGTTCTTGTTAAACCCTGGATTTGTGCTGGAAATGGCCCACCTTCATTATCATACACATTGTAAGGAGAGTGATCACTTTAGATAAGCTATTACCAGCAGGAGAGTGGGGTGGGGGGAGAAAACCTTTTGAAGTGATAAACACCCATTTTTTCATGATCTGTGTGTATAAAAACATCCTCACTGCATTTTCCACTTTTATGCATCCGATGAAGTGAGCTGTGGCTCACGAAAGCTTATGCTCAAATAAATTGGTTAGTCTCTAAGGTGCCATAAGTACTCCTTTACTTTTCCCTCTGTCACGCACGGTTAGCCGGTGGGACTCCCTGCTACCGCGTGTCACTGTGAGATTAGCAGGGCTCGGGTCCGAGAGAGGAGTGGATGGTTGCATGGATAAGGATAAGGAGAACAGCCAGGCGGGAGGAAAGCAGCGCTGTAACAAACAGCGGGGGAGAGCCACAGACAGAGACGCTGTCTAATGCTGGGGAGCGAGGAAGGAATTAACCCACATGGGTGGTTTATCCTGCTAGAGCCCCCTCACCGGACTGTTACACCTGCCACTGCACAGCTGGCACTGTTGGAAACTAGACACCAGGCTAGCTGGACCCACTGATCTGTTCTGTGGAAGCGGAGGGTGAGATACCAGCTGGCTGGACCCACTGATCTAATGTGGGGTGGCAAGGGGGGCGGTACCAGACTGTGGGTCTGACCTAGGGTTGCCAACAGTCCCTTATTACAAGGGGCGCCCCTTATTTCGTCATCTCTGTAAAAGAAGAGCGGGAGTTGCCGAGCGCTGCAGAAAGCAGCAAGAAACGCCCCTGGGGAAGGGGAAAGTGCTGCATCGTACACAGGGTTCACAGTTTGCTCTCTGGCTCTCAGCGCCCCCACCCCCATAGTCCCAGCGCCCCAGCTGCTCGGTGTTCTCATTAATGGTCATAATCCTAGCGGGGGGAGGAGGCTAGAAAACAGGCCCTTGGTTTTGAAACCCAGCGTTGGCACCGCTGGGGGGCAGGGAGGGGGCAGAGTCCGCTGGGTGCAGCCCGGCTGTGCAGCCCGGCTGTGCAGCCCAGCCCCAGCCATGCGTTGTCTGGCTGTCCCGGGGCGGGGCTCAGTGGCTAGGCTGCGAACGCCCCGGGGGGGAGGGGAATTTCCTTGCCCTGCAGCGGAGTGGGCGGTGTCGGGGCCGTCTCCAAAATACTCCGCCTGGTTCCCGTCCGGGTCTCGTGTTCACAAAACCCCAGGACATCCCGCCTGCTCCTGACCCCATGAAACCGCCCCCTGGCCCTGAGCACCCGGACACACTTCCTGGGCCAGCTGCTTCCAGAAAGGGGAGCTTCTGAGACGACCCGGACAGCTGGCACCCCTGCTTCCCAGCCCCCCCTCCGCCGGTAGGACTGCGGGAGCCCTTCTGTCAGGCAAAGAAAGGGGGGACCGCTGCCCAGAAAGATGGGGGGCTCCGGGGGACAACGACAGGAAACGATTTGTTGTAGTGGCGCTGGAACAGTGTGTCCAGTGGGGGTGCTGAGAGCTATGGAACCAAATTGTAAACCCTGAGAAACCACTTCGGGCCAGGGGGTGCGGCAGCCCCCCCCCAGTTCCAGCCGCTGTGCTTTGTTGATACATTATTCACCAGCCCCTGGGAGGAAAGGGCGATTTCTCCATTTCCCCACGTTTAAATGAGTTAATTAACTAGTTTTTCTCCTGCTGAATTATTTTTACCGCCATGTTACTGTGTGTCACTTCCTCCAGCTCAGAGAGGGAGACAGTTAATGGCTGGGATGCAGTGCGGGGTGACTTTCACTTGAACATTTCTTCTTTCTTTCCTTCTGTACTAGGGAGGGGAAAAAGTCTGAAAAGCAGCCAAAAGCTGGGCTTTTTTTCTGCCATTTCCAAGCAAAACACATTGTGGAAAAGCCAGGTAAACGTGGGGAGGAGGGGGTTCTTTCCTTGCAGGTTTTGCTGCTGACAGTTTTATTTCCTGTGGAAAGCGAAAATAATTTCTTAGGAGAAAATGCTGATTTTGCAGGAGGCCCTGTTGTTTCAAGGAGAAAGCTTTTGGTTGAAGAACTGACCTGTTGGGGGGCTCACGGGTGTTTAGCCTTCCCACGTCCCATGCGGATGAGGAGCCCGGAGCCCGATGCCCCCTCTGCACGGTGACCAATGTTCTGTGGCGGTGCCGGGAGACATCTCCCAGAGGCCCACAGGATGAAGAGCACCCAACGCTGCAATCAGGCCATACCAGTTGCCTTCTGCCTCCTCCTGGGCATTGGGATGGCAGCCCCAGGTGAGATTGGCGTGTGTGCAAAGGGGACACCGTCAGGATGTGATCCAATCTGTTCCAAACCAGAACAAATTGTGCAATTTCACAACTATTGCATCTTAGTTCCACATCCCATCGGTAGCACAGGGCACAAAACAACTCGGGTGGCCAGTGCCCACCGAGCCATGGGTGGCTCGAACCCTCACAAGATGTTGGGTGCTAGAGAAGATGACCTGTTGGTTAACAGGGGGCAGCGCCCCGAGATACAACACCACCCTCTACTGGGGCTCGTCTACACCCGATTCACCAACGCAAATGGGTTAAAAGCTTTCTAGTTTAACTGGCCCTATCACCAGTATGGGCAACTCTCTGGTGGCTTCCCACTAGTTCTCCCAGTTGGCCTCAGGCCTGGAAATTGATGAGTGTGAGCTACGTGGCTAAGAGCCAAGTTTAAATTGGTTTAAGAGCATGAACACATGCAAACACACACCCGCAGGTCCAGTTAAATCTATTTCACATCACAGCTGTAGCTAGACCTCCTCTTTCTGGGGTTGGTCTGTAATAACACACTTACATGCTGGTTTTACACTTCTTCAGCACATAGGATACGCCCAAAAGGGGAGCAGAGTTGAGGTTGTTCAAGCCTCCAGAAATCTGACAGCTCCTGACTTTTGAATGCTTGATTAGCTACCTAGTGTTCTTTTGATGTCGTGTCATTGGAGGTAATTTCTGTTACAGTAGCACCTAGAGATGCCATAGTGTCTGGCACGGCACAGATACACAGTGACCGAGATCAGGGCCCCATCGCACTGGGCGAGGCACAGACACACAGTGATCGAGATCAGGATCCCGTTGCTGCACAGACACACAATGCCCTGCCCCAAAGAGCAAATGCTCTAATAATAACATCTAGTTCTTATCTAGCACTTTACATCAGTAGATCTCAGGGTGTCTTGCAGAAGAGACCAGTATCATTATCCACACAGTACACCTGGGGAAACCGAGGCATGGACAGGGAAGTTCCTTGCCCACATTCACTCAGCAGGCCAGTGCAGAGCCAGGAATGAACCCAGGACTCCTGCCTCCCAGGCCAGCACTCTAGCAACTTGGCCACAGTGCCTCTAAAAACGCCTGGATCGTTATCCCCATTTCCCAGCAAGGGCGTTGAGGCAGAGAGGAATGGGGTGACTGGCCTGCAGATACACCAGGGGTTGGTGGCAGAGCTGGGAACTGAGCCCGTCAAGCCAGTCACCCCTTGGTGGGGACTCACTGACCATCAGCCCCCTCCCCCTCCCATGCTCTCTGACCAGACACTGTTTCTCCCCCAGAATCATTCCATGTGCTGGGTCCCGCCAGCCCCATCTCCGCCCCACTGGGGGGCACTGTGCTGCTGCCCTGCCACCTCTCCCCCGCGCTCAGCGCCCAGGCCATGCAGGTGAAATGGAGCCGGCCCCAGTTGGGCCAGGACGTCCACGTCTACTGGCCGAACAGGAGCGAGGTGCAGGGCACGGGTTACCAGGGCAGGACGGAGCTCATCACCCAGGGCCTGGCCCATGGGAATGTCTCCCTGAGGATCCAGGACGTCCAGCCATCAGACGAAGGGCAGCACTTGTGCGAGGTCCAGTCACCCAGTCACTACAGCACGGCCCTGCTGGAGCTCAGCGTGACGGGTGAGCAGCTCCGACTGCGTGCGGCTCGCTCCCATGGGAACACTAGGCGTCGCAGTGCAATGGGGGATTGTGACACGTCCTCGGACCCGTGCACTTCCTGCTGCATTTCACCTGCAGATTCAGAAGCGGAGATTTCCACAGTTGGCCTGGGGATTTGGGTACCCAGCTCCCATTAAAATTCCCTGGGATGCCTCCCCAGAGTGCAGCCTTTAGAATTGCCATTCCCAGAATCAAAGGCTTAAAAGTGTGGGGGGCAGACCCCCAGCCGGTGTACGTAGCTCCATTGGAGGCAATGGGGCCAGATCCCCATCTGGGGTCAGTTGGCCGTAGCTCCACTGGAGTCAATGGGGCCAGATCCCCAGCCGGTGTCAGAGGGCTGTAGCTCCATTAGAGTCAGTGGGGCCAGATCCAAAGCTGGTGTCAATTGTCCGTAGCTCCACTGGAATCAGTGGGGCCAGATCTGCAGCTCAGGTCAATGGACCATAGCTCCATGAGAGTCAATGGGCCAGATTCCCAGTTGGTGTCAATCATCCATAGCTCCACTGGAGTCAATGGGGCCAGATCTCAGCTGGGGTCAATGGGCTGTAGCTCCAGGAGAGTCAATGGGGATAGATCCCCAGCTGGGGTCAATGGGTCGCAGCTCCATTGGCGTCAATGGGGCATATCCCTGGCTTTGTAAAGTGCTTTGAGATCACTGCTATCACAGATGTGTTAATCATTCTTACCGTGTTAACTTTTTGCTTCTGATTCTCCATCCCCCAGGCTCTGGCTCAGACCCTGTCCTGCACATGGCTGGGTACAAGGACTGGGGGGTGTGGGTCTTGTGTCTCTCTGCGGGGTGGTACCCGGAGCCCCACGTGCTCTGGAGGAATGGCCGTGGGGAGACCCTGAGCCCCAGGTCTGAACAGAAACCGTGCAGTGACAACGGCCTATTCAACGTCTCCAGCTCCTTGGTGGTGACTGAGAGCTCGGACCCAGCACTGACCTGCACCATCAAAGCCGGCTTCTCCAGCCCAGAGAGAGAGACGACTATTCGTATCACAGGTGGGCTGCCCGCACACCTCAGGTTCCTCCCTGATGCTTATCCACATGGCTTGGCCTCATTGCAGACAGGGGGTGACTCTGGATGGACCCCAGGGAAGCTGAGATCAGAATCCAGCCCTGCCCCCAGTGCAGGCAGGGGTGACTCTGGATGAACCCCAGTGGAGCTGAGATCAGAATCCAGCCCTGTCCTCATTGCAGTTGGGGAGTGACTCCAGACTGACTCAAGGCAAGCTGAGATCAGAATCTGGCCCTGCCCCCAGTGCATTTGGGGGGTGACTCCAGATTAGCCCACGGGAGCTGAGCTCAAAATCTGGCTCTCAGCCCTCAGTACCTCCACTGACTTCGCCTTTCCCAGCAAAGTGCTTAGGAGTGCTCTTGCTGCTCCTCTGAGAAGTTGCAATGTGTGTTCTCCCTCAGGGCTCTTCCCCAGGCATGCCCCGGAAATGTGGGCCTTTCTCATCTTTCTACCAATATGTCTCTTCCTCGTGCCCTTGGCTGTTTATCTCTTTCGAAAGCTCCAGGTACTCAAAGGTAACAATCTCACTCCAGGCAGTGCAGTAGGGAATATGTTTCACAGAGTGGCCAATACTTTTTTCTAAGGGAATGTGTGGGTTACAGACAGAAAATTCCATACAAACTACTTCTTTCCTGGAAGGTGGAAGTCATCCCTGTGCAAACAAGATCAGGGTCCCGTTGCGCTGGGCGCTGCACAGACACACAGTGACCAAGATCAGGGCCCCATTGTGCTGGGCGCAGCACAGACACACAATGACTGAGATCAGAGCCCCGTCATGCCTGGTGCTTCACAGACACACGGTGACTGCGATCAGGGCCCTGTCAGGCCAGGCACTGCAAAGACACACGGTGACGGTCTCCCTCCCCTACAGAGCAAAATAAAATAAAGAGTCAAAATAAACAAAGGGTGTGAGGGGAAACTGAGGCAGAGAGCAGTGTCTTTCCCAAGCTCTCCAAGCAGTTCAGCAGCAAATCCAGGAACCGAAATCAGCACTTCTAATGGCCTGTTCAGTGCTCTAACCATCGGCCCATGCTGCCTCTTTGGCTTAATCGGGGGAAAGCTGAGAGGAAGGAGAGAGATAAGCCCAAATGATTGTGCCTAAGCCCTGTCCAGCACCACGGATCCCAGGGAAACTGGCCATCAGGCATGCCAGTCCCTGCACTCTCCCTGGCCAGTCACGTGTCTCTCTCAGGCTTGCTCGGCCTATATGACCTCCTGGCAATGAGGCACTTTCTGGAGGGTTTCCGGGAGCACAGACCGGGCTAAGAATTCATTCCTAGAGGGTGCAAATGGACACCCACTGGGGGCTGGGCCAATGGATTCTCCCTAGCTGCCCCCTCTAGGACGCACATACGTTCCCCCAGAGCCACAGGCGCCCCTCGGTCTATCCCAGGAGGTGGGAATGGGATGGGAATGGCATATGTGCTCAGTGGGAGGTGAGGGAGAAACAGCCGTAGTGGGACGATAGAGATGAGCCACACAGGGCGCAGGAAATCCCCCTTGAGTGTCGCTCCTGTTCACAGCCTCACCTGTTGCTTTCTCTTCCAGGGGAGGTGTCCAAAGAGCGTGGTGAGTATTTCCAGCACATGGTAACTCGTGTCTCTATAACATCGCCTCAGCACCCATCGCGTAATAGTGTATCAGGGCAGAACCGAGAGATCCCACCCAAGATCAGGACCCCGTTGTGCTGGGCGCTGCACAGACACAGTGACTAAGATCAGGGCCCTGTTGTGCCAGGCGCTGCACAGACACATGGTGACCAAGATCAGGGCCCCATCATGACAGGCTCTGCACAGACACACGATGACCGAGATCAGAGCCACGTTGTGCCAGGTTTTGCGCACACACCCACATAGCCAGGAAGGAGGCTGAGGGACCCGGAAGAGGGTGAAGGATCAGAGATGCTTCAGAGGCTGGAGTGGGGAAAGCAAAGATGCTGCCTAGGGTCAGGGTCAGCTGAGGTGGGGAGAGATGGGAGAGAGATCTGCAGGGGGTGGCACCCACCGTGGGATCATAGAATATCAGAGTTGGAAGGGACCTCTGGAGGTCATCTAGTTCAACCCCCTGCCCAGAGCAGGACTAATCCCTAACTAAATCATCCCAGCCAGGGCTTTGTCAAGCCTGACCTTAAAAACTTCTAAGGAAGGGGATTCCACCACCTCCCTAGGTAACGCATTCCAGTCTTTCACCAGCCTCTTAGTGAAAAAGTTTTTCCTAATATCCAACCTAAATCTCCCCCACTGCCACTTGAGACCATTACTCCTTGTCCTGTCACCTGCTATCACTGAGAATAGTCTAGATCCATCCTCTTTGGATCCACCTTTCAGGTAGTTAAAAGCAGCTATCAAATCCCCCCTCATTCTTCTCTACGGTAGACTAAACAATCCCAGTTCCCTCAGCCTCTCCTCATAAGTCATGTGTTCCAGTCCCCTAATCATTTTTGTTGCCCTCCACTGGACTCTTTCCAGATTTTCCATGTCTTTCTTGTAGTGTGGGTCCCAAAACTGGACACAGTACTCCAGATAAGGTCTCACCAATGTCGAATAGAGGGGAACAATCACATCCCTCGATCTGCTGGCAATGCCCCTACTTATACACCCCAAAATGCCACTGGCCTTCTTGGCAACAAGGGCACACTGTTGACTCATATCCAGCTTCTCGTCCACTGTCACCCCTAGGTCCTTCTCTGCAGAACTGCTGCCTAGCCATTCGGTCCCTAGTCTGTAGCGGTGCATTGGATTCTTCCGTCCTAAGTGCAGGACTCTGCACTTGTCCTTGTTGAACCTCATCAGATTTCTTTTGGCCCAATCCTCCAATTTGTCTAGGTCCCTCTGTATCCTATCCCTACCCTCCAGCGTATCTACCACTCCTCCCAGTTTAGTGTCATCTGCAAACTTGCTGAGGGTGCAATCCACACCATCCTCCAGATCATTAATGAAGATATTGAACAAAACCGGCCCCAGGACTGACCCTTGGGGCACTCCACTTGATACCGGCTGCCAACTAGACATGGAGCCATTGATCACTACCCGTTGAGCCCGACAATCTAGCCAACTTTCTAGCCACCTTATAGTGCATCCATCCAGCCCATACTTCTTTAACTTGCTGACAAGAATACTGTGGGAGACCGTATCAAAAGCTTTGCTAAAGTCGAGGAATAACACGTCCACTGCTTTCCCTTCATCCACAGAACCAGTTATCTCATCACAGAAGGCAATTAGATTAGTCAGGCATGACTTGCCCTTGGTGAATCCATGCTGACTGTTCCTGATCACTTTCCTCTCGTCTAAGTGCTTCAGAATTGATTCCTTGAGGACATGCTCCATGATTTTTCTGGGGACTGAGGTGAGGTTCAAACCCACAGCTGCGGTCAATTGCTGTGATTATGTTCATCCAAATGGAGCTACAGTCGATTGACACCAGCTGGGGGTCTGGCCTCCTTGCTCCCAGTTTTCTCCGATTGCTGGAATCAGACTCCAGCCCAATGAGTGTGCGAGCTGTGGTTCAGTATAGGGCTGCTGAGCAAATGGGAATGAATTTCCCTCAGTAAAGTTTCAAAAGATTTTTTTAAAACTTTTCATAGAAATTTTCCTAGTGTTTTTTTTAGCGAACTACTGAAAATATTTGCAAACCAAAACTGTTTCTTTACTTTAAAAAACTGTGGTTTTGTGTTTAAAAAATATGGAGAATTTTGAACAAAGTGAAAACTGTCATTGGGGAGAATCATAGAATATCAGAGTTGGAAGGGACCTCAGGAGATCATCTAGTCTAACCCCCTGCTCAAAGCAGGACCAATCCCCAATTTTTTCCCCAGATCCCTAAATGGCACTGTCAAGGATTGAACTCACAACCCTGGGTTTAGCAGGCTAATGCTCAAACCACTGAGCTATCCCTCCCCACAAAATGGTGGAGTTTTGTTTCAAAAACCCAAAAGTTTGGATGGGATTTGTTTCATCTGCTCTCACTGCTTCCCCAGCTAATTGTGACCTCCTTTTTTATCATTGCAGAATGGAGACAATTTCTTGATAAAGGTAAAAAAAAAAAAAAAAGTTTTCTACTTATCTCCGGTACTCACATGGTTTTGACTCCTGCTGTCTCTGAGCCCCCTCCCTGTCTTCCATGTATTGACTATCACAGGCCAGAGGTAGG
The DNA here is from genome assembly GCF_015237465.2 of Chelonia mydas. Lineage (NCBI taxonomy): Eukaryota > Metazoa > Chordata > Testudines > Cheloniidae > Chelonia > Chelonia mydas. Next base: position 31,347,806 of record NC_051254.2, on the reverse strand, counting down.
GCTCAAAGGAACAGATCCTCGAACGTGCCTAACTCCCTTTGGTGCCTAAGTACCTTTGAGGAGCTGGGCCTAAAAGACTTGACCACAGTCATTACACTAAAAGCTTGAATCTGAGATTCCCGGCTGAGTTTAGACAATGGCTTCCCAGGCTAGGACCATGAGGACGGTGGTTACGAACTAGGACATGGGCAGCCAGGCCTTGTGGCTGGAGCTGGAGTCAGTGGCTAGAAACAGTGCTGATGGTCAGAGCCAGAGGCAGGGCCAAGGGTCAGGAATGGAGCAGACTGGGCAGGACAGTGGGCAAGGCTGGGAGCAGGTCTGGCCCAGGAGAGATCGCAGCTGGGGACGCATGGGTTGAGCAGCCTGAGATCCGATGTTGCTGGCGGGCTGCCATCCACGGGTGATCAGGCGGCCCTGCGGTGGATTGGCTGTGCTCACAGGCTGCCTGGAGACCAGGGGACAAGTGCCTCGGGAGCTCTGCTAGCCGCACTCAGACGCTGGGTAATATAAAGCACAGGACACCACTGCGATATCCTTCAGCTTTCCCCAGCAAGGGCATGGAGATGCAGTGACCTCTGTAGATGGCCCTGGTGAGATCCTTCCTGGGCACAGGGCTGGGTGGAAAAAAGGGGTCTGTTCCCATGGAAAAATCCAAGAAGAAAGATTTTTCTCTTTTTTTCATTTTTGTTTGTACTTTCTGTGGATAATTCCGACTCTCCATCAAAACTTCCAAACCTGAAACATTCTAGCTGAAAATCACCCTAGTTTGGTTTTTGGATGAAAATTATTTGGCTTCTGACCAAAGTATTCTGCATTTTAGATTAAAATGATCTGGTTTGGGGCCAAAATATTTTGGGCAAACACTGGTTTTGAGGCCAAAACGTTCTGGATTTGGGATGAACGTTGTCTGTTTTTTTGGCCAAAATATTTTAGTTTTGGAGCATCTGTTTTTTCAACAAAACATCCACTCTGTCCACAGAAAGCAGGCATAGAGTTTTAGAACATAAGAATGGTTTATACTGGGTCAGAGCAAAGGTCTGTCTAGCCCAGTATCCTGTCTTCTGACGGTGGCCAATGCCAAGTGCCCCAGAGGGAATGAACAGAACAGGTGATCATCAAGTGATCCATCCCCTGTTGCCCAATTTTTCCAGCCAAAAACTGTTCCCATGGAAAATTTCCCACCAGCCCTGGTGGATCCTGTGTCCCGTTCAGGGGTCCTCCCGAAAGAGGTTGACTACTTGGGTCAGAAAAAGATCCAAAGGCTCTTGGTAATAATCATGCTTAGCTCCATTTTACAGCTGGGGAAAACGAGGGGGAGGGAAGGGAAGTGACTGGCTCCAGGTCAGCCAGCAGGCCTGAGCTGGGAATAGAACCCAGGTATCCTAGTGCTCTACCCACTAGGCCCCATAGCGAGAGACTTGAGGAGCTGAGCAGAGAGGCGGTACTGCAGTGTCTTGCCTTAGCACCTGTATCCATCTGCCCGTAGTGTCCCTTTCGGCAGCAGAGGTGACGCTGGACCAGAGCACTGCCAACCCCTTCCTGGTGCTCTCGGCAGATGGCAGGAGTGTGACGTGTGGCATCCTCTGGCAAGACGTCCCCAAGAGTGACCGGAGATTCGACCCCCTCCCCTGCGTCCTGGCCTCCCAGTGCTTTGCAGCCAGGCAACACTACTGGGACGTGGAGGTGGGCGAGTGGGGAGACTGGGCCATCGGGGCAGCCCAGGGCTCCATGGAGAGCATGGGGGCGTTTCAGCTGTCCCCGGATGTGGGGGTCTGGGCCCTGCAGTGCCAGGAGGGGGAGTGGAGTGCTCTCACCTGCCCTGAGACACCGCTGCAGCTGGAGTCAGCACCCAGGATGGTCCGGGTGCACCTGGACTGCGAGCAGGCAAGCCTGGCCTTCTACAACGCTGAGGGCATGGCGCACATCTTCACCTTCACTGGCTGTTCCCGGGAACCTCTCTTCCCCTTCTTCTTGCTCTGGACCTCTGGGACGCAGCTCACCATACTGCCTCCAGGGCACAGAAAGACCGTGGAGATGGACAGGACAACACGTACAGTAACACCCAAAATGGGGAAAAGACAGGGCAGTCTTATAGAACTTCTGATCATGCCAGGGCAGAGTTAAGGATTTTTGGCTGGGAATTCCCTTGTGTTCAAACGGGCAAAATTAAGGGTGTTAAATTCCTTTGTCTTCAAAGGGGCAGAGTTAAGGGTTTTTAACCAGGAATTTCCTTGCAAAGGGACAGTGTTATGGATGTTTTCCCAGGGATTTCCTTGCTTTCAAATAGCTGCTTGGTTTAATATACATGGCAATGCTGAACAGAGTTAGATCGTGCCTGCTTTTGGCGGTTGGTGATCCTCTGACTTTTGTATTGTGCCTTAAAACATCTGCCCAAAGTAGTTATTACTGAAACGAACCTATTTTACTGAGGGCTTAGAACTTACCTATTTTTTAAAAAGCATATTTTATTGCAGTATTTGAACCAATTTTGGCTACAGTCAGGGAACCAGGCACAATCAGACTTTCCTGTGGAGATGCAGCTATTACTCAGTGTTATCAGCCGGAAAAACTCCAAAGCTTAAATGTTTAAACAGCAAACTTTATTTGTAAACTTGTTTCATTTTTCTCCGGAACCAACCTAAGTCTACATAAAGGGTATTTAACTTTGAAATTAACATTGAGATACACAGCTCATTCTTTCTTAGCATGGGAAGTTCCCATCTGAGATCAGGGCCCCATTGTGATGGGCTCTGCACAGACACATGGTGACCCAGATCGGGGCAGAGCTGGGAACTGTCCCCATGTTTACTGAGTCCCGATCCAATGCCTTAACCGCAAGCCCAGTCAGCATGCACAGCTGGGTGCCCACGCAATTCCCCTGATTATGCAGAGAACCTGAGACATTTGTGAGGAAACCTCCTGGGCAGCTGTGATAGCACGGGCTGGGGCTTTGGGGGGGCTGATTTTTAATTGTCCCCCCAAAATTGTATATGTTCGTGGTGGTGGTGGTGGGTGGGGAGAAGCACAATGTGAAGGTTTGTCCACGCCTGAACAGCTTGAGTCATGGCCCCGCCGGGGAGGCCCCCTGCCCCGTTACCCTCAATCTCCCCTCCTGGAAAGCAGTGGCCTCTCCCCGCAGCACCCAGCCACTGCTCCTGTCTCTCCCCATGGGGCACAGCTGGCAGTTCACCTGGCCTCCAAAGGGGGGCCTACTCTGAGTCAACAGGAAACCCACACACTGGAGTGAGGCAGCCCCAAACGTACCCCATGGCCCTGGTTGTGACGTTATTAATCTGAACTGGCACCATATAGATCATTGTTGCAACCAAGGTCCTGAAGTGGCACAAAATCTTGTATAAAGGGGGTCAAATAAGGTGTCTAAGACAAGGTTATGGTTTGCTGGTTACGATTATGCTGTCTATATGCATGTATCATTTTTGTATTTAAAGTTATAAGTATTGGCTCTATACTTTCTGTAGTTTAAACTTATGCTATGCTTCTGGGGGACACCCCAGACAATTTGGTGTCAGCACTGCCTAGCCTGATTGATGGCCCATTAAGGACCATCAGCTGTAAAATAGACGCATTGAGAGAAGGCACATACTCCTTGAGACTCAGCAAGGTATTCAGGCACCTGCCTATGGACAGAACACTAAGGTTTTTCTATGCCATGTGCTGGGTAGCTTGTCTTTGGGACAAAGAAAGCAGAGACCACATGACAAGAGACTATAAAAAGGCTGATGCATCTCCTCCATCTTGTCTTCAATCCTGCTTCTTACTTCTGGAAGGACTTTGCTACAAACTGAAGCTCTGAACAAAGGACTGAATGACCCATTCCCACTGTGGATGTACTCCAAAGACTTGATTTGAACCTGCAGTTTGTTCCATAACTGGTACAAGCCTGAACCGAGAACTTTGCCATTACTGTATATAATTGATTCCATTTAACCAATTCTAGCTCTCATCTATATCTTTTTCCTTTTCATAGATTCATAGATATTAAGGTCAGAAGGGACCATTATGATCATCTAGTCTGACCTCCTGCACAATGCAGGCCACCAAATCTCACCCCCCCTCCCCCCCACTCCTGCAATAAACCTCTCACCTATGTCTGAGCTACTGAAGTCCTCAAATCATGGTTTAAAGACTTCAAGGTGGAGAGAATCCTCCAGCAAGTGACCCATGCCCCATGCTGCAGAGGAAGGCGAAAAAACCCCAGGGCCTCTTCCAATCTGCCCTGGAGGAAAATTCCTTCCTGACCCCAGATATGGCGATCAGCTGAACCCTGAGCATGTGGGCAAGATTCACCAGCCAGACACCCAGGAAAGAATTCTCTGTAGTAACTCAGATCCCACCCCGTCTAACATTCCATCACGGGCCATTGGGCCTGTCATAAATATAAAGGGAAGGGTAAACACCTTTAAAATCCCTCCTGGCCAGAGGAAAAACCCTTTCACCTGTAAAGGGTTAAGAAGCTAGGATAACCTCGTTGGCACCTGACCAAAATGACCAGTGAGGAGACAAGATACTTTCAAAGCTGGATGGGGGGAGAAACAAAGGTTCTCTGTCTGTGTGATGCTTTTGCCGGGAACAGAGCAGGAATGGAGTCTTAGAACTTAGTAAGTAATCTAGCTAAATATGTGTTAGATTCTGTTTTGGTTAAATGGCTGATAAAATAAGCTGTGCTGAATGGAATGTAGATTCCTGTTTTTGTGTCTTTTTGTAACTTAAGGTTTTGCCTAGAGGGATTCTCTGGTTTGAATCTGATTACCCTGTAAGGTATTTACCATCCTGATTTTACAGAGGTGATTCTTTTACTTGTTCTTCAATTAAAATTCTTCTTTTAAGAACCTGATTGCTTTTTTCATTGTTCTTAAGATCCAAGGGTTTGGGTCTGTGTTCACCTATGCAAATTGGTGAGGATTTTTATCAAGCTTTCACCAGGAAAGGGGGTGTAGGGTTTGGGGAGGATTTTGGGGAGAAAGACGTTTCCAATTGGGCTCTTTACCAGTTATATATCTGTTAGACACTTGGTGGTGGCAGCAATAAAGTCCAAGGGAAACAGGAAAATAGTTTATACCTTGGGGAAGTTTTAACCTAAGATGGTAAAAATAAGCTTAGGGGGTTTTCATGCAGGTCCCCACATCTGTACCCTAGAGTTCAGAGTGGGGAAGGAACCTTGACAGAGAAAGTAACAGATTTTTTAGACAAAGGAAATGCAGTGGATCTAATTTACCTAGATTTCAGTAAGGCGTTTGATACGGTGCCACATGGGGAATTATTAGTTAAATTGGAAAATATGGGGATCAATATGAAAATTGAAAGGTGGATAAGGAATTGGTTAATGGGGAGACTACAGCGGGTCCTACTGAAAGGTGAACTGTCAGGCTGACAGTTCATGTCATGAGTTTACAGATTCATTAAAAATTCTTGCTGATGGGCTTGCAATTTCATGTGCCAATTCCTTTAATATTCTTGGATGAAGATTATCTGGGCCCCCCGATTTAGTCCCATTAAGCTGTTTGAGTTTCGCTTCTTCCTCAGATATGGTAATATTTACCTCCATATCCTCATTCCCATTTGTCATGCTACCATTATCCCTAAGATCCTCATTAGCTTCATTAAAGACTGAGGCAAAGTATTTGTTTAGATATTGGGCCATGCCTAGATTATCTTTAACCTCCACTCCATCCTCTGTGTTTAGCGGTCCCACTTCTTCTTTCTTTTTGATTCTAAAGGATTGGCAACAGCGTGATTTGTGGGTAAGATCTGATTTGTATATTGACCTGGGTCTGGGGCTTGGTCCTTTGGATCGAGAGAACGTTTTTTCTTTTACTGGGGTATTGGTTTTCATAACCATTCGTCCCCATAACGAGTGGCACTGGTGTTGATACTGGGAAACTGGAGTGTCTAAGCATATGTCTACACTACAAAATTAGGTCAAATTGATAGAAGTAGGTTTTTTAGAAATCGTTTTTAAATAGTTGATTGTGTGTGTCCCCACACAAAATGCTCTAAGTGCATTAAGTGCATTAACTCGGCGGAGTGCTTCCACAGTACCGAGGCTAGCGTTGACTTCTGGAGTGTTGCACTGTGGGTAGCTATCCCACAGTATCTGCAGTCTCCGCTGCCCATTGGAATTATGGGTTGAGATCCCAGTGCCTGATGGGGCAAAAAACATTGTCGTGGGTGGTTCTGGGCACATGTCATCAGGCCCCCGTTCCTTCCCTCCCTCCGTGAAAGCAACGGCAGACAATTGTTTTGTGCCTTTTTTCCTGAGTTACCTGTGCAGACGCCATACCACGGCAAGCATGGAGCCTGCTCAGCTCACTGTGACCCTACGTCTCCTGGGTGCTGGCAGACGTGGTACTGCATTGCTACACAGCAGCAGCAGCAACCCGTTACCTTGTGGCAGCAGACGGTACAATAGGACTGGTAGCCGTCATTGTCATGTCCGAGGTGCTCCTGGCCGCACATGGGTGCAGGGACTACATTAGGAGTGACTCGACCAGGTCACTCTCTTTAGTCCTGCAGTCAGTCCTATTCTACCATCTTTTGGTGAGCAGGCAGGCAATATGGATGGCTAGCAGTCCTATTGTACCATCTTTTGCCGGGCAGGCAGGAGATGAGGATGGCTAGCAGTCCTATTGTACCATCTTCTGCCGGGCAGCCATGAGATGTGGATGGCATGCAGCCCTTCTGCACTGTCTGCTGCCAGCCAAAGTTGTAAAAGATAGATGGAGTGGATCAAAACAAGAAATAGAACAGATTTGTTTTGGCCTGCTAAACCCAGGGTTTTGAGTTCAATCCTTGAGGGGGCCATTCTGTGTGACAGTTGTTTTTGTTTCTCTTTGATATAAAGCCACCTTCTTTGTTGATTTTAATTCCCTGTAAGCCATGTCGTCAGTCGCCCCTCCCTCCGTCAGAGCAACGGCAGACAATCATTCCGCGCCTTTTTTCTGTGCAGATGCCATACCACGGCAAGCATGGAGCCCGCTCAGATCACTTTGGCAATTAGGAGCACATTAAATACCACACGCATTATCCAGCAGTATATGCAGCACGAGAACCTGGCAAAGCGAAACCAGGCGAGTAGGCGACGTCAGCGCGGTGATGAGAGTAATGAGGACATGGACACAGACTTCTCTCAAAGCATAGGCCCTGGCAATGCAGTTGTCATGGTGCTAATGGGGCAGGTTCATGCCGTGGAACACTGATTCTGGGCCCGGGAAACAAGCACAGACTGGTGGGACCGCATAGCGTTGCAGGTCTGGGATGATTCCCAGTGGCTGCGAAACTTCTGCATGCGTAAGGGCACTTTCATGGAACTTTGTGACTTGCTTTCCCCTGCCCTGAAGCGCATGAATACCAAGATGAGAGCAGCCCTCACAGTTGAGAAGCGAGTGGCAATAGCCCTGTGGAAGCTTGCAACGCCAGACAGCTACCGGTCAGTCAGGAATCAATTTGGAGTGGGCAAATCTACTGTGGGGGCTGCTGTGATGCAAGTAGCCCACGCAATCAAAGATCTGCTGATATCAAGGGTAGTGACCCTGGGAAATGTGCAGGTCATAGTGGATGGCTTTGCTGCAATGGGATTCCCTAACTGTGGTGGGGCCATAGACGGAACCCATATCCCTGTCTTGGCACCGGAGCACCAAGCCGGCGAGTACATAAGTCGCAAGGGGTACTTTTCAATAGTGCTGCAAGCACTGGTGGATCACAAGGGACGTTTCACCAACATCAACGTGGGACGGCCGGGAAAGGTACATGACGCTCGCATCTTCAGGAACTCTGGTCCGTTTCAAAAGCTGCAGGAAGGGACTTTATTCCCAGACCAGAAAATAACGGTTGGGGATGTTGAAATGCCTATAGTTATCCTTGGGGACCCATCTACCCCTTAATGCCATGGGTCATGAAGCCGTACACAGGCAACCTGGACAGTAGTCAGGAGCTGTTCAACTACAGGCTGAGCAAGTGCAGAATGGTGGTAGAATGTGCATTTGGATGTTTAAAAGTGCACTGGCGCAGTTTACTGACTCGGTTAGACCTCAGCGAAACCAATATTCCCACTGTTATTACTGCTTGCTGTGCGCACCACAATATCTGTGAGAGTAAGGGTGAGACGTTTATGGCGGGGTGGGAGGTTGAGGCAAATCGCCTGGCCGCTGGTTACGCGCAGTCCGACACCAGGGCAGTTAGAAGAGCACAGGAGGGCGCGGTGCGCATCAGAGAAGCTTTGAAGACCAGTTTCATGACTGGCCAGGCTACGGTGTGAAAGTTCTGTTTGTTTGTCCTTGATGAAACCCCCCGCCCCTTGGTTCACTCTACTTTCCTGTAAGCTAAGCACCCTCCCCTCCTCCCTTCGATCACCACTTGCAGAGGCAATAAAGTCATTGTTGCTTCACATTCATGCATTCTTTATTAATTCATCACACAAATAGGGGGATAACTGCCAAGGTAGCCTGGGAGGGGTGGTGGAGGAGAGAAGCACCAGGAGGGGTGGTGGAGGAGGGAAGGACAAGGACACACAGCACTTTAAAAGTTTAAAACTTATTGAATGCCAGCCTTCTGTTGCTTGGGCAATCCTCTGGGGTGGAGTTGCTGGGTGGCCGGAGGCCCCCACACCGCATTCTTGGGCATCTGGGTGAGGAGGCTATGTAACTTGGGGAGGAGGGCGGTTGGTTACACAGGGGCTGTAGAGGCAGTCTGTGCTTCTGCTGCCTTTCCTGCAGCTCAACCATATGCTGGAGCGCATTAATTTGATCCTCCAGCAGCCTCAGCATTGAATCCTGCCTCCTCTCATCACGCTGCCGCCACCTTTCAGCTTCAGCCCTCTCTTCAGCCCACCACTTACTCTCTTCAGCCCGCCACCTCTCCTCCCGGTCATTTTGTGCTTTCCTGCACTCTGACATTGTCTGCCTCCACGCATTTGTCTGTGCTCTGTCAGTGTGGGAGGACAGCATGAGCTCAGAGAACATTTCATCACGAGTGCATTTTTTTTGCCTTCTAATCTTCACTAGCCTCTGGAAAGGAGAAGATCCTGTGATCATTGAAACTCATGCAGCTGGTGGAGAAAAAAAAAAGGGACAGTGGTATTTAAAAAGACACATTTTATAGAACAATGGGTACACTCTTTTACAGTAAACCTTCTGTTAACATTACATACATAGCACATGTGCTTTCATTCCAAGGTCGCATTTTGCCTCCCCCCACCACATGACTAGTCCCTCCCCCCTCCCTGTGGCTAACAGCGGGGAACATTTCTGTTCAGCCACAGGCAAACAGCCCAGCAGGAACGGGCACCTCTGAATGTCCCCTTAAGAAATGCACCCTATTTCAACCAGGTGACCATGAATTATATCACTCTCCTGAGGATAACACAGAGAGATAAAGAACGGATGTTGTTTGAACGCCAGCAAACATACACTGCAATGCTTCGTTCTGCAATGATTCCCGAGTACGTGCTACTGGCCTGGTGTGGTAAAGTGTCCTACCATGGTGGACGGAATAAGGCTGCCCTCCCCAGAAAACTTTTGCAAAGGCTTTGGGAGTACATCCAGGAGAGCCGCAAGTGCCAGGGCAAATTAATCATTAAACATGCTTGCTTTTAAACAATGTATAGTATTTTAAAAGGTACACTCGCCAGAGGTCCCTTCTCCACCTGGCGTGTCCGGGAGGCAGTCTTGGGTGGGTTCAGGGGGTACTGGCTCCAGGTCCAGGGTGAGAAACAGTTCCTGGCTGTCGGGAAAACCGGTTTCTCTGCTTGCTTGCTGTGAGCTATCTACAACTTCATCATCATCATCTTCCTCCTCCCCAAAACCTGCTTCTGTGTTGCCTCCATCTCCAGTGAAGGAGTCAAACAACACAGCTGGGGTAGTGGTGGCTGAACCCCCTAAAATGGCATGCAGCTCATCATAGAAGCAGCATGTTTGGGGCTCTGACCCGGAGCGGCCGTTTGCCTCTCTGGTTTTCTGGTAGGCTTGCCTCAGCTCCTTAAGTTTTAGGCGGCACTGCTTTGGGTCCCTGTTATGGCCTCTGTCCTTCATGCCCTGGGAGATTTTGACAAATGTTTTGGAATTTCGAAAACTGGAACGGAGTTCTGATAGCACGGATTCCTCTCCCCATACAGCGATCAGATCCCGTACTTCCTGTTCGGTCCATGCTGGAGCCTCTTTTGCGATTCTGGGACTGCATCATGGTCACCTCTGCTGATGAGCTCTGCATGGTCACCTCTGCTGATGAGCTCTGCCCAGCGTGGCAAGCTGCAGGTGACCATGCAAACAGGAAATTGAAATTCAAGAGTTTGCGGGCCTTTTCCTGTCTACCTGGCCAGTGCATCTGAGTTGAGAGTGCTGTCCAGAGCAGTCACAATACAGCACTCTGGGATAGCTCCCAGAGGCCAATATCGTCTAATTGAGTCCACAGTACCCCAAATTCGACCCGGTAAGGCCGATTTAAGCGCTAATCCCCTTGTCGGGGGTGGAGTACGGAAATATATTTTAAGAGCCCTTTAAGTCGAAAAAAAGGGCTTCATCATGTGGACGGGTGCAGGGTTAAATCGATTTAACGCTGCTAAATTCGACCTCAACTCCTAGTGTAGACCAGGGCTATGGGAATTGCTTGTGTGACTTGTGGTTAGCCAGTGGGCTAAAACTGAAGTCTTTTCTGTTTGGCTGGTTTGGTTTGCCTTGGTATGCAAAGGAACCTCAGCCTTGGGCTGTAACTGCCCTGCTTTACGCAATTTGTCCTGAATTGACACTCTCAGTTGGGTCCCACCAAAACCAACATCGTTACACTGGTTAAATTCCCCTCACCCTCCGCTTACCTGTGCAAGATCTCAACAGATACCAGGATGGGCGCCCAGCACAGTGGTGACCCTCTGCCGGCCCAGCCCTACAGGCCTTGGACAAGCTCGCAATTTGCCCCCCTACACGCAGCCCTGGTGGCCTGACTGGAGCTGCCCCCATACAGAAGTCAATCTAGGCCTATGTGCGCTCCCCAGGCCAGGAAATGGGGGGTGGAGGTGGGGGATGGGGGGGCTGTGCGTATAGAAAGCCAGATTGCTCAGCACAGCCCAAGCCCGCCTGCCCCTGGCCATGAGCCACAATGGGGCAGCAGCTGCTAAGGGATGCGGGAGGGGCTGAGTTACTGGCTGGCCAGGTTGGGAGGGCAGATGGAAGTGTGGGGAGGGGCCGGTCTGATGGAAGCAGCCTCCCATCTCTGCTGAGCTGGGGCCAGTCAGGCTCCACTCTCAGACCCCCCTCCCCATATGTCACGCTAGGGCTCTCAACTCAGGGAACAGCCTGAGTGGGGTCGGAATCCAGGAGTCCTGCCTCCCAGCCCCCCTCCCCCATTCTAACCCACCAGACTCCACTGCCCTCCCAGTGCCAGGCATAGAACCCAGGAGTCCTGCCTCCTAGCTTCCCCTGCTCTACCCACTAGACCCCACTGCCCTCCCAGTGCCAGGCATAGAACCCAGGAGTCCTGCCTCCTAGCTTCCCCTGCTCTACCCACTAGACCCCACTGCCCTCCCAGTGCCAGGCATAGAACCCAGGAGTCCTGCCTCCTAGCTTCCCCTGCTCTACCCACTAGACCCCACTGCCCTCCCAGAGCCAGGGATAGAACCCAGAAGTCCTGCCCCCCCATGCTATAGCCACTAGACCCCACTGCCCTCCCACTGCCAGGGATAGAACCCAGGAGTCCTCACTCCTTGTCCCTGCCCTTGCTGTAACCTCTGGACCCTACTTCAGCAGCCCCTGGTCCTGCACCCAGGCTTACATTTCTCCTGGACTCTGCTCCCAGCCCTGGAGGGAACGGCCAACCCAGTAGCCTCCCGCAGCAAATGGGTGGAGAAGAGGGAAACCTGCCATGAAGTCTAGCATATGCATACACCCCCCCACACACACACATACAAAGGTCTGCACCAAGGCAGAGACCCAGCAGGGCACTGGGGTGCGGGGAATGCTTGGGGGTTGTGTGACAGGGAGACCTGGAGCCAGGTGAAGGGATGGTGAGAGACGGGAAGGATGTGTATGGGGAGAGGGAATGATTGGCTGAGTTGCTGACCAGACCCCCCCACCCCACAAATACAGCCCCCCAACAACTGAAGCAGACCCTTCCCTGCCAGAGTCCATCCCCAGCCCTGCCCCAGAGGCCCTGCCTGTCCCTTGTCCAGGCACCTCTGCGCGCCGGGTCTCTTCTCTCCTCACTTCCCTGCATGGAGCTCAGAGCTCTATACAATGGAGGCCAGCAGAGCTATGGGGACACTGAGGCACAGGGCAGGGAAGTGACTGGCCAAAGGTCACCTAGCAGCCAAATGGGGAACAGACTCCCAGGGTCCCAGGTCCATGCTCTAGTCCTGCCACTCTCTTCTCTCTATGATCTGTCCAGCCCACACTGAGTCCGGGGGCCCCATCCCAGTGGGGGGGATCCGTGGCCATATCTCCCTGTGGGGCAGGTGAGGGGGCCCAATCCCTGGGGACTGGGCATCCCCGATGCCCCTGGCACCATGGGCAGCTGAGCTGGGCTTCTCTGGCAGGGGCACAGGGACCTCCCTAGCACGGTTCTGTGCATTCCCACCCGCCCGCCTGGCCTCTCCAAGGAGCCTGTCTCCCAGGCAGCTGGGGGAGCTGCCATGGGGCCTGCAGCCCATCAGTGCACCCTGCGCAGTGTGATGTGGCAGGTGAGAGCATCTCTGGCCTGGGGCCCTCCGCATCTGGGAACACAACAGGGACTCGTGTGTGTGTGTGTGTGTGTGTGTGCGTGTGCACGAGCATGTGCATGTCCCTGCTTGCGCTGCGGGTAGAGCCAGCATTCACAAGTGTGCAAGTATCTGTGTGGCTGGTGCTGAATTTGTGGCTGTGTGCATGTGTCAGTGTGTTTGTGAATGGTTGTGTGTGTGTGTGTGTGTGTGCAAATGGTTGTGGGGGGATGTTACGTATGAGGGATTGTAGTTTCCTGAGCACAGGCAGTGTGTGTGGTTTGTGCAATGCGTGCCGAGGAAGATGTGGTGCAGTGTGTGAGTGTGCACGGTGTGCAGAGGGTGAGTACAATGGGATGTGTGTGTGCAGAGGGTGTGTGATGAGTATGTGTGCACGCACAGTGTACAATGCGATCAGTGTGCTGCAGTGTGTGTGTATACAGTGTGTGCGCGCAGATCAAGAGGTCTCTGAGGCCAGGCCACGTGGACAGGGCTGTCACCCCCTGTGCCCAGCACATCTGGGGTCACTCACCCACTGGGGGCAAGACACAGACTCTGGGGTCTGGCTAGACCTGGTGGGTCAGAGGGGGAGAGACCCCAGCTAACCCTGCAAAACCATCACTCCCCACCCCCAGGCTTCCCCCAGCACTCACCCAGGGACAGGACCCGGGCTTGGGTATCAGAGGGCTGCAGGTGGGGAGTGAGGGGCACTGGCAGAGCTGGGGGGGGGGGAGAAGGGCTGGGCTAGCAGGGGGCTGCAGGTGAGGGTTGAAGGGCACTGGCAGAGCTGGGGGGGTAGGGCTGAGGAAGCAGCGGCTGCGGGTGAGGGTTGGGGGCACTGGTAGGGCAGAGGCCTGGGGTAGCAGGGGCTGCGGGTGAGGGTTGGGGGCACTGGTAGGGCAGAGGGTTGGGGTAGCAGGGGCTGCAGGTGAAGGTTGGGGGCACTGGTAGGGCAGAGGGCTGGGGTAGCAGGGGCTGCGGGTGAGGGTTGGGGCCACTGGTAGGGCACAGGGCTGGGGAAGCAGGGGCTGCAGGTGAGGGTTGGGGGCACTGGTAGGGCAGAGGGCTGGGGTAACAGTGGCTGCGGGTGAGGGTTGGGGGCACTGGTAGGGCAGAGGGCTGGGGTAGCAGGGGCTGCAGGTGAGGGTTGGGGGCACTGGTAGGGCAGAGGGCTGGGGTAGCAGGGGCTGCAGGTGAGGGTTGGGGGCACTGGTAGGGCAGAGGCCTGGGGTAACAGTGGCTGCGGGTGAGGGTTGGGGGCACTGGTAGGGCAGAGGCCTGGGGTAGCAGGGGCTGTGGGTGAGGGTTGGGGGCACTGGTAGGGCAGAGGGCTGGGGTAGCAGGGGCTGCAGGTGAGGGTTGGGGGCACTGGTAGGGCAGAGGCCTGGGGTAACAGTGGCTGCGGGTGAGGGTTGGGGGCACTGGTAGGGCAGAGGGCTGGGGTAGCAGGGGCTGCGGGTGAGGGTTGGGGGCACTGGTAGGGCAGAGGGTTGGGGTAGCAGGGGCTGCAGGTGAGGGTTGGGGGCACTGGTAGGGCAGAGGGCTGGGGTAGCAGCGGCTGTGGGTGAGGGTTGCAGGGCATCGGCAGAGCTGGGGGTGGGTCAGGGCTGGGCTAGCAGGGGCTGCAGGTCAGGAGTGAGGGGCACCGGCAGAGCTGGGGGTGGGTCAAGGCTGGGCTAGCAGGGGCTGCGGGTCAGGAGTGAGGGGCATCGGCAGAGCTGGGGGTGGGTCAGGGCTGGGCTAGCAGGGGCTGCAGGTCAGGAGTGAGGGGCACCAGCAGAGCTGGGGGTGGGTCAAGGCTGGGCTAGCAGGGGCTGCGGGTCAGGAGTGAGGGGCATCGGCAGAGCTGGGGGTGGGTCAGGGCTGGGCTAGCAGGGGCTGCAGGTCAGGAGTGAGGGGCACCAGCAGAGCTGGGGGTGGGTCAAGGCTGGGCTAGCAGGGGCTGCGGGTCAGGAGTGAGGGGCACCGGCAGAGCTGGGGGTGGGTCAGGGCTGGGCTAGCAGGGCTGCAGATCAGGGTTGCAGGGCACCGGCAGAGCTGGGGGTGGGTCAAGGCTGGGCTAGCAGGGGCTGCGGGTCAGGAGTGAGGGGCACCGGCAGAGCTGGGGGTGGGTCAGGGCTGGGCAAGCAGGGGCTGCGGGTCAGGAGTGAGGGGCACCAGCAGAGCTGGGGGTGGGTCAAGGCTGGGCTAGCAGGGGCTGCGAGTCAGGAGTGAGGGGCACCGGCAGAGCTGGGGGTGGGTCAGGGCTGGGCTAGCAGGGGCTGCGGGTCAGGAGTGAGGGGCACCGGCAGAGCTGGGGCGGGGATCAGGGCTGGGCTAGCAGGGGCTGCGGGTCAGGAGTGAGGGGCACCGGCAGAGCTGGGGCGGGGATCAGGGCTGGGCTAGCAGGGGCTGCAGGTCAGGGTTGTGGGGCACCGGCAGAGCCGATCTCTGGGCCCACAGGACAGGCCTCCCCCGCTCACCCCGCCGCTGAGCTCAGCGGGCGCCGGAAGGCAGATCAGAGCCGCTGCCTGTTCCCAGATCAAAGGCCCCTGGGCTCCTGCAGCTGAACAGGGCGCAGCGGGGAGCGGGGCTGGCAGCTGCGGCTCGGATTAACCCTGCGCTGCCCAGGGCCTCTGCCACTCCACCCTGGCATGGGGGGCAGGGAGGAGGAGTTAACCCTTGCATGTGGTGAGGGGAAGAAGGAGCCCAGCACTGGGCACTGCAGTGGCCAGGCCACAGTTGGGCTCGGTGTGCACAGTGGGGAGTCCCACAGAGGTCTCTTTGGGGCAGGGTCATGGAGGGGAAGGGTGGGATGTACCGGGTGGGAGGGTGTCAGGGTTTCTGAGCCTCCCTATGTCCCTCCAGGCCCAACACAGCAGCATCTGGGCCCCCTGCACTGGCCCCTCACTGAACACTCTGGGGCATGGCCCCACCAAGATATAGAGTGGAAACTGAGGCACAGGGAATGGGGCAATGTCTGGCCCAAGGTCACACTGGGAGTCTGGGACAGTGCTGGAGATAGAACTCAGGAGTCTGGCTCCCCAGCCTCTCTGGGCTCAGGTTGGGGGGCATGGGGCTGTAGCCATGGGGCATAAGTGATGGGTGGGCAGGGGTGGGGGCAAGGATTGAGGGAGAGGCATTGCGTCCACGGGTGGGAAGGGAGTTGGGAGAGAGGAGTAGGGGTGGGGGAAGGGTAGGGGGATGCTGTTGGGCTGACTGGGGATCATCTCTGATATGAGGGAGGGGGGAACAAGGGCTGGGGGCAGGGATGGCTAGGAAGTGACCCTAGATCCTCTGCAGAGCGCCAGTGGTAGGAGGGGGAGGAGGGGGAGCCGAACGTGAGGCTGGTGTGGGGCCATGTGTGGGGAAGGGGGTGGAGCTGATGCTGAGGGAGAGGGGCTGGGGGTGGAGGTGGGGCAGGCTGGGAGAGGGGTTGGTGTGGATGGGGGGCTGACTAGGAGTGGGGGAGGGGATTGCTGTGGGGGAGGGACGGGGCCATCCTTGTGTCTCTTCTCTCTCCTCTGGGTGAGCGGTGCCAGGAGGGGATAATCCAGCGATCGCACTAATCCCCACGGTGGGCCAGGGGGAGGGGCAGAAAGGCCAGACACACAGACACACAGACACAGGCGGACACACAGACACAGATGCACAGACACAGATGGACACACAGACAGAGGTGGATGCACAGACATAGGCGGATACCTACACAGACACACAGGCACAGGCGGACACACAGACATGCACACATAAACACACACACACAGATGGACACACAGAAACAGGCAGATGCATAGACACAGGGGGACACCCAGGGGCATACCCAGACCCCAAGGGGTTGCAGATGTCATTGGGGGAGGGGAGGTGGAGACACACAGGCCCTGTGTCCCCCCATCTGATCCCCATACCAAGGGCTGTGGGCTACCTGGGCCACCTGGGAAGGCCGTGTGTGTGTGTGTGTGTGTGTGCATGTGTCCCTGCTGCCGCTTGTTGGAGGTGATGTGTGTATGTTTTGGGGGGAGAGGATTGTGTGTGCAGGATGGGAGATTGTATGGGTGTATGTGTGCATGTGTGGGATGGGTGTGTGTGGGACAAGTTGTGTGTGTGTGTGTGATAGGTTGTATGTGTGCATGCCTGTGTGTGTGTGCATGTGTGATGGTGTGTGTGTGACCGGATTGTGTGTGTGAGATGGTGTGTGTGCCTGTGTGATGGTGTGTGTGAGCACATGTGACAGTGCATCATGTGGAGGCTCTATATTTGTGTGGGTGCACATGTATGTGTGATGGTGTGAGTGTGTGTGTGCATGTGACAGTGTCTGGTGTGCGCACATGCATTTGAGTGTGATGGTGTGTGTGTTTTTGTGTGTGCAGACTCTTTGAGTGTGCACATGTGTGATGGGCTGTGTGTGTTTCTGTGAGTGTAGGCTCTGTGTGGGTGTGTTACAGAGTGTGTGTGTAGGCTGTGCGTGTGTGACAGTGTGTGTGTGTGACAGTGTATGACAGGGAGGTGATTCTGTGTGTGTAAGCTCTGTGTTTGTGTGTGTGTATGATGTGTGTAGGCTCTCAGTGTGTGTGTGACAGTGTGTGATGATGTTTGTGTGTTTCTCTGTGTGTAGGCTCTGTGTGTGTGTGCGTGTGTGAGACTTAGGGCTCAGGCCCAGCCATGTGTAGCTCTGTCCTTGGTGATTCTATCTCCATGGTTGTGTCACCCTGGCTGACACCGGCTGGGTGTGTGGGGGGGTAGGGTTGTGTGGGGATGGGGGTGCAGGGGCTGATGGAGACGGGGCTGAGCTGGGAGTGGCTGGGTGCATGGGCAAGATGGGTGGGAGGTGGGGCAGAGGTTTGGTGCGTGTGGTCATACGGCAGGAGGGGGGTGTGGTAGAGGTATGGGGCGGGAACAGCATGTGTTGCTGGGGGGGTCAGCGGCAGCTTCTGGCCCACCAGCCCCCCCGCCCCAAACACCCCTCCCCCACCAGCACCTCAACCGCCTGCAATACAACAACACAGCCCTCCCCACTAACCCCTTCCCCTCACCCCCTGCCCCATTGCCTCCCCCTCACCCTCTGCCCCATCGCCACCCCTCCCCTCACCCCCTGCCCCATGGCCTCCCCTCCCCTCACCCCCGGCCCCATTACATCTTCTCCCCCCCTGCTCCATCGCCTCCCTCCTCCCCGCCCCCCGCCCAGCGCGCTCAGCACCATGGCCAGCTCTCGGCCGCAGCGCGGGGCTGGCCGGGGCGGCCGGTCGGTGGCTCCCCGGCGCGGCGGGCGCAGTGAGCTGCTGGGAGCGGCCCCCCCGGGCCGGGCGTCTGGGCAGGGAGGGAGGGAGGCTTCCCCGCCCCCACCACTCCACTCCCCTCCCGCCGTCTCCGCCGCCTCCCCCGCCGGAGAGAGCAGGCGCCCGGCGCGGGCTGGGGAGGGACCGAGCGACACACCGAGCCGGCTCCGCCCTCCCGGCCCGGCCCCTGCCCCGGCCGAGCGCCGAGCCCAGCAGCCCGCGTGAGTCCCGGAGCGCTTGGGCGCTGCGCCCCCGTCCTCCGGGTCCCTGCGCCCCCCGGCCCCGGATCTCCCGGTCCCGCATCCCCTGATCCCTCCCCGGGACCGCGCCGCCTCCCCCGGGCACCATCGGCGCCTTCCACCGCTGCAGCCGGCCCCGAGCCCAGGTAGGGACACGCCGGCCCCGCGCCCCCGATCCTGCAGCCGGGAGGGACAGGGGGGCAGGTGGGGAGGGAGATCCGGGTGCCCCCTCCCAGGAAAGAGGGGGGAGGGGAAGGCTCCTACCGGGGAGCGCTGGCTGCGATGGGGAGGAATGGGGCGCGGGGGGGGGACCTGGTGGAGGAGCTTGGGGGGAGGAGAAGGGAGGAGGCGGTGGGGAGAGCAGGGGCCAGGCCCTGGAGGGGGGAAGGAGGGGGAGGCCAACCAGGCCTGTGGGGGAGAGCGTGGGAGGGAGGAGGCCGAAGGAGGGGACAGCCCAGGGAGGGGAGCTGGGGTGGGGGAGAGCCCAGGTGGGGGGAAAAGGGGATGAGGGAGGGCCAGGGTGGGCACAGGGGGAAACTGGACAAGTGGGTATGGCTGGTGGTGAGGAGGCAGGATGGTGCTAGGGTTGCAGGGACTGTGTCCACGGGCTGGGTGGGGATGCCGGGCAGCGGTTGGATCCCCCCGCTCTGGTGACAGCCCAGACACTGCCAGCTCGATGGCGCCTCCTCCCCGCTGCCAGCGCCCACTGGGCAGAGCCGGGGCACGGGGCAGGGGATCGGAGAGGGACCCCAGTCCCGGAGCAGCAGATGGGGGGTGGGGGGGAGAACACACCACGGGATGCTGGGTAATGGTCAGACCCCACCTGTCACCCCCACTGCTGAGTTCTGTCCCTGATCCACTGCCCCCAGCATGAGCTCCACCCCCAGGCTGCCCAACTGTGCTGGGATCCTGCCCCGACACCCCCAACCCCCTGGCCTGCAATCCTACACTGACTGCCTCCCCCATTGCTGGGATCCGTCCCTGACCGCCCCACTCCGACCTGCGCTCCCCCACGCCACCTGCCTCTCCCACTGACAGGATGCCTCCCCCAATCCCCCCCCAGCCTGCGCTCCCCCACTCCACCTGCCTCCCACAGAGCGGGGATCCCTCCCCCGATCCCCTCCCTGGCCTGAGCTACCCCACGCCACCTGGCTCCCCCTCTACTGGGATCCCTCCCCCATCCCACCCGGCCTGCGCTCCCCACCCCACCCACCTCCCCCTCTGTTGGGACCCCACGCCCAATCCCCCCTGACCTGCACCCCCACACACACCGCCTGCCTCCCCCTCTGCTGGATTCCCACCCCCAATCCCCACCAGCCTGCTCTCCCCATGCCCATCCACCTCCCCCTCTGCTGGGATCTGTACCCAATCCCTCCTGGCCTACGCTCCCCACACCACCAACCTCCCACTCTGCTGGGATCCCTCCCCCAATCCCCCCCGACCTGCACGCCCCACATCGGCTGCCTCCCCCTCTGCTGGGATCCCTCCCCTGATCCTCCCACCCAGGCTGTGCTCCCCCATGTCACCCCCCATGCCCATTGCTGGGACCTCTCCCCTGATCCCCCCCGACCTGTGCTCCCCCACATCATCCATCACCCCCACTGCCGGAATCCCTCCCCCGATCCTCCCACCCGGCCTGTGCTCCCCACGCCGCCCACCTCCCTCTCTGCTGAGATCCCTCCCCCGGTCCCCCCCAGCCTGTACTCCTCACGCCACCCACTTCCCCCACTGCTGGGATCGCTCCCCTGATCTGCTCCAGCCAGCGCTCCCCACCCCACCTGCCCCCCTCTCTGCTGGGATCCCTCCCCCAATCCTCCTGACCTGTGCTCTCCCACGTCACGCCCCACACCCACTGCTGGGATCCCTTCCCCAATCCCCCTGCCCCAGCCTGTGCTCCCCCAAGGCGCCCCCCCATGCCAACTACTGGGATACCTCCGCTGACCCTTCTGGCCTACACTCCCCACATCGCCCGCCTCCCGCTCTGCTGGGATCCCTCCCCCGACCCCCTGTCCTACGCTTCCCACATTACCCGCCTCCTGCTCTACTAGGATCCCTCCCCTGACCCCCCTGGCCAACACTCCCCACACCGCCTGCCTCCCCCACTGCCAGGAACACTCCCACAATCCCCTCCGGCCTGCACTCCCCAAACCGCCTGCCTCCCCCACAGCTGGGATCCATCCCCCAAGCCCCCCAACCTGGGCTCCCACATGTTGCCCCCCACCCCAATTGCTGGGATCCCTCTCCTGACCCTCCTGGCCTGCACTCACCACGCTGCCTACCTCCCCATCTGCTGGGATCCCTCTCCCGATCCCCACGGGCCTGCAATCCCCAAACCGCCCACCTCCCCCACTGCCGGGATCCCTTCTCCGTCCCCCCTGGCCTGTGCTCCCCACACCACCCTCCTCCTCCATTGCCAGGATCCCTCCCCCAATTTCTCCCCTCGGCCTGCGCTCCCCACATCGCATGTCTCCCCCACTGCCAGGATCCCTCCCCTGACCACTCCCACAGCCTGTGCTCCCCCATGCCGTCCGCCTCCCTCACTGCCGGAATCCCTCCCCCGATCCTCCCACCCGGCTTGTGCTCCCCACACCGCCTGCTCCCCCACTGCCAGAATCCCTCCCCCGATTCCCCCACCCGGCCTGTGCTCCCCACGCCACCCACCTCCACCTCTGCTGGGATCCCTCCCCTAATCCTCCCAGGCCTGCGCTCCCCACGCCACCTGCCTCCCCCACTGCTGGGATCCCTCTGCCATCCCCCCCCGGCTTGCACTCCCCATGCTGCCCGCCTCCCCCACTACCGGGATCCCTCCTCTGATCCCCCCAGCATGTGCTCCCCACACGGCCTGCCTCCCCCACTGCCAGAATCCCTCCCCCGATCCCCCTACCCGGCCTGTGCCCCCCATGCCACCCACCTCCCCCTCTGCTGTGATCCCTCCCCCAATCCTCCCCGGCCTGCGCTCCCCACACCGACCGCCTACTCCACTGCTAGGATCCCTCCTCCGATCTCCCCCTGGTCTGCGCTCCCCACGCCACCTGCCTCCCCCTGTGCCAGGATCCGTCCCTCGACCCCCCAGGCCTGGGCTCTGCATGCTGCCTGCTTCCCCTACTGCTGGGATCCCTCCCTCCCTCCCACCCAGCCTTCATTCCCTACGATGCCTGCCTCTCCCTCTGCTGGGGTCCCTCCCTGATCTCCTCGCCCGTGACATGCACTCCCCGTGCCCCCCACATTCCCCACTGCTGGGATCCCTTCTCTCCTTCCCCTGCCCTGCCCCCACCTGCCAACTTGCATTCCCCATGCCACCTAGCTTCCCCACTGCTGGGATCCCTCCTAGTATCCCCCCTGGCCTGTGCTCCCCAGGCCACCCACGGATGCTGGGGGTACCAGGAGGACAATGTGCGAACAGCCCAGGGCAGGGCTAACGGGGGGCTGAAGGTCAGGACTGAGAGGCAAAGTGGGGGTGGGGGTGTAGATCTATTTTTTGGGTGGGGGAGCGCAGCACTCAGGTGATGAAGACACTGAGTCCTGGCGAATTATTTATTCCTTTCCAAAGTGCTGAGTCCCACGTCTCTATAAATATCCTGTAGTGGATCTGTCTGCTCTCACAGGTCCTGAAGGGCAGGTGTGGGCATGGAGAGAGCAGTGCCCTGTGGGGGCGCCACGCTGCAAGCTTCCTCGCCGCAGCAGTGCCCTGAGGAGGCATCATGGTGCAAGCTTCCTCACCGCAGTGCCCGGATGGGGTCCAGTGCTGTGAGTTTCCCCACACAGCGCCTTGCCTGTGCCTAGCTGGGACTCCAGTGCACAGGGTTTGTAGGTGGGGGGGAGGGAACCCCCGGCAGGTGTCGTGGGAGGGGCCAGAGGCTGTGGGAGGAGCCTGTGTCCTGTGCTCAGGCCTGGGGCTGGCTGAGCTGGTAACTAGGCAACCAGCTTAGGGATTGTTGTCAACTCTGATTAGTACCTGGGATAATTACCCCACTGGGGCTGGGAGGAAACAAACAGTATGGGAGGAGGGGCATCGCCCCCCAGCTCTGCCAGTGCCCGTCACTCCCAACCCACAGCCCCTGCTAGCCCAGCCCTGGGATCCCCCCAGCTCTGCCAGTGCACCTCACTCCTGACCCACAGCCCCCTGCTAGCCCAGCCTTGCCCCCCAGCTCTGCTGGTGCCCCTCCCTCCCGACATGCAGCCCTATCATTTACTACCAGCCTGAAACCCTCGTTCTCAGGATTTATTCAGTGCAATAAAAAATTCATGAACCACAATTGCTTCCATCCCAGTTTATCAGGGACTCCACCCACCCACTCCCCTTGCCGCCCGTGCCCTCAGCTCCTCCCAACCCCCTGCTCCCCTCGCCCCTCCCCTCCGCCCACTGAGCTCATCTCCCCCCCCCCGCTCCCCTCAGCTTCCCCCAACCTCCCACTCCCCTCAGTTCCCCCCAGTTCCCTCAGCTCCCCCATTCCCCTCACCCCTTCCTGCCGAGCACCCTCAGCTCCCCCCTGCCCCCCTCAGCTGTGGGAGTGTGTGTGGTGTGTACAGTGTGTGTTTGTGTAACTCCGGATTAACTCCTGGGAGCTGAACTTAGGGTGACCAGATGTCCTGATTTTATAGGGACTGTCTCGATATTTGGGTCTTTGTCTTATATAGGTGCCTATTACCCCCCACACCCTGTCCTGATTTTTCACACTTGCTATCTGGTCACCCTTGCTGAGCTCAGAGCCTGGCCCTACACCCATTGCAGTCAGGGGTGACTCCGGACTGACTCCTAGATGGGCCAGCTGAGCTGAAAGCCTGGCCAAGGTGCCCTGCATTCCAGGCTGGGCCCCACCCAGCCATGGTGTAATATCAATAATAAATGCTGGGGCTGACCCGCTGCAGGCCACACCCACCCGGGCTCTGGGATTTCCTGTGCAGTGTCTGGCCTTTCTTCTCTTGCCCTGGGCCCGGCCCCGTGGCATTAACTGCTTCACTGCCCAGCCCCTCAGCACCCCGCCCCGGATCCACCACAGCACAGAGCCAACCGGAGCAAGAGCACAGCGTGGACTGCTCCTCCCTGGCCAGCTGCATCCAGCTCGGCGGGCAGCCAGCACTATCCCAGCAGTCGCCACAGTTCGGCACGTTGCCCCTTGCTGCACCAGCCCGGCTCATCCCTGTGCTAGGTGGGGCCGCTGCTGAGATCCTGGGGGGTTATATTCCCCCTGGAACCAGGGTTCAGCCTGCACCTGCCTCAGCCTGCTACCCAGCTGCGATGCTGGCAGGAGCCCAGCCTTCGATTCCCAGCCCTGCATTCAGCCCAGGGCCCCCTGGCTGCCCCAGATGCCCTGGTGGCTCCCTCTACTGGTGTGACTGTAGCACTGCAGCTGTCGTGCTGGCCCAGGACGGCTGGCTGAGTCGTGTGCCACCCTGCTGAACCCAGCAGGGTTTCGGTCGCCTGCTGCTTCCCACCCCAATCCCCGGCTTCCCTGCCTAGCTCCCCCCCAGGTCCCCTGCTTGTCTCCTCCCCCCGGCTCCCCTGCCTGGTTCCCCCCCCAGCTCCCCTGCCTGGCTTCCCCCTGCTCCCCTGCCTGGTTCCCCCCCCCCCCCCCCGCAGCTCCCCTGCCTGTCTCCTCCCGGCTCCCCTGCCTAGCTACCCCCCAGCTCCCCTGCTTGTCTCCTCCCCCGGCTCTCCTGCCTGGCTCCCCCAGCTCCCCTGTCTGGTTCCCCCCCCCCCGCAGCTCCCCTGCCTGTCTCCCCCCAGCTCCCCTGCCTAGCTCTCCCCCAGCTCCCCTGCTTGTCTCCTCCCCCCGGCTCCCCTGAATGGCTCCCCACCCCCGGTTCCCCTGCCTGGCTCCCCCTGGCTCCTGTGCCCAACTCCCCTCTGGCTCCCCTGCCGGACTCCCCCCCTGCTCCCCTGCCTGGCTCCCCCTGGCTCACCTGCCTGGCTCCCCACAGGTCCCCTGCCTGGCTCCCCGCCCAGCTCCCCTGCCTCACCCCCCCCCCCCCGGCTCCCCTGCCTGGCTCCCCCCCAGCTCCCCTGCCTGGCTCTCCCCAGCTCCCCAGAGCTGGCTGCTCAGAAGTGCCAGGGGCTCCCATGTCCGCAGCCCAGCAGGTCGCCTGCTTGGCTGGGGCCTGCGCCCTCAGCAGCATAGGGCACACCTTTCCCCCACACTGTTCATTTTCGCACAGCCTATCCGTGGCCCCATGCAGTGGCGAGACCTACTCGTCAACTTCCTCCTGGCTCTGGCCAAAGTCTCCATCTATAACACCAGGAGGAGGATGCTGGATGAGGGGGCATGCCGCGACTGTGGGGCCTATTTCCATTCCTCCCTCGTCTCGCCTCCGGGCAGAGTTCCACTGGACCGTGTCCACTGGCTCCTGAGACACCTTTGAGGAGAGTGGGCGCTGTCCGGGGTCCTCTGCTCGGTGTCCCCGTCCAGTACCCTTGTTTTGAACCTCTGACCACCACTCCCGACCCTGTTTTTTAATTAGTTGTGCCCTGTCTTCATCTGGTTCCCGGGTCCAGTGGTCCCTCCTGCGAGGCTGGGGGAGGCGCCTTTCAGAAGTGGGCGGGCTTGGGCCCACCCAGCTCCCAGGATTCCCATAAGGCAAAGGGCACATGCCTCTGCTGCCTGGGCTAAACAGCCCTCGGCCTGCCCATGGGTCATCCACAGGCCTGGGGCGCACGCTGGGCTGGGCTGCACAGGGGAAGCCCCCATTGCCATGGTAATGGGGAACAACAAACCAGCAACCTCTCTGGGTGTGCGCTGTAACACAGGGTGGGTGTGGGGCAGGACTCCTGGGTTCTGTCCCTGGCTCGGGAAGAGCAGGGGAGATTTAGTGGTTAGAGCGAGGACTGGGGCAGCAGGTGGCCTGGGTTCTGCTATGGATTTTCTGAGTCGCTGTGCCTCAGTTTCCCCTGCTGTGAAATGGGGGAGAGCGCCCCTTGCAGGTGGTCTCTGCGGTCTCCAGAGGGGCTCTGATTAGAGCTGGCTGAATGTTTCCGCCTTTGGTGTGAGAACCCCCAGCAGCCACTGGGCGTAACCTGCCCCCACGCTGGGCTCCTGAAGCAGGAGTCTCACCACCCTTCTCCAGATGTTGTGCTCATTCCCACAGGTCATGCCTCATGTTCCCCTCTGAGGAACCTGCCCGTAACCCATGGACTCCTGCCCAGCTCTTGGCCTCGGCTGTGTCCTGTGGCAGTGGATTCCACAGGCTCATTGCGCCCAGCAGGAAAAGCTTGGGATCCCCCCATCTTACAGTCATTGAGCCCCCTCTGGTTGTGATGTGGCCATGTGTTGGGCTATTGCAGCCAGCTCTGGGCAGCGACCCTCAGAGCGTTCATCACCACCGCCCCACCATCTAGGAGCCAGTGCGGCTGTGCCCCAGGCTCACACAGGGGTCAGTGTGAGCTCAGGCTAGTGGCTGGGCCATGTGTGAGGGTAGTGCAGGTAGTGGGGGGTCCAAATACCCCGGGCCGATCCCGCCCCCCCAGGGATATTGTACCCGTGTTGCTCACTTTGCACCCAACCCCAAAGGAGGCCATGTGGTGAAATATGCAAGGGTTGGGGAAGCCATTTCTGGGGGGCTGGTGGAGCAGGTGGGGAGGAGGCCAGGTCATTTCTAAGAGGGGTTTTTGTGTTTCCAGCTTTCAGGGCTGGTTGGTGGGTGCCGCGGTGTTGAGCGATTGCCCTGCGTACGGATCCAGCCCTAGGCTGGGAGAGAGAACAGGCTGGCACTGCCCACCACACGCCTGCCGCAAGGTATGGAGGGACTGCGCCAGTCCGCCCCAGGGAGGGCTGGCTCGGGGCTGTCCCTGCTGCTCCCTGCTGGAGGGAATGAGTCCTGGGGTGTGCATGTCTGTCTGTCTGTCCATCCCTGCTTCCCCCTGCTGGATGAGAGGAGTACTGCTGCTCTGTGTGTGTGTGTGTGTGTGTGTGTGCAGAAAGTGACGCTGCTGCCTGTCCTCTGCTGGCATGGGTTGTCTGTGTAAATTGCTCCCCCTGCTGGACGAGATGAGTCATATATTCTGTGTGTGTGTGTGTGTGTGTGTGTGTGTGTGTGTTTCTGCTGCCCTCTGCTGGAGGCAATGAGATTTACTCAGCATGTGTTTGTCCCTCCTGTAGAATGAGTCCTGCTGTGTGTGTGTGTGTGTGTGTGTGTCCATCCCTGCTGCCCCCTGCTGGACGAGATAAGTCATGTACTCTGTGTGTGTGTGTGTGTGTGTGTGTGTGTGTGTGTGTGTGTGTCCTTGCTGTCCCCTGCTGGAAGAGAGGAGTCCTTCTGAGTGTCCGGTGGCACCTTAAAGACTAAGAGATTTATTTGGGCATGAGCTTTCATGGGTAAAAAACACCACTTCTTCAGATGCATGGAGTGAAAATTACAGATACAGGCATAAATATACTGACACATGAAGAGAAGGGAGTTACTTTACAAGTGGAGAACCAGTGTTGACAAGGCCAATTCAGTCAGGGTGGATGTGGTCCACTCCCAATAACTGAGGAGGAGGTGTCAATACCAAGAGAGGGAAAATTGCTTTTGTAGTGAGGCAGCCACTCCCAGTCCCTATTCAAGCCCAAATTAATGGTGTTAAGTTTGCAAATGAATTGTAGCTCTGCAGTTTCTCTTTGAAGTCTGTTTTCAAAGTTTTTTTGTTGAAGGATGGCTACTTTTAAATCTGTTATTGAATGTCCAGGGAGATTGAAGTGTTCTCCTACTGGCTTTTATACGTTACCATTCCTGATGTCTGATTTGTGTCCATTTATTCTTTTACGTAGAGACTGTCTGGTTTGGCCAATGTCCATGGCAGAGGGGCATTGCTGGCACATGATGGCATAGATCACATTAGTAGATGTGCAGGTGAATGAGCCCCTGATGGTGTAGCTCATGTGGTTGGGTCCTCTGATGGTGTTGCTAGAGTAGATATGGGGACAGAGTTGGCAATGGGGTTTGTTACAGGGATTGGTTCCTGGGTTAGTGGTTCTGTTGTGTGGTGTGTGGTTGCTGGTGAGTATTTGCTTCAGGCTGGGGGGCTGTCTGTAAGCGAGGATTGGCCTGTCTCCCAAGGTCTGTGAGAGTGAGGGATTGTTTTCCAGGATAGGTTGTAGAATTGACTGAATTGGCTTTGTCAGCACTAGTTCTCCACTTGTAAGGTAACTCCCTTCTCTTCATGTACAGGTATATTTACGCCTGTATCTGTAATTTTCACTCCATGCATCTGAAGAAGTGGGGTTTTTACTCATGAAAGCATATGCCCAAATAAATCTCTTAGTCTTTAAGGTGCCACCGGACTCCTCATTGTTTTTATGGATACAGAGTAACACAGCTACCCCCTGATACTTCTGAGGGTGTGTGTGTGTGCAGAAAGCGATGCTGCTGCTTACCCTCCGCTGGCATGTGTTGTCTGTGTGAATTCCTGCTGCCCGCTGCTGGACGAGATGAGTCCTGTACTCTCTGTGTGTGTGTGTCCCTTCTGGAGAAGATGAGTGCTGCTGCTGTGCATTGGCGAGGGCGGGGGCATGTGTGCCACCCCGCTGGAGGGGATGAGCCCTGCATTGTGTGTGTGTGTGTGTCTGCTGTCCACTGCTGGAGGCTGTCACAGGGTCCCCGGGCGATGCTCTGGAGCTGCTCCCTACGAAGCCAGTCAGGACTCTGGTGAGGTCACCTCTCTGTGAGCAGACTGTCTTCAGGGCAAGAACCTCACACAACTTCCACCTTCCTGGGTCTGACCTTGGAGCATTCAGCATCCTCTGCCCCTCCGAGCGCTGCCCACAGTGAGTCTGCCCAGGCGGGGTCCTGGGGAAGCCAGTGGGCCCTGCACCCCAACTCCGCAGTCAGACGTGACTCTTAGCCAGCCAGTAAAACAGAGGTTTATTAGATGACAGGAACACGGTCTAAAAGAGAGCTTGTAGGTGCAGAGAACAGGACCCCTCAGCTGGGTCCATTTTGGGGGGCAGTGAGCCAAACAACCACGTCTGCAATTTACTCCACGTCCCCAGCCAGCCCCAAACTGACTCACCCTCCAGCCCCTCCTCCTCTGGGCTTTGCCCCTTTCCCGGGCTAGGAGGTCGCCTGATTCCTTTGTTCTCCAACACCTTTAGCTATCACCTTGCAGGGGGTAAGGGCCCAGGCCATCAGTTGCCAGGGAACAGAGTGTCGGCCATTTATGTACACTGGCCCTTTGCTCTGCAACAATTACACACCCTTATCCCACCACCTAGAGACTTAAGAAATGCATAGGGGAAACTGAGGCACCCCTACAGTATTCAGAGGAAACACTGAGAACAGTCCCACTTCGTCACATCTGTCCCCCCTTCGAGACCGAACTGAGTGAGGTCACTTTGGCCAGTGACCTGGGGAAAGTTCAAACCCACCAACGTTCCCATGGATGCCCCAGCATCTCTCCCATTCCTTGGGGGGAGTTACACCAGGCCCTTCCAGTTTTACACCCTTCCTTGGGTCGGGTGTGCTTGATGGCATTTGCTGGCGTGGCATGTGGGAAGGTTTATGCGGCCCATGCCCTTTTGCCATCCCAGAACCCCTGGGGTTCAAACTGAGATTGGGTCTTCTCCCAGCTGTCCAGTTTGGAGGGCTGTGATTTGAGCTCTCTTGGTTAACAGCCCCCATCTTGACCTTGGCCACCCTCTGACCAGGTGTCTCTGTCATCCACTGCTTGGCATCAGCCCCTTTCATTGGATGCAGCCATCTTCAGGGCAGAGGGGTCAGTATACACCGCAAAACACCACCCAGATAGATACGGCTGCAGCTTTTTAAGGGCCCGCACCATGGCCAGGCATTTCTTCTTTATGGCCACATAGTTCTGCTCCTGGGGCAGCAGCTTCTTGCTTGGGAACTCAGTGGGGTGTCTCCCCACCTTAACATCGACCTGCATTAGCATTGTGCCCAGCCCTGTGTCTGAGGCGTCGGTTAACACTGTAAAGGGCTTGGCACTGTCCAGGTTTACCAGATTTACTGGGCCCTGCATTAGAGCCTCCTTCCGTGCACAGAGAGCCCTCTGGCGCTGCTCAGTCCAGACCACCTCGTCTGGCTTCTCCTTCTTACATAGCTCAGTGATGGGAGTAGCTAGGGAGCTAAAGTGGGGTACAAACCCCCAGTAGTACCCCGCCATCCCTATAAAGGCCTGGACCTGTTTCTTGGTCTGGAGAATGGGCCAATCTCTGATCCTCTTCACCAGCCCGTTGGACTGAGGGTGATATGTAGAGGTCCAGGGCCAGACCCCACATTTCTCCCACAAGCCTTGGAGCCGAGCTGACATGAAATTTGACCCCTGGTGTGTAAGGACCTCGCTGGGGACCCCTTCTTTGCTGAAGATGGTCAGTAGCGTGTCTGCCTCAGTGGAGGGCAGATCCCCCACCCCTGGGTAGCAGTTGGTGAAATCCATCACTCGCCTTGCTAAGGGGCCCCACTATATCCAGAGCCCCCTTCCCTGCCATGGGATCACTTCCCAGCAGCATGTCTGGACCAGGCAAACCTGGTTGGCAGCCGTCCTGCCCTGCCTGTGTCCCCACCCACTCAGCTGGGGTCTTATCTCCCCCCTTGCTCAGCGCTCTCCTTGCTGTCCCAGTGGGGGCAGGCAGCGAGCTCTCTGCTCTCCTTACAGCAACAGAACCAGTGGGAGCCCCCTCTCCGGTGTGCAGTGGGGCAGGGAACATCTCTTTGCCCCACCCAGCCCCAGGGGTCTGCTTACAGGCAAGCAGGTAGTCTGAGCCTAGCAGCTCCTCCCCCGTGCCAGCCAGGTCATCTGCATTTTCACTGACCATTTTTGTCTCAGCCGATTGGTTCCCTGGATTCAAATTCAAACCCTCGGCCATTACAGGAGCAGGGCCTGGATCCTGTCCCAAAGAGAAACAGTCACCCCGCAACAGGATCTCACAGCTGATATCCTGGAGAACCCCAACGACCAGCCAGCCCGACCCCTCCTGGATCTGCACAGAGATCTGGGCCATAGGCAGGGTGAATGGTTCCATCCCTAGGACACACAGCCCCTCAGCGTCTGAGGCTGCACCACCCGGGGCCTGACAACAGTTCTCTCAGCAAGGGAGCTAGATACCAGGGCTTTTCTGCAGTGTCTCCCTGGTTCAAATCGCTAGCCTGCTCAAAGGAGGTGAGGTGGGCATCCACATCCCTCCACCTCCTTAACCAGGGGCAGCAATTTAGTCTCGAGGTTCCCTGCAGAACTGGCACTCCAGGGTCTATCCCCACTCACTCCTAGGAAGTCTCCTGTGCCTCTCCGCTCCACCATTGCCAGTTCATGCTGCTGCTGCTTCTGCAGCTCTTTCTTGGGCTCTCACTGTCTCTTGCTCTCTCGGACTCAGCTCCAATCCCATCCGTCTCTGATCCCCTGCTGGGGAACCCGATCATGAAGACCCCCATCTGGTTGGGGACAGGAGTCTTGGGGATGCCTGGCTACCACTCCAGCTGCTCCCAGATCCTGCTGTAGCCCCATTTGGGTCATCAGTATGCATCCAATGAAGTGAGCTGTAGCTCACGAAAGCTTATGCTCAAATAAATTGGTTAGTCTCTAAGGTGCCACAAGTACTCCTTTTCTTTTTGCGAATACAGACTAACACGGCTGTTACTCTGAAACCGCTCCTTAGAGTGGTCATCATCCTCCAGCTGCACGATTAACTGTGCTTTGGTGAACTTTCCAATGTGTAACCCTCTCTTTTTGCACAGGGTTACAATGTCCTTCTTAAGGAGATGGTGATAGGCTATCACTCCACTGTTCCCAAGTTGTTGTGGACTCATAGGCCTGTGTGCTCTCAGCTCCCCACGGTTTCAAGGGAGAACCCCTCGTGTGCCAGCCCTTCTCGAGATCACCACCTCTTTGCCAGGGTCGAGCTGCAGACTCCTCCGCCCCTGGGACCACTTGCTGCAATCCCCAGGGGACCCTGTTACTGCAAAAGTCCTTCTCGCTGGTCACACACTCCCAGGGGTTAACAGCCCCCCAAAACCGCTCCTCTCTGAGCCTTCAGCATGCCTGGTCCTCATCAATCCCCCTTTTTACTGCTCCCCAGTCACTTACTGCAGGAAGCACCGTCCACGGGGTGCAGTGCATCCCACCGCTACCACCAGTTGTCACGGAGTCCCTGGGCGATGCTCTGGAACTACTCCCTACGAAGCCAGTCAGGACTCTGGTGAAGTCTCCTCTCTGTGAGCAGACTGTCTTCAGGGCAAGAACCTCACACAGCTTCCACCTTCCTGAGTCTGACCTTGGAGCATTCAGCATCCTCTGCCCCTCTGTGTGCTTCCCACAGTGAGTCTGCCCAGGCGGGGTCCTGGGGAGGCCAGAGGGTCCTGCACCCCAACTCCGCAGTCAGACGTGACTCTTAGCCAGCCAGTAAAACAGAGGTTTATTAGATGACAGGAACACGGTCTAAAAGAGAGCTTGTAGGTAAGGAGAACAGGACCCCTCAGCTGGGTCCATTTTGGGGGGCAGTGAGCCAGACAACCACGTCTGCAATTCACTCCACGTCCCCAGCCAGCCCCAAACTGACTCACCCTCCAGCCCCTCCTCCTCTGGGCTTTGTCCCTTTCCCGGGCTAGGAGGTCGCCTGATTCCTTTGTTCTCCAACACCTTTAGCTATCACCTTGCAGGGGGTAAGGGCCCAGGCCATCAGTTGCCAGGGAACAGAGTGTCGGCCATTTATGTACACTGGCCCTTTGCTCTGCAACAATTACACACCCTTATCCCACCACCTAGAGACTTAAGAAATGCATAGGGAAAACTGAGGCACCCTTATAGTATTCAGAGGAAACATTAAGAACAGTCCCACTTCATCACAGAGGCAATGAGATTTACTCAGCATGTGTCTGTCCCTCCTGTAGAGTGAGTCCTGCTGTGTGTGTGTGTGTGTGTGCATGTCCGTCCCGGCTGCCCCAGTGGGAGGGAACAAGCCCTGCACTTTGTGTGTTTGTGTATGTCACCCTCAGCAGCCTCTGTGGGCACTGCTGTCTCTGTTCGTGCTGGGACAGGGCATATCACACATTATCACTGCCACAGACATTTGGGATACTCTGGCAAGTACCCCCCCCCCCCAACCACTAGACCACACTCCCCTCCAAAGAGCCAGAGCTAGAACCCAGGAGTCCTGGCTCTAAGACATCCTGGGTCTCACTAGATCCAATTCACAAATTGACAGGAGGGGCACTGATTGGATATGGTAGGCTCAGGAACAGGGACAGCTCTTCCCTTGTAGTGGGCACACAGGGGGTGGGGATCAGCAGTGGGGGCAGCTATTCCTATGCAATGGCCACATGGGGGCGCTGGGGACCAGGAATATTGTAGGTATTCACAGGATCTTCCGGAGCTTATTCACTCTGCCATTATGCCCAGAATCTTTAGTCTTTCCCTCTGTGGTGCTTACTGTGTCATTCAGACCTTTTTAAAGACCTGGGAGTGGGGTCTAGTGGTTAGAGAAGGGGGGCTGGGAGCCAGGACTCCTGGTCCTATCTAGCTGAGGTCTTTCAGAAAGGCTCCAGAGGTGATCCTGGCAATTATAGGCCAGTGAGCCTAACCTCAGTACCAGGCAAATTGGTTGAAACTATAGTAAAGAACAGAATTGCCAGACACACAGATGAACATGACTCGCTGGGGAAGAGTCAACATGGCTTTTGTCAAGGGAAATCATGCCTCACCAATCTACTAGAATTCTTTAAGGAGGTCAAGAAGCATGTGGACAAGGGTGACCCAGTGGATACAGTGTATATGACAGGGATCTGTAAAATCATGATGGGTGTGGAGAAAGTAAATAAGGAAGTGTTATTTACCCCGTCACATAACACAAAAGCTAGTGTCACTTGATGGAATGAATAGGCAGCAGGTTTAAAACAAACAAAAGGAAGTGTTTCTTCACACAACGCACAGTCAACCTGTGGAACTCTTTGCCAGAGGCTGTTGTGAAGGCCAAAACTATAACAAGGTTCAAAAAAGAACTAGATACATTCATGGAGGACAGGTCCATCAATGGCTATTAGCCAGGATGGGCAGGGATGGTGTCCCTAGCCTCTGTTGGCCGGAAACTGGGAATGGACGACAGGGAATGGATCACTCGATGATTGCCTGTTCTGTTCATTCTCTCTGGGGCCCCTGGCACTGGCCGTTGGAAGACAGGATACTGGGCTAGATGGACCCTTAGTCTCATCCAGTCTGGCTGTTCTCATGTTCTTACCCCCGGCTCTGTGGGGAGGAGTGTGATCTAGTGGGCTAGAGCAGGGGGGTTGGGAGCCAGGACTCCTGGGTTCCCTACTGGTTCTGGGAGGGCAGTGAGGTCTAGGGGGTTAGAGCAGGAGTAAGGTCTTTGGGAGCCAGGACTCCTGGGTTCTTGCCTTGTCATAACCCTGTGGCAGTTGGCCCTCTGTGTAATGATGTGGGGGAAGGTTGTATCCCCATCCCCATCCCCATTCTCATTGCCTTTTTCCTCCACCCCTGCAGATGCTGCTCCTGCTGCTGAGTGCTGTGCTAATTCCAGATCCTGGCTCTGGGGCGCTGGGACTCAACAGCACGACAGGTAAGCTCCGCCTCCAGCCTCGCATGCTGGATCAGACCCACCAGGCTTCTCCGCTCACCCCACCCCCCGAAAACCCCATAATCTATGCCAGGGCCTCCTTGTGCCAGCGGTGCTCAGTCCCCAAGGAGCCCCCCCCAGACTCCCATGTATACCCCAATGTGTATCCCTGTGCGCACGCAGACACACTCAGCTCTGCACTCCTCTCCTCTGTGCACACGCGTGCATGCGCTCACACACACTTGGAGACGCACACGGACACAAGCATGGGGAACCCAACAAAAGTACACATGTGCGAGGACGCCTCCCTCTGCACACACACTTGCTCTTCCCCCACCCACCCCGCTCCTGTCCCCCCAGCTCAGCCGGAGGCCCCCCAACCTGACGGTGCCCCGCTCTGCGCCCCCCAGGCTGTGAGATCATCCACCCACCGCGGGACGGGGGGATCCGGTACCGGGGCCTCACCCCAGACCAGGTGCAAACAGTGCGCTTCCTGCCCTTCGACTATGAGATTGAGTATGTGTGCCGGCCCGACCGTGAGATCGTGGGGCCCAAGGTGCGCAAGTGTCTGCCCAACGGGACCTGGACTGAGATGGGCCATGCCAGCCGCTGCCGTGAGTCACCACCGGCCCCCATGCCCACCCTGGGGACAGGACACAGGGCCTTTCCACCCTAAGGGGCACCAGCTCCAATCTGACCCCAGGGTGGGGGGATTGGCTGGCTCAGAGGGGGTGGGGAATGGGGCACAGAGCCTTTCCCCTCCAGGGGGTGCTGTGTCCAACCCAGGCCCATGGCAGGGACTGACTGGCTGGCTTGCGGGGGCAGGGAGTGTGGCAGGGAATGGAGCATGGGGCCTTTCCTCTCTAGGAGGCGCTGGCTCCCATCTGGCCCCAGGCTGGGGGACTGGCTGGCTCAGGGGGGCAGGGAATGGGGCACAAGGCCTTTCCCCTCTAGGGGGTGCCGGCTCCCATCTGGCCCCAAGGCAGGGGCTGGCTGGCTCTGGGGAGCAGGGAATGGTGCATGGAGCCTTTCCCCTCTAGGGGTCACCAGCTCCAATCCGGCCCCAGGGCGGGGACAGCCTAGCTCAGGGGGTGGGGAATGGGGCCCGGGGCCTTTCCCTTCTCAGAGGCACTGGCTCCAACCCAGGCCGAGGGTGGGGTGTCTTAGGGGGTGGGGCTCTGGCTCTGACCATCCTCCACCCCGACAGTGCGGACCTGTCCCAAGATACACCTGAGCCTGGAGAACGGGCAGGCGGTGCCACGTGGCATGGAGCGGGTGCCTGTGGAGGGCACCTGGGTGGAGTATCATTGCAATCCTGGCTTCCGCCTGGTGGGTAGTGCCCGCAGCAACTGCACCAAGGTGGGGCGCTGGAGCTTCCCCAAACCTATCTGTGAACGTGAGTCAGGGCACAGGGGGGAGGTGAGCAGAGGGGGCCCCTTAGGGGCATGTCTGGGGTGAGTGGGGCAGGGTCCATGTGTGTGGGTGTCTGGGGTGAGGGGTGTGTGGGGCAGGGTCCAAGGGGTGGGCCAGGGTCTGTGTGTGGGGGCCTCTGGAGAGAGGGGTGTGTGGGGCAGGGTCCATGTGAGGGTCTCTGGAGAGAGGAGTGTGTGGGCCAGGGTCCGTGGGGTGGACCAGTGTCTATGGGAGATGTCTCTGGGGCAGGGTCTATGTGTGTGTGAGGTCTCTGGGGTGAGGGACATGTAGGGCAGGGTCCATGGGGTGGGGCAGGGTCCGTGTGTGAGGGTCTCTGAGGAGAGGGGTGTGTGGGGCAGGGTTTGTGGGGTGGGCCAGGGTCTGTGTGTGGGGGTCTCTGGGGTGAGGGGTGTGTGGGCCAGGGTCCGTGGGGTGGGACGGTATCTTTATGAGATGTCTCTAGGGCAGGGTCTATGTGGCGGGGGGGGTCTCTGGGGTGAGGGGTATGTAGGGCAGTCCATTTGGCAGCCCAGAGGCTATGTGTGGGGGTTTGTGGGGAGAGGGGTGTGTGGGGCAGGGTCCATATGTGGGGGTCTCTGGGGAGAGGGATGTGTGGAGCAGGGTCCATGGGGTGAGGCAGGGTCTGTGTGTGTGGGTCTGTGGGGAGAGGGGTGTGTGGGGCAGGCAGGCCCTCTCAGAGGTCCAGAGAGACCCTGGCCAAATTCCAGCTTTTGAGGCCCCTAGCCATAATAAAAATAAAAAATGATGACACATGAAAACAAAATAAGGCACCAAAAAAAGAATGAGACATAATTTTGGAACATTTTTTTATTTAACAAAGGCTTTTCTAGCCTTTGTCTGTGCAAATGCACTAATTACTGAGGAAAAATCTAGCTCTCATGTAATGTCACAGTTGATATTAAGCATGGCGAGCCCATTGAAACACTCTTGTCCCATAGTTGAACGGTGGTAGTTCTTTACCTGCTTCAACACGTGGAAGGTGAGTTCACCTGAAGCCATGATGCAGGCAAACTGACAAAAATACGCAATGCAATTGTGATATTAGGAAACACCCCAGAGACTCCAGGTTCGAGTATTTCTTGAAGCAATTCCTTTGGCTAGCAATCCAATTTAAAGTTCGTGGAATATACTCGTCTGAGGAAGATGACCTCGTCACTGAGATCTTTTGAGATTTCTTTGTTGTACTGTTGCTGAAATTGTTCAGCTGCAGAAAGTAGATCTTCATTACTCAGTCTGTTGAACTGCCACAGAAACCCAAAAAGGTACAAATTAGTCGCAGTGACTCAAATCAACATGTAAGACCTCATTGAATAGAGTCAATGATGACAAGGGAGACATTGACCCTATAATGCTTCTCGGCATCAGATTCAGTAGATAAATTGCAATCGGTGAAGAACTCATATGAAATGCCAATATTCTGTGTTACTAATCTGGACTCTGTCAGGATCACATCCCATTGTTCACAAATCTGTTGAATGTCATTGATAATGTTATCGCTCTCAACATCAAGTGCAGCACTGCGTGCTTCAATTACCAGATTAGTTTAGTGGATCATTGTAAGTAGCTTCCTCCACAAAGATGACACCAGAATGCATTCAAATTTGGACATGTGCTTCTGAATAGACTGAAGTTCAGTTTGAGCTTGTTCAGTTAGATTGAGAGATTCAAGCTCATTTAAATCCTTTCTCACTGAATTCAAATGCTGCGCAACTCGCTGAATGCCATCCATCCTTGCAGACCATCTAGTTTTGGACATCCCATTCAGTGAAACAGGAAGATATTGCTTCAGAATTTCCCACCTCTGTGGACTGCTACTGAGGAGATTGTACATTTGCTGAACAGTTCCAAAGTAATTGCCTCCTTGCATGATTCAGCACAGTCAACACCTACAAGGTTTAGTGTGTGGTTTCTACAGCTGGAGAAAATACAGTTTGAAGTATGCTCAAGCAGAACTGCTTGTACACCTTTGTACTTCCCAGCCATATTAGATCCTTTGTCATAGGCTTGACCAGTGCAGACTTGAAAATCTAACTTAAAACCTTCTAGAATTGCTAGTACTCAAGCAGCAATTTTTTTTTCAGTTTTTCTCGTGAAATTATCAAACAAAATAAACCTTTCTTCAATTGAAAATTTTGAGCTGTCTACAATCTCAATATATCAAATAACCATAGTCATCTGTTCCTTGAGAGAACAATCTGGAGTGGCATCAACAATGATTGAAAATACTTGGCATTTTGAATATCATCAAAATTGTTGTTTGTACAAATGACCCACATAGCTCAATAAACTCATTTTGTATGCGTGTGGAGAGATAATGGACTTGCATGCGCTTTTGACTCTCTTGCGATTCTTGAACACGTTTAACATGCTCTGATAAAAGTGGGTCATATTTGCTGAGAAGCTCAACTATGCCTGGAAAGTTTCCATTTGCATGATCACCAATACCTTGACTGGAACCAAAGAAAGCCAATCCCTGCTCAGAAAGAAAAAGGATGACATTCAGGATGCGCTCAAGAAGTTTTTTCCAGTTTTTAGTTTCTGTAGAGAGTTCAGTCAAGAGTAAATTCTCAACTGAACTTTCGGATGATACTGCCCTGCTGGCTGATTTCCATGCAACATAGTTTTCTTTGTGTGACATTGAACTCTCATGTGATGGTATTCAGCCTTTCAACTTCCTCCAACCTCTGCTGATGCTCCATCCCGATTGATCAGAGAGAACTAATGCATTTGCAGCACTTTTGTTCAAACTGAAGCTGGGTGCACAGTACAGAGATTGTTTTTCCGTACTCCAGCATAACCAGTCTCCTGTGCAGGTCTCACTATTTGGAAGAGTTTTTGTCAGAAGACGAGTAGGGAAAGCATGATTATCAGCATCTTGTGGAATGTTACTTGGAATTTCAAAACAACTAATTTGAAGAAAAGATTGCATTTGGGCAGCATTGCTCTTGTCACTAATTCCAATGTCAGTCATAGTCAAACCTGTAGTACTCAGAAATTGCTCTTGCTGCATAAGATCTACATCTTCCTGTTGCTGTTGAGTTTCTTGATCGTACACAGGATCTTCTGCTGCATCTGTTACTGCTGGCACATCTCCTTCTTGACTACTGTCTTCATGTTCAGGTATTGGCATTGAAATAACACCTATTGCAGTTGCAGAGTTTTCATTATCTGTAGCATTGTTTGTTGGGTAAGGTGTGTTTTCCAGTGATTTGAGAAATGAAGTTATTGGCTTTGAGCTCTTAGCTGCTGTGTCACTCAGTTGTTTTCACCATCTCTTGCTTGCACCACTTTCAAATCTCCTCTTCATAGTGATTTATCTGGTCAATATGTAGCCTATCCATACCTGAAATAGTCTGCTGTAAATAAGTATCTTATCTACACTTGAAATCTTCTACTGTAAACGTACATAAATGCTGAATGGTACACAAATGCTTAAAAGACTTAAAAGGAAGAAATACTAATTAAGAACACAAAATGAAACAGTCAGACAAGTTATTATCCTTATCACTGAATCAAAACTTAAGCATGCAAGGTATAATACAACAAGCTGAGCTGAAGACAAAGGGATGACATGTATATAGTAAACACAGACATGGATACAGACAGTGGGATAATGTACAAAAATTTCAAATGTGTGCCCTCACAAAACTCACTGTACAAGACTGTCACAAATTTTCACCTTGAATCTGGGCCTATAGACTACGAAAGCCTATGATGATGGCCAAGCTACTGAGCTAGGGCTCAACCAACCAACCAACCAGTCACCTCTTTTAGCTACTATATGAAGATAATAATGAGGAATTCTCACACATAAATAATTCCTTAGGCAACTAGATGTAAAACTATAAAGACACTAAAATGTAACAATTCTCCACCTTTCAACACGCACATGATCCAGCACCAGCCACTAGTAGTGGTTTGTTTATATAATCAGCTGATCTGAGAGGACATGTTCATCACGGTCTAATCTTGTGCCATCAGAACCAATATATTTTTATTAATATTTATGAACATTTTAAACTCTTTAATATGACAAAGTCTATATCAGTTAACAAAAAATTATGTCTTTTACCAAATCACATCTCTTATTTGCTTAAATTTGCAGCTCTAAGCTGAGAGAGTGTGTCACATTTTGGTCCAATAGGGATGTGCATAAAAATAAGCTGCGAAACTTATCAAATGCCAAAAAATTAACAAGTGTCTACATTTGAGGCCCCCTTTGAGCTTGAGGCCCAGGCCAATTGACCCTCCTGGCCCCCCCTCTGATTGGTCCTGGGGGCAGGATCTGTGGGGTGGGTCAGCAGCCATGTGTGTGGGTCTGTGGGGACAGAGGTGCATTGGGTAGGGTCAATGGAGTGGGCCAGGTCTATGTGTGGGGGTCTCTGGGGAGAGGGGTGTGTGGGACAGGATCTGTGGGGTGGGCCAGGGTCTGTGTGTAGGCGGGTCTCTGGGATAAGGGGTGTATGGGGCAGTGTCCATGGGGTGGGCCGGGGTCTGTGTGTGTGTGGGTCTCTGGGAAGAGCTGTGGGGGGGCAGGGTCTGTGGGGTGGGCCAGGGTCCGTGTGTGGGGGTCTCTGGGGTGAGGGGTATGTAGAGCAGGGTCCATGGAGTGGGCCAGGATCCGTGTGTAGGGGTGTCTCTGGGTGGAAGGGTGTGTGGGACAGGGTCTTTGGGGTGGGCCAGAGTCCATGGGCAGTGTCTCGGGGCAGGACTATGGGTGGGGCTGGGTCCTCTGGGCCATCTCTGGGGGGGGGCGGGTGCCTGTGGCATCTCCCCCTCCCATCAGTCTCAGCCCCTCTCTCCTTCCCCCCACAGTGCGACGCCCCATCTCCACAGGTGAGTGGCTCTTGA
The DNA here is from genome assembly GCF_015237465.2 of Chelonia mydas. NCBI lineage: Eukaryota > Metazoa > Chordata > Testudines > Cheloniidae > Chelonia > Chelonia mydas. Next base: position 31,307,833 of record NC_051254.2, on the reverse strand, counting down.
CAGGTCCCCTTCCTCCATCTCCCCAACCCCCCGGGGCAGGTGCTGAGCTCTGCCCATTCTCAGCCATGCACTTGGGCCTGTGGGCAGCTCCCCTGCTGCCCATGCCAGGCACCCCGAGGCTCTGAGCCTGGCACTGGTCACTCCAGGGCATTTGCATTCCTTGGTTCCCCCAGCCAGCTGCAGAACCAGGGGCTGGGACCCCCACTTCCCAGCGCCCCAGAGAGATCGGTGACCCCCTCAGGTTCCAGAGCCAACTGGCTCCTTCCCCTGCGCTCTCTCCCCTTACGTGCTCATTGTGCGGGCACGGGGGTGGACTACTGGGGCCATCCTATAGCCAGTACCACGCTGCTGGTTGGGGGAGGATGAGCCCCACGTTCCCTTTCCCCACCCTGTCTTAACGGCCCTGCCAGTCGACCCATCAGGGCGATGCTGAGCCTCGCTTGAAACCTGCAGCCAAATGCCTCTCTCCTGGAGTCTGGCAGCCAGCTCGAGGGCATCAGCCACCGGGCTGGGGCTCAGGATGCCTGGGTTCCATTTGCAGCCCTGCTACAGGCCCCACATGAGAGAAAGTGACTTCCCCTGCTGGTACTTCAGTTTCCCTATCTGTAAATGGGCTCTACAGGGCAGGGAATGACTCCAAGTGCATTGCCGAGCACAACAAGACCCTGATCTCGGTCACTGTGTGTCTGGGTTGCACCCGGCATGACAGGGCCCCAACCTCAGGATGTTCATTTGACTTTTATCTGGGTCACTCCGAATGCCCCTTGGGGTGGGGGAGGTTCTCCAGCAGACCCTGCATGTCCTGACTTGCACAAGCCCTCTGGGGATGGGCAGTGGAGTCCAGGAACTGGGAGATAGAAACCACGGGGCCAATCTTTGCCAAGGGACCTGGCTACGGTTAACTTCAGCCCCTTTTGTGTGTGGCAGACATCCACATATGGTGCAGGCTGGCGAAGGGCCTGGAACCTACCCCCTCCCATACCCCCCCCCCACACACATTGCTGCCTGAGTGAGGGCAGGTGGAGCTGGGCAGTCTGCATATCTATCTATCTATCTATCTATCTACCTATCTATTTCCTTATTCATTTTCCCAGCTATCTGTGTATCCCTGTTATCTGTGCATCCTGTTGCCCAACTCTGTCCCTCCTTCCCATCCCGTTATCCTTTCATCCATCCATCCATCCGTCACTCTGTTTCTTGCTGTCTATCCATCTGTCAATTTATCTGTCCATCTGTCGGTCCATCCCCTTGTCTCTCTAGCCACCTGCTCATCCCTGCATCCACCCGGACTTCCGGTCATCTTTTGACCCATCCATTTCCCTAGCTGTTCATCCCTCTACCTGTTCACCCATTCATTCTCCTGTCTCCATCCATCCATATTTCTTTATCCATCCCTCGCATCCATCTAGCCATCTCTCTCCATCCATTTTTCTAGCATCCATCCACCCTCCCATCCATCTCGCTCTCTCCCTCCATCCATTTCTCTAGCTAGCTAGCCCTCCTTCTGTCTAGACACCCACCTGTCCTCTGGTCCAGCTGACGCTGCAGGAAGTGGGGTGGGTGAGGCCTGAGTAAAGAGCACCCCCTGCTGCTCCAAGCGTCCATGGCCCCTACACCCCTGGGAGATGGGTAGAGGCCAGCACTCTGCCATGTGCACACCCCCTGCCCCTCGCCTGCTCCGCAGGGGAGCTGCCCTCCTCCACACCCAGGGAGCTCCTGTCATGTGTCTTTGGGGTATGCCGCACCCCAAGTTCTCCTTCCCTCCAAGCATCCCCCTGCTGGTGTCCATCCGAGCGCAGCTGTGGGTTGTTACCTGGGCTAAGAGTGGGAGGGGGAGGGTGCTGCTCTTAGAGCGTGTTGATCTGGGGAGGGGGTGTCCCCACACTGTCCCTCCCCCACTCCCTGCGGGGATCCCTGCCCCGGTCTGTGGCCCCACTGGGTGTGAATGCAGCCAAATGCCAGGGGATGGTGGGAGGGAACCTCTGCCCTGCCCCTCCCTGACAGCCCTCTTCCCCACTCAACCCCCTCCCTGCCCCTCCCCCACAACCCCCCACCAACTGCTTCCTCCACTCCTCCCCCACAACACACCCTCCCCCACCAACCCCCCTGCCCCACTCCCCCGTTGCTTTTCACCACACCGCCATCCTACCATCATTCAGTCTCTCCCCTCCCTTGCTCCTCCCCTCCTTCCTTCTCTTCCCTCTACCCTCCCTTCCTACCCCTACATCTTCCCCCTCCCAGCGCCTCCCCTCTCTGTCCCTCTCCTCTCCACTCTCATCCTTCCTCCTCCCCTCCCCTCCCCTCCCCCTCCCATCCCTGTATCCTTCCCTCCCCCACATCCCTCCCCTGCCCACTCTCATCCTTCCAGCTCCCTCCCTCCATCCTTTCCCTCCCCTCTCATTTCTCCATCCCCTCTCCCCTCCATCCCTCTTCCTCTCCCCATCCCATCCCCGTATTCTTCCATCCTCCCCTCCCCTCGCTCCTCCCCTTCTCCTCCCCTGCCCACGCTCATCCTTCCCCTTCCCTCCCTCAATATTCTCCCTCCCCTTTCCATCCCTGCATCCCTCCCCCTTCCCTCCCTTTGCTCCTCCCCTACCTCTCCATCCTTCCCCCTCCCATACCTGCATCCCTGAATCCTCTCCCTCCTCCCCTCTATACTTCCATCCTTCCGCTCCATTCTCCCATTCTCCCCCTCCCTGCATCCCTCCATCCTCCCCCACCCCTCCCCTCCCTGCATCCCTCCATCCGTCGCCCTTCCCTCCCTCGCTCCTCCCACTCCCCTCCCCTCCCTGCCTCCCTCCCCCTCGCTGCATCACCGCATCCCCCCGCCCCCGCGCCGCGTCCCTCCCGGCCGGTCCCCCCGCCGCCGCAGAGCCGCGCGCCATGGCCGGGCCCCGGGCCGCCGCCGCCCCCCGCGCGCCCCAGCCCTGAGCGGCCCGGCCCGGCCCGGCCATGCGCCCCGCCGCGCTGCTGCCGCTGCTGCTGCTGACGGGCTGGCCGCTGGCCGCAGGCAGGCGGGCGGTGCACATCGGGGCGCTCTTCCCCATGAGCGGCGGCTGGCCGGGGGGCCAGGCCTGTCTGCCCGCCGTGCGCATGGCGCTGGAGGACGTGAACCGCCGCCGGGACATCCTGCCGGACCACGAGCTGCGCCTCATCCACCACGACAGCAAGGTGCGGGGGGCGCCTGTGGGGGGCGCAGGGCTGGGCACCGGGGGAGCCGGCAGGGGGAGCGGGGGTCGGCACCAGTGGGGGGCGAGGGGCTGGGCACGGGGGGCCCCTGCGGGGGGCGCGGGGCACCGGCGCGGGTGCGGGGCTGGGCACGAAGGGCACCGGCGGGAGGCACGGGGCTGGGCGCTGGACTGGGCATGGGGGTGTGCGGCTGGGCACGGGGAGCTCCTGCGGGGGGCGCGAGACTCGGCACCTGTGGGGGTCAAGGAGCTGGGCACGGGGGTACCGGCTGGGGGTGCAAAGCACCGGCAGGGGTGCGGGGCTGGGCCTGGAGGGCACCAGCGGGAGGCACGGGGCTGGGCACAGGGGGCACGGGACTGGGCATGAAGATTGAGGGGCTGGGCATGGGGGCACCGGTGGGGGCCACAGGGATGGGTTTGGGGGTTGAGCACTGGCGGGGGCAAGGGGCTGGGTATTGGGGGGTGCAGGACTGGGCACAGGACATGCAGGGCTGAGTATAGGGGGCGTGGGGCTGGGAGCACAGATGACACTGGGCATATGGGGCACCAACAGCACAGGGAGCAAGGGGGCACCAACAGGGCTGGGCACACAGAGCACCAAATGGGGGGCATCGACAGGGAGCGGAGGGCTAGTCATGCGGGGTACTGACAGCACAGGGACCTGGGGGGTAAGGGGGACACCAATGGGGTAGGGCATGGGGCTGGGCATGGGGGGCACCAACATCAAGGTGAGCTCAGGGGCACTGGGCTGGGCACATGGGATACCAGGGGTACAGAACCGGACAGTGGGGTACCAACAGCAAGGTGAGGAGGGCTCAGGTGGCACCATCAGGAGGGAGGTGGGCCTGGGGGGCACCAGGGAGGGGCAATGGGAGGAGGAGGCGGCATTCCAGAAGTGGAGGGGGGGGGCTGTGCTGGGGAGGCAAATGGCTGGAGGGGAGACACTGAAAGATGCATGACCCCTGTGCTGTGTCTCTTGCACACTCATCCTGCCCCTCTCACACTGTCCTGTGCTGCCTCTTGCACACTCACCCTGCTCCTCTCACACTCCCTGAGCTGCCTTTGGCACATTCACCCTGCCCCTTCACACACGCCCTTTGCTGCGGCCCCCCCTGGGTGAGCCCCTTGGCTTCAGCGCCTCCCCCCCCTCCCCCCGCTTCCCCTATCCCTCCCACATTCCCCTGTGCTGCCCCTCCCGCACTCACCCTGCCCCTCTCACACTCTCCTGTGCTCCCACACTCAGGTCTGCCCTTGCTGGCTCTGGTTCACACTCACTCCACTCCATGTACACCTGGCTTGTTGCACACTCACTGGCTTTTTGTGCACTCGGTGCTCAGGCCTTCTCTTGCACGGCCACTCCCTGGTTCCCTGGGGCACTCAGAGTCACTCTGTCCTGGCACACTCATCCCTGCTCACTCCATCCCTCACACCCACCTCCTCTCTTCCAGTCCCTTCTTCAGGGACTGCCTTTAGGAGGGGAGTGGGGTCTAGTGGGGTAGAGAAGGGCTGGGAGTCAGGACACCTGGGTTCTATCCCTGACTTGGGGAGGGGAGTGGGATCTGGTGGGTTAGAAGTGGGGAGGGGGCTGGGAGCCAGGACTCCTGGGTTCTATCCCTGCCTCTGGGAGGGGAGTGGTGTCTTGTGGGTTAGAGCAGGGAGGATGGGAGCCAGGACTCCTGGGTTCTATCCCTGACTGTGGGAGGGGAGTGGGGTCTGGTGGGTTAGAATGGGGAGGATGGGAGCCAGGACTCCCACGCTGCCCCCTCATGCTCCCCAGCCATGCTCCCTCTTTGTGTCTGACACCTGGAGAGCTGTCTAAAGTGTACCCAAGGAATTGGCTGGAGTGGGAAAGTCTGCAGAATATTCCTGTGGGAGGGGGTGGTTGTTGCTATTCCCTGCTCGGAAAGGTGGGATCTCGGTAGGGTGTGGGTGAGCTGCTTTCCTCTCCTCCCTTTTTGTTCCCTGGGGAGCAAATATTTCAATGACATTTGGAAAAAAAATTCCCAAGAAACTAAAACTTCCCTTCTCAAAACGCACAGTATTGAGAGTGAAACCTGATGTCCCCTGACAGCTTTATTCCCTATACGCATCTATCTATCTATCTATCTATCTCCACCTCCTTCTCTCTCTGATCTCTCTGCCTGTCCCCATGTCTCAGTATCTCCCCTGCCTTCGTGTCCTTACCTCTCTGTGTCTCCCCGCTCCCACTTAGCTCCCCAACTGCCCCCCCCATGTCCCCTGCTCCCTGTGGCTGACAGGTTGCCATGGCAGCACAAGCTGCTTCTCCTCCTGATGGGGTTGTCATGGAAACTGATCTCTCCCACAGCTGCCATGCCCTGAATAATTCATGGGCCCCTCCTGGTGTCCAGCCAGGATAGGGAGGATGGGCTGTGACGTCCAGAGAGGAGTTGGGGCGGGGGGCAGAGAGCCAGGACTCCTGGGTTCCATCCCTGGCTCTGGGAGGGCTGTGGGGTCTAGTGGTTAGAGCAGGGGGGCTTGGAGCCAGGACTCCTGGGTTCTATCCCCAGGTCTGGTGGGGAGGGAATGGGGTCTAGTGGATTAGAGCAGGGGAGGATTCCTGGGTTGTATATCTGGCTGTGGGAGGGAAATGGGATCTAGTGGGGAGTCTGGGAGTCAGGACTCTTGGTATAGAGCTGGGTGAGTTGGGAGTCAGGACTCCTGGGTTCTATCCTGGCGGTGGGAGCAGCGTGGTGGGGTATAGGGTTAGAGCTGGGGTAGGGCATACCATGGGCGTGATGTTGGGTCTGTGCCCCACAGTGCGACCCAGGTCAGGCCACCAAGTACCTGTACGAACTGCTCTACAATGACCCCATCAAGATCATCCTTATGCCCGGCTGCAGCAGCGTCTCCACTCTGGTGGCCGAGGCCGCCCGCATGTGGAACCTCATCGTGGTGAGAGGGGCTGGGGGATTGGTGAAAGTTGCGTCTCTGGGGTGTGAAGGGGCAAGGGGAGGTGACGTCACGGGGAAGGGTTGTAAGGGTTCGTATGTGTGAGTGTGGTGGTTGTGTGAGGGTTGGTGTGTGTGTGGGGAAGTTTCACGGATCTCACACAGCTCTGGAACAGCCCCTGGGAGGACCCCTTCAGTGCAGCAGCCTCCTTAGGGTCATTCTCTCTCCCCTGAGTGAGCCCCTTGGCTTCAGCGCCTCCTGGCACCGAACCTCAGAGCCTGGAATACCCCTGCCTTGCACCGTGAGCTCCCTGCGGCGAGTCCACCTGGATTGGCTCCCCGACAGAGGGATACTCCTTCCCCTCAAAGGGAGCTATGCACCTCTGGTGTCCTTAAGCTGCAGTGCCTCCCCACCAGCGTTGTGAATGCAGGAGGGTTGTTAGATGTCCGGAACATAGCATACCAAGTCTTTGGGTAGCACAGAGAACAGCACGGTCCATCTGGGTCAGTTCAGAGCCTAGAGCTCTCCTCCGACCCCTTCTTTGGCCCTGTCCAGAAACTTCTCCCGCTTCCCGCAACCCCACCAGGCCCATCCTCTGTCCTTTGTGCTTGTTCCCGGGCAAACATTGTCCTCCGGCCCTTTGTTCTCCAGGTGGTCAAACCTGGTTGGCTTCCTGCGGAGGGTCATCCATGGTTGGTAGTCGCTAGGTACCGAATGTCCAGGCAATTGTCTTCTGTGACTCTTCCTGGCATGGGGCAGCCAGGTGTCAGTCATCCCTGGATCTCTGCAAAGAGTAAAGAACTTTTCCCCCCACCTAGTCAACTGTGCAGCATATGGGGGAAACTGAGGCACACACTGTATTCATGCAAAACATTATGAAATATTCCCACTTGATCACAGGAAGTCGTGTCTTGGGATGTTGTGTGTGTTGGAGTGGGAGATGTTGTATGTATTGTATTTTGTGGGGGATAAGTGTCAGGATATGGTGTGGGTGTGTTGGAGGAGTGTTTGGGTGAGGGGTTGGGTGTTGGGGTATTGTGGGTGTGTGTTGTGGTGAGTGTGTTAGCGTGGGGGACTGGGTGTTGGGGTATTGTGTTGGAGTGGGTGTGTTGGGGGACTGTTGGAGGAGGGGGCTGGGCATCGCGGTATTGTGTTGGGGTGGGTGTGTTGGGGGACTGTTGGGGTGAGGGGCTGGGTGTTGGGGTATTGTGTGTGGGGGGGACTGGGTGTCAGGGTATTGTTGGTGCGTGGGTTGGGGGGTGTTGGGGTGGCAGGGCTGGGCATTGGGGTGTTGTGGGGGCATGTGCTGGGGTGCCCGCCCTGAGCCAGCTCTACCCCCTACCCCCCATAGCTGTCATATGGCTCCAGCTCCCCAGCGCTCTCCAATCGCCAGCGCTTCCCCACCTTCTTCCGCACCCACCCCTCGGCCACGCTGCACAACCCCACGCGCGTCCAGCTCTTCAAGAAGTGGGGCTGGACCAAGATCGCGACCATCCAGCAGACCACGGAGGTCTTCACCTCGGTACGGCTGCAGCGCCCCGGCCCCCTGATCCCCACGGAGCCCCGCGCCCCTGACCCCCACAGGGATCTGCCTCCCACATCCTCCCAGACCCCCATGGAACCCCGGGCCCCTGACCCTCACAGGGATCTGCCCCCACATCCTCCGTGACCCCCATGGTGCCCTGGACCACTGATCGCCGCAGGAGTCTGCCCCCAACATCCTCCCTGACCCCCATGAAGCACCGGGCCCCGACCCCCACGGTGCCCCAGATCCTGGTCCCCACCCCACCACATCCACCCTGCCCCCCTCGGGGCATAGGACCCCTGACCCCTGCAGCCACCCTGGGCCCCCAGTCTAGCACCTCCCGATTCCCACAGTGACCCAGACCCCCAACCCCCACAACACCGTGACCCACACAGCGCCCCTGACCTCGCAACCACCCCAGACTCCTGTGCCCGGTGCTTCTGACTCCTACAGCCACCCTGGATCCCACGGTGCCCCCTGCCCAATGCCCCTCATCCCCCCCAGTACCCTCCCGGTGCCCCCGGCTCCCTTCCGACCCCCACTCCCTGTCCCCACCATGCCCCAGAGCTTCCTGCTCTCCCTCATATGCCCTTTCCCGCTAGCTCCCCAGCTCTCCCTGACCCTCTCTGCTCTTTCTCCATGCCCCCTCCCCTCCCAGACCCTAGATGACTTGGACCAGCGGGTGAAGGAGGCTGGCATCGAGATCACCTTCCGCCAGAGCTTCTTCTCCGACCCTGCCGCACCCGTCCGCAGCCTCAAGGTGAGAGACCCCCGAGCTGGGGCTTGGGGGGATCTGGGGGAGGAGGGGCCTAGGGTTGGAGCGGGGTACCCAAGGGTAAGATGGCGGGGGCTTGGGCGCCTGGAGTGGGGGGGAAGCTCAGAGCACGGGGAGGATGAGCCGGTGGCTGGCGGGTGCCTGGGGCTGGGCCGGGCAGGTAGGGGGCTCTCCCTATCTTCCCTGGTGGGAAACCCTGCCCCACCCCCATATGCTCCCCATCCCCCCTGTGCTTCCCACGCCCCCTCCCAGCCAGGCACTCTGTCCATCCATCTGTCCATCTGCTGCTGGTTTGCCCTGGAACAGCACCCAGACACACAACAGGGCTCCCCTGGGATCTGGGGATCAGGGAGGGGGGGAAAGTGGTCAGGGACCCAGGGTGCCCCCAGGTTTAGCAGGACCCATAGGACACCTTCCATCCTCCCACAACCTCCTCCCATGGGGGTTATCACAGCCTCACATGGGGGTGGGGAACTCTTGGAGCCGTGCAAAGATATGAAAACGTATGCAAATGGGCAACCGCCTGTCAAGTGGTGAGTGAGGGGCTGGGGAGTGGAGTGAGCGGTAGTGAGTTGTTGTGGGGGTATATGGGGTTGGGGTCTGTGCTGGAGTGTCTGGAGGTAGAGCAGGGGTGTAACCGTGTCTACCCCTGGTTCACGTGGGTTGTGACAGTTCCCCCCCCCCCCCTTGGTGGCCGTCCCCACAGCGCCAGGATGCCCGCATCATCGTGGGGCTCTTCTACGAGACCGAAGCACGCAAGGTCTTCTGTGAGGTGAGACCTGGGGGCGGGGTTAAATGCTGGGGGGCAGCCAGGTGGGGGGGGCGGGCTCTGTTCTAGGGGGGCAGCCAAGGGAGAAGCAGGGCTGGGCTGGACTCAGTACTGGGGGGCAGCCAGGGTGGAAGAGGTGGGGTCAGCACTGGGGCGGGGGCAGCTGGGATGGGGGAGTCAGGCTCAGTGCTGGGGTGCAGCCATTGGGGGATGCCCCAGGTCTGGGGAGGAGCTGGGGGGCAGAGGAGCAAGGATGGCTACCTCCCATAGTACCAGACACCGGGGCCCTGTCCCCTCCAGTCCCCCAGAGGCCAGCACCAGAATTGCTGGGCTGTGTATGGTCCAAGTCAGGGGTCCCCCCTTCCCTGGGGAGACACTGCACCCGCCCCACAAAGCCCTGCTGGGATGGGCCCCTGACTCAGCCTCGCCCCTCCTGCCCCATTGTGTGCCAGATAACTGCAGGGAGACACTCCACATCCCTACACACATCCACAACACACACAAGCCCTGCAACACACGCAAGCCCCACGCCCCGCAACACACGCACGCCCCGCAAGATGCATACACCCTGCAAAGCGTGCGTGCCCTGCAGCCTGCATGCTCCACCCCCTGCAGTGCATGCGCACACGCCCCATCCCCCGCAGCGTGCATGTGCCCCACAGCGCACACACACCCCACAACGCGCACGCCTCACAACGCCCCACGCCCCTCAACGCACAGGCCCCACCTCCCACAACACAGACGCTGCACAACACACGCACCACACAACACACACAACAGGAGATTGCTGAGCCTAGCCAGCCAGATCTGTCTCTGCTCTCTCTCTTGCTCCCCACCCAGCTCCCCGAACATCTCTGGGGCTCCCCCTAGTGTCTCCATGGCTCTCTGGTGATGTGGGGCGGAGCCCCACGGCCTCCCATGACACCCCCAGTGCCACCCCCCAGTCCGAGATCTTGTCTGTGCCACTTCTGCTGTCGCAGCCTGTGGCCTGCATGTCTCTGCTGTAGGGACCCAGGCTGCGCTGCCAGGTGTCAGTGCCCATGTGTAATAGTGTCTCTTAGGGGTGGTTTGATACTGGGTCAGTCACAGTTCCGCAGCCCCTCACCTGGCCCAGTTGTACTGGTCTCCAAGTGCCCTGTCTCAGTGGAGGTGATTCCCTTCCCCATCCGGGAGTCTGGGAACAGCCAGACTAACCTCAGACCCTTGACAGCGGTGTAACGGTCCACCTAGCGGGCTGTACAGATAACTACCACCATAGAGAGACAGATGGACAGCATGTGTGTGTGTGTGAACAAGGCCTGGGGGGTGGGGAAGGGATGTGTGGAAAGTGACAGGTGGATCCAAACACAGAGGTACAGAGCTTAGCTAGATCAGAGGGGGGGCGGGGATAGATGGATGGAGAGGGGGTGTATGGGGATGGATGGGTAGAGGGGGGCGCCTGGGGATGGATGGACGGATGGAGAGGGGGCGCATGGGGAAGGATGGATGGATGGAGAGGGGGCGTATGGGGACGAATGGATGGATGGATGGAGGGGGGTGCATGGGGATGGATGGATGGAGAGGGGGCGCATGGGGATGGATGGATGGAGGGGGGCGCATGGGGACAGATGGATGGATGGAGGGGAAGTAGGGGATGGAGGGTTGGTTGGGTGGCTGGATGGAGCTGCGTGCTGGTCTGAGCTGGGAGCCAGTCTCTCGGACGTGCCTCCCTGCAGGTGTACAAGGAGAAGCTGTATGGGAAGCGGTACGTCTGGTTCCTGATTGGCTGGTATGCCGACAATTGGTTTCGCATCAAGGACCCCGCCATTAACTGCACAGAGGCAGAGATGGCGGAGGCGGTGGAGGGGCATGTCACCACCGAGATCGTCATGCTGAACCCTGAGAACACCCGCAGCATCTCCAACATGGTGAGGGCAGGGAGACCCGGGCACCTGGGAGGCCCAGGGGTGGGGACGACACAGGAGGGGGCAGTTGCGGGGCATGAGGGACTAGAGGGGTGGGGGGGCAAAGGGGGACGCGAGAGCACGGGAGCTGGGGTGGAGGGGCAGCAGAGACTGGGAAGAAGAGGGGGATCAGAGAAGACCTTGGAGGAGGGCAATGGGACTGGGGGTCAGTGTGGGACAGGAAGACCTGGGGTGACTGATGAAGAGAGACGGAGGGGGCAATGGGCCCCCATATCACTTCCGCTCCTCTGGCTCACTGTTCCCACCCCCTGGCCCTGCAGACCTCCCAGGAGTTCATTGAGAAGCTGCAGAAGCGGCTGGGCAAGAACCCGGAGGAGACGGGGGGTTTCCAGGAGGCGCCGCTGGCCTATGATGCCATCTGGGCCCTGGCCCTGGCGCTCAACAAGACCTCGGCCGAGCTGGTGAAGAAGGGACTGCGACTGGAGGACTTCAACTACAACAACAAGAACATCACCGACGAGATCTACCGCGCCCTTAACTCCTCCGCCTTTGAGGGGGTGTCGGTGAGTGACCCCTGTGCCCCTGACCCTGTGCAACCACAACCCTACGACCCCCTGATCCCGGACCCCCATGCCCCCTGCCACCCATCCCACGCCCCCTAATGCCCACCCCACCACCGACAAGATCTACCGTGCCCTCAACTCCTCTGCCTTTGAGCGGGTGTTGGTGAGTGACCCCTGCGTCTCTTGACCCTGACCCCATGCGACCCTGAGCCCACGTGACCCCACACCCCCTAATGCGCATCCCGCGCCCCCTAACGCCCACCCCATCACCGACGAAGTCTACCGGGCCCTCAACTCCTCCGCCTTTGAGGGGGTGTCAGTGAGTGACCCCCTGTGCCCCTGATCCTGCAACACTGACCCTGCGACCCCGACCCCGCACCCCCTGACCCCGACCCCACAACTTCTGATCTGACCCTGCGACCCCGTCCCAAACGCCTGCCCTGTCACCGACGAGATCTACTGCTCCCTCAACTCCTGTGCCTTCGAGAGGATGTCGGTGAGTGACCCCCGCACCCCCTGACCCTGCACCCCCGACCCTGCCGACCCCGACCTGGCCCCCTGACCCTGCACCCCCTAACGCCCACCACATCACCAACCAGATCTACCGTGCCCTCAACTCCTCCACTTTTGAGGGGGTGTCAGTGAGTGACCCCCGCACCTCCTTACCCTGATCCTCTGCCCCTGGCCCTGCGCACCCCGACTCTGCGCCCCCTGACCCAACCCCTGTGACGGAGTAGGCAGTATTAACCTGGTAATGTTGCACGGGAGTTTTATTAGTTTATTGTCTTCTGCTAACAAGGGGCGTGCCTCCGTTTCCCTGGGGTACTGCACCAATACTCGATGGTGATGGGAAATAAGGGTGTGACTTCACTGAGGGATGATACTTGCTGGGCAGCATGAACGATGGCGATGGCGGCTGCTCTTCGTAACCTGAGCCCAGGAGGGGGTTGGGGCCAGGTGACACCTTCTGCCCCGGGGGAAACTGGACAAAGGCTGGAGGAGGGGCCAGGGGTGTGGCTGGTGGAGGCAGCAGGAAGGTGTTTCAGTTTGGAGCTGGCTGGGGAGATTGGGGGAGGCCCAGAACCTGGGTCTGGGCACCCTGCCCCAAGATGGACCTGACTGAGGGGTCCTGTTTTCTGTACCTACAAGCTCTGTTTTAGACTGTGTTCCTGTCATCTAATAAACCTTCTGTTTTATTGGGTGACTGAGAGTCACGGTGAACTGCAGGAAGTGGGGGGTGCAGGGCCCTGACTCCCCCACACTCCGTGACAACTGGTGGCAGAGGTGAGATGTACTTTGTCTCATGGATGGCGCTTCCTGCAGTAAGTGACTGGGGAGCAGCAAAATGAAGAGGGATTAACGAGGACCAGGTGTGCTGAAGGCTCAGAAAGGAGTGGTTTCAGGAGGCAGAGGAGCTACGCTTAGCCCCTGGGAGTGTGTGACCAGCGAGAAGGACTGTTGCAGTAACGGGGTCCCTCTGGGGACTGCGGTGAGCAGTTTCAGGGGCAGAGGAGTCTGTGGCTTGACCCTGGGAGTGAGGTGGTGAGCTGGAAAAGGGCTGGCACAGTAGGGGTTCTTCCGGGAAACTGTGGGGAGCTGAGAACACACAAGCCTGCGAGTCCACAACAACTTGGGAACAGCGGGGAGATGTATAACCATCTCCTTAAGAGGGACCTTTTAGAGCTGTACAAGGAGAGGGGGCTTCGCAGAGGGAAAGGCATCAAAGCACAGCTGATTGCCCAGCTGGAGGAGGAGGATCGCTAGGAGGAACTGATCCCTGTCCCTGAGGGAAGCAGCCCGGCAGATGCAGCGCTGGCACTGGTATCTGTACCAGCTGGGAGTGGTCAGACTGCTGCCAAGGGCACTCCGAGGCCCTTCCTACCTATGGCTAGGGGAGGAGCTAGAAGCAACCAGGCAAGTCCCAGGGGCACTGTGACCCCTGCGGCCAGCAGGGGATCCTCACGGCCAAGTTCCCCGTAGCTGGAGCTGAGGCAGCTGGAATGGAAGTGGGAGATAAAACTGAAAGAGCTGGAGAATCGGGAGAAACAGCGGCAGCATGAACTGGAGTTGGCAAAGCTGAGGAGCAGAGAGCCCCCTGCTGCAGTGAGTGAGGGGGGACCCAGGACTGCATGGAGCTTTGATAAGCACATCCTGTCCCAGTTTAAGGAAGGGGAGGACATAAATGAATTCCTGATGGCCTTTGAGAAGGCCTGTGGGCTGCACAGAGTTGACCCTACAGACAGGCTCCGGTTTCTCACCCCCTTACTGGACCTCAAAGCCGCAGGGATGTACAGTCAAATGGAAGGGTGGAGGCAGGGGACTATGAACTATTCAAAAAGGCCCTGTTACGTAAGTTTGGGATGACTCTTGAGGCATACTGGAAAAAGTTCCAGAGTCAGTGTAAAACCCCTGAGGACATATATCTGGAACTGATCCTCCGAATGGATGGCTATGTCAACAAGTGGGCAGATGGAGCCCAGACTAAGGAGGACATGGTTAAACTGGTTGTACTGGAGCACCTGTATGAACATTGCCCATCTGACCTGAGGACAAAAAGCCAGAGGACCTGCAGAGCACAGGGCAGCTGGCCAACGATTTTGTGGACAACCGGTCAGGGGGTGGAACAGAGGAGTCCCAAAAGAATAAGCCCACCACGGTGCAGAGAGAGAGTCACCCCGGGACCCCACAAAGGGGGAATGTGAAGAACCCCCTCTCAAGGGGAACAACCGGTATCAGGACCAACCGACCGGCTCGAGGGGACCAACCGAACGTGCATTGTTATTACTGTGGGCAGAGAGGCCACATACAGCTCCAGTGCCCCAAGCTTAAGGACAGACTGAGCAAATCGAACCCTCACAGGGTTAACTGGGTAGGGACACAGCCGGAGGAGAGGCAGGCTTCCCAGGCAGTAGGGGCTGGCAGCTTACCAACTGCTCAGGAGGAGGAGTTTCCCAGATCCACTTCTCTGAGAGGCTTGATGCTCCGGACGCAGGGTTCTCAGTTTACAGGGTGGGCTCGGGGTTGTCCCTGCGGAGCGAGTGCCTTGTTCCCCTGGAGGTGGACGGGGGAAGGTCAGTGGATACTGGGACATGGGCACTGAGGTGACGCTGGCCCGGCCCAAGGTGGTGGCCCCAGATCGGGTGGTGCCCGATACCTACCTGACCCTGATGGGTGTGAGTGGGACCCCATTCAAGGTGCCCATGGCATGGGTACATCTGAAATGGAGGGCCAAGGAGGGCCCCAAGGATGTGGGGGTGCACCATCATTTGCCCACTGAGGTGTTGATGGGGGCTGACCTAGAGGATTGGCCAAGCAACCCTCAGAACGTCCTAGTCGTGATCCATAGCCAGAGCTGGCAAGGGGCACTACACCCTGACATTGGGGAGGGTACCTCACCGGAGGGTCAGGACACTACCCTGGTAGGGAGGGAGTGTCCAGGGACAAAGTTCAGAGGGGCTGAGGCTTCAGACCCAGCCAGTGAGAGAGAGCAGGGCCCCATACCTTCCCCAGCTGCTGAATTCCAGGCCGAGTTGCAGAAAGATCACTCCTTGCAAAAGCTAAGGGACCTGGCTGGCCTCAGTGCGGGAAAGGCTGCCAGGAGGGGTTTTTGTGGGAGAAGGGATTCCTATACCGAGAATGGTCTCCCCCAGGGGATGTGAAGTTGTGGGGGATCCGGAGGCAGCTGGTGGTCCCCCAGAAGTATCACCGCAAGCTACTGTACCTGGCCCATGACATCCCTCTCTCAGGACACCAGGGAATCTGGCGCACCAGGCAGAGGCTGCTACAAAACTTTTACTGGCCTGGAGTAATACTGTCCAACAGTATTGCAGATCTTGTGACCCTTGTCAGACGGTGGGGTAGGCCCAGGACAAGGGGAAAGCGGCTTTGAGACCTTTGCCCATGATAGAGGAGCCTGTTCAGAAGGTGGCTGTGGACATAGTGGGGCTTCTCAGCAAGACGACCCGGTCGGGGAAGAAATACATTCTGGTGGTGGTAGATTTCGCTACCTGTTACCGCAAGGCAGTGGCCTTGTCGTCTATCGAAGCAGACACAGTGGCAGATGCGCTCCTTACCATTTTCAGCCAAGTGGTGTTCCCCAAGGAAGTCTTGACAGACCAGAGATCCAACTTCATGTCAGCCCTGCTCTGATGCTTGTGGGAGAAATGTGGGGTCTGGCACATCTGGGCCTCAGCATATCACCCCCAGTCCAATGGGCTGGTGGAGAGGTTCAATGGAACTCTAAAGATGATGATGAAAACCTTTATGAACCAGCACCCGCAGGATTGGGGACAAGATTTACCTCACCTGCTGTTCCCGTACAGGGAAGTACCCCAGAAGTCTACCGGATTTTCACCTTTTGAACTGTTATATGGAAGAAGGATAAGGGGGCCCCTGGACCTGATGAGAGACAAATGGGAGGGGAAGGCTACTCCCGATGGAGAATCAGTGGTGGTGTATATCTTGACCTTCTGAGAAAGACTTGCTGAGCTCATGGGCCAGAGCCCAGAGGAAGCAGAAGGTCTAGTATGACTGCACGGCGCAGGCCTGCGCCTATGCCACCGGGGACCAGGTGATGGTTCTCATTCCTGTGAGAAAAAACGAACTACAAGCCACCTGGGAAGGCCCTTTCAAAGTTGTCAAGCAACTAAATGAGGTAAACTATATGGTGGAGCTGTCTAACTGGGCACACCGCCACCGGGTGTACCACGTTAATATGATTAAGTCGTATTATGACAGGGGGAATATGGTCTTGGCCGTGTGTGGGCATTGGGAGGAGCAGGGAGATGACCCTTTAGTGTATCTATTCCCTGAGACAGGAGCTGGCTCCTCCCTGGAAACAATTCCCCTCTCTGATCACCTAACACCTGCCCAGCAAGCTGAGATCAGAGGGGTGCTGCATCCGTACCGACAGCTGTTTTCCAACCAGCCTGGACGCACTAATCTGACTGTCCACCGGGTGCAGACAGGGTCGTCTTCCTATAGGATGCTCCCCTTTCCGAGTCACAAAACTGCTCAGGACCTGGAAAGAGAGGTCAGTGACATGCTGGCTTTGGGGGTGATCCAGCCATCTTCCAGCCCTTGGGCCTCTCCTGTAGTGTTGGTCCCCAAAAAGGATGAGTCGATCCGGTTCTGTGGACTATCGGAAGCTTAATGCCATCACCGTATCTGATGCCTACCCCATGCCCAGGCCTGACGAGCTCCTAGACAAGTTGGGAGGAGCTCACTACCTTACCACTGTGGATCTTACAAAGGGCTACTGGCAAGTGCCGCTGGATGCAGATGCCAGGCTGAAATCTGCCTTTATCACACCTCTAGGGCTCTATGAGTTCCTGGCCCTGCCTTTCGGATTCAAGGGGGCATCTGCTACCTTCCAGCGCCGGGTGGGTCAGCTGCTGAGGGGGATGGAGAGTTTTGCTGTGGCGTACATTGATGATATCTGCGTCTTTAGCCAGACCTGGGAGGACCATGTGTCCCAGGTTAAACAAGTGCTGGACCGACTCCAGGAGGCTGGCCTGACCATAAAAGCTGAGAAGTGCAAGGGGGGGATGGACGAAGTATCTTACCTGGGCCACTGGGTGGGGAGCAGCTGCCTAAAGCTAGAACCAGCAACGGTGGAGGCGATCAGAGACTGGCCCGTTCTCCAAACCAAAAAGCAGGTCCAGGCCTTTGTTGGAATGGCTGGGTATTATCGAAAGTTTGTGCCACCCTTTAGCTCCATAGCCATCCCCATCACTGAGCTATGCAAGAAGGAAAAGCCAGACAAGGTGGTCTGGACCGAGCAGTGCCAGATGGCTCTCTGTGCACTGAAGGAGGCTCTGGTCAGAGGCCCAGTTCTGGTAAACCCAGACTTTAACAAGCCCTTTATGGTGTTCACCGACGCCTCAGACATGGGGCTGGGTGCAGTGTTAATGCAGGAGGAAGAAAAGGGGGAGAGACATCCCATCGTGTACCTGAGCCAGAAGTTGTTACCTCGGGAGCAAAACTATGCGGCCGTAGAAAAGGAATGCCCGGCTATGGTATGGGCCCTTAAGAAACTACAGCTATATCTATTTGGGCAACACTTCACTGTGTACACTGACCAGTCTCCCTTGACCTGGCTACACCTGATGAAAGGAGCCAATGCCAAGCTCCTGAGATGGAGCCTCTTCCTGCAGGATTACGATATGGAGGTGGTCCATGTGAAGGGGAGTGCCAACGTGATAGCTGATGTGTTGTCCCGGAGAGGGGGGCCTGAACTTCCCCAGGTCACTGGTTAGAGTGACCCCGCTCAGTTCAGTCTTGAAGGGGGGAGAGATGTGACGGAGTGGGGAGTATTAACCTGGTAATGTTGCATGGGAGTTTTACTAATTTACTATCTTCTGCTTACACAAGGCGTGCCTCCGTTTCCCTGGGGTACTGCACCAATACTCGATGGTGATGGGAAATAAGGGTGTGACTTCACTGAGGGATGATACTTGACGGCCAGCACGTAAAGAATGGTGGCTGCCTTCATAACCTGAGCCCAAGAGGTGGTTGGGGCCAGGTGACACCTTCTTCCCGGAAACTGGACAAAGGCTGGAGATCGGGCCGGGGGTGTGGCTGGTGGAGACAGCGGGAAGGTGTTTCAGTTTGGAGCTGGCTGGGGAGATGGTGGGAGGCCCAGAACCTGGGTCTGAGCTCCTCACCCCTCAAGAGGGAGTTGACTGAGGGGCCCTGTTTTCTGTACCTACAAGCCCTGTTTTGGACTGTGTTCCTGTCGTCTAATAAACCTTTTGTTTTACTGGGTGGCTGAGAGTCGTGGTGAATTGCAGGAAGTGGGGGGTGCAGGGCCCTGACTCCCCCACACTCGGTAACAACCCAGCACCCCCAATCCCATGCACCCTGACTGCAACCCTACACCCCTAACGCCCACCTCAGCACCGAGATCTATCATACCCTCAACTCCGCCTCCGAGGGGGTGTCGGTGAGTGACCCCTGCACCCCCTAATTCACACCCCACCCCCCCGACCCTGCACCCCCTACTGCCTGCCCCATCACTGACGAGATCTACCATGCCCTCAACTGCTCCGCCATCGAGGGGGTGTCGACGACTGACCCCACCAACCATGTGTCCCTTGACTCTGCACCACTGTCCCCTCTAAGCTGTGCGCGTGTGCGCGTGCACACAGATCCGAAACTCCACGCACACGGTGAAACACTGCATGCACAAAAGTATGCACAGAAGCACAAAAATTTGCACAGAAGAAATTTTTTGCACACACGGCCTGTCAGAAATTAGAGGGAATATTGCCCTGCACCCTCTGACCCTGACTCTGCACCCACTGTCCCTGACCCTGCGCCCCTAACACCCACCCTGTCACCGACGAGATCTACTGTGCCCTCAACTCCTCTGCCTTTGAGGGGGTGCCGGTGAGTGACCCCCTCGCCCCCCAACCCTGCACCCCCGACCTTGCACCCCCTGAATCTGATCCTGCACCCCTAACGCCCACCCCATCACTGAGATCTATTGCGCCCTAACTCCTCCACCCTTGAGGGGGTGTTGGTGAGTGACCCCCCCCATGCTCTCTGACCCCAACCCCGCGCTCCCAACCCCCATCCTGCGCCTCTAACACCTACCCCATCACCGACAGGATCTACCATGCCCTCTACTCCTCCGCCTTCGAGGGGGTGTCAGTGAGTGACCCCTGTGACCCCTAATTCACATCCTGTGACCCCAACCCTGACCCTGCACCCCCAACCTTAATGTCGTTCCCTGCACCCATAATTCTAACCGACTCCATGACCCCACTCCCTGCACCCCTAACCCCTATCCCTAACCCCTGCACTCTCTTTAGCGCCCCCCATCCCCAGCAAGGCCCTAGTCCCCTCCCCCAGCCTGTAGGTCCAGGGCTCAGCCTGGCTCTGTGGGCATTGAGCTCCATGCCAGGAAACCAGTGTCCCTGCTCCCCGGCCCCCAGGTTCCCCAGCCCCCCAGCACAGCACGCCCTGCACATTGCTGCCAGCTCAGCAGGGCAGTCCCCAGTCAGTGAGCGCTGCCCACCAGGCGACAGCCCTACTGCTGCTGCCAGCAAGGAGCGCCTGGTGACGCGGGTCTGTGTGTATTTCCCCCGCCAGGGTCACGTGGTATTCGACGCCAGTGGCTCCCG
Organism: Chelonia mydas; assembly: GCF_015237465.2. Classification (NCBI taxonomy): domain Eukaryota; kingdom Metazoa; phylum Chordata; order Testudines; family Cheloniidae; genus Chelonia; species Chelonia mydas. The sequence goes on along the minus strand of NC_051254.2, from coordinate 31,288,073 downwards.
CATGGCCTGGACCCTCATTGAACAGCTGCAGGGTGAGTGACAACCCCCGCCCCACACAACAGCTCGACAACCCTATCACTGTGCAACACCACAACACTACAGTCCCCTGCACAACATAGCACAGCTACCCCACCCAACACACCACACAGCACAACAACCCTCCACACTGCACAACGCAACACCACACCATGAAACAGCACCACACACACAACAAACCCACCCCACAGAACAGCCCTCTGCTCACACCACACAGGGATTCACCACAGAGCAACACATGAATCCCGCACATACCACGCAGCACAGCACAACCACCCAGCACAACACAACAGCACTCCCCCAAGCACACCACACCACACAACAACCCCTGAACACACCACACTACACTAGGACACCCAAGACAACAATGCCTTTCTCTCGCACGTCCTGGCATGCCAACCCCAGGACACTACACAACAACCCCTAGTTCCAGGATGACAGACAGCCTAGCGCTCTCCACCCTCCTGCCTGGCAGCTCTCTTGGTCTTCAGCAGCACTTCGCCGACGGATCCTTCACTCGCTCCGGTCTTCGGCACTGAAGGACCCTTCCGCCACCGCAACGCCGCCGAAGGCCGGAGCGAGTGAAGGACCCGATGCCGAAGGGCTGCTGAAGACCCGGAGTGCCGCCGGGTGAGTCAAAATTGAAAAGGCGCCAAAGAATTAAAAAGGCGCCACTTCTGCTCGGTGTGGGAGCAGCCCCCGCCCCGCTCCCCTGCTAGCTACGCTACTGGGTGGTGGCGGGGGGGAGCTCTGTGCACTTGGAGCTCGTCCCCCTGGTCTGACCCATCCCCCTCTCCCAGCAGGTGGGGTCTACAAGAAGATCGGCTACTATGACAGCACCAAGGACAACCTGTCCTGGTACAACAACGACAAGTGGATTGGTGAGCCAGGGCTTCCCACGCCGCCAGGGGTTATGGGAACCGCCCCCCTGGGGTTCCTGTTCTTTGGCGTCCGGCACCTCCCGCCGCTGGGAGTTATGGGAACCGCCCCCCTGGGGTTCCTGTTCCTTGGCATCTGGCACCTCCCACCGCCGGGGGTTATGGGAACCACCCCCCTGGGGTTCCTGTTCCTTGGCATCCGGCACCTCCCACCGCCAGGGGTTATGGGAACCGCCCCCCTGGGGTTCCTGTTCCTTGGCGTCCGGCACCTCCCGCCGCTGGGAGTTATGGGAACCGCCTCCCTGGGGTTCCTGTTCCTTGGCGTCCGGCACCTCCCGCCGCTGGGAGTTATGGGAACCGCCTCCCTGGGGTTCCTGTGCCTTGGCATCTGGCACCTCCCACCGCCGGGGGTTATGGGAACCACCCCCCTGGGGTTCCTGTTCCTTGGCATCCGGCACCTCCCACCGCCAGGGGTTATGGGAACCGCCCCCCTGGGGTTCCTGTTCCTTGGCGTCCGGCACCTCCCGCCGCTGGGAGTTATGGGAACCGCCTCCCTGGGGTTCCTGTTCCTTGGCATCTGGCACCTCCCACCGCCGGGGGTTATGGGAACCACCCCCCTGGGGTTCCTGTTCCTTGGCATCCGGCACCTCCCACCGCCAGGGGTTATGGGAACCGCCCCCCCTGAAGTTCCTGTTCCTGGGCATCCAGCACCTCCCGCTGCCAGAGATTGTGGGAACTGCTCCCATGGACTTCCCGTTCCTGGGCATCCAGCACCTCCCGCTGCCGGGGATTGTGGGGACCGCCCCCCTGGGGTTTCCGTTCCTGGGCATCTGGCACCTTCTGCTGGGGATTGTGGGAACCGCCCCCCTGGTGTTCCCGTTCCTGGGCATCCGGCACCTCCTGCCGCCAGGGGTTGTGGGAACTGCCCCCTTGGGGTTCTTGTTGCCAGGGTCTCTGGTCCTGCCCACTGCCAAGGATTGTGGGAACTGCCACCCTGGGGTTCTTGTCACCAGGGTCTCTGGCCCTGCGTGCCACTGGGAATTGTGGGAACTTCCCCCCAGGGGTTCCTGTCACCAAGGGATCTGGCCCCACTGCCGTCGGGGGTTTTGGGAATTGCTCCCAGTGGGGATGGAGACAGACATGGGTCCCTGTGGATTCGGGGGCTTGTCTGGATGCTGGGACTGTGTGGGTCACTGAGGGCATGAACCTCCCCCTGCCTTGAGCCAGGGCCTGATCTGGCGCTTGAGGCGCCTTCCCCTCCTCCGGGGCTGGGGGGACATGGGGGCGGTGCTGTGCTTAGGTCAGCCCCACCTCTTACTGTGCTCTTTGCTGCAGGGGATGCTCCCCCGGCTGACTACACCAAGGTGATCACCACCTTCCGTTTCCTATCGCAGAAGCTCTTCATTTCAGTGTCGGTGCTTGCGAGCCTGGGCATCCTGCTGGCCATTGTCTGCCTGGCCTTCAACATCTACAACGGGCACGTCCGGTCAGTGCCCCCCACCCACCTGCCCAACGCCAACCCCCCACCTCTCCCAGCCTGGGCATCCTGCTGGCCATTGTCTGCCTGGCCTTCAACATCTACAACAGACACGTCCATTCAGTGCCCCCCACATCCCTACCCCATGGCTACCCCCCCACTCCCTGGACTGGGCATCCTGCTGGCCATCGTCTGCCTAGCCTTTAACACCTACAATGGGCACGTCCAGTCAGCGGCCCCCGACCCCCTGCCCCACGGCTACCCCCCACTCCCCAGCCTGGGCATCCTGCTGGGCATCTTCTGCCTGGCCTTCAGCATCTACAACGGGCATGTCTGGTCCATGCCCTCCTATGACTTTCCTCTCTGGTGTTATCTGGACTGGTGATCTGCTAGGTCACTCCAATCCTTGTCTCTGGGAGCCAGCCTTACCCTGCTCTGCTGTGAGGACCCCCATTCCTGGGCTGTTCACACACAGCCTCTAGCATGTAAGCTGCTCCTTGGATTGTGCACCCAAATGAACTGGGATACCAGGAGGAAGCACGAGCAGGAGCGCGCGAGAGAGGAAGGCTCCTGCCTCATACTGAGAAAGCGGGACGATCAGTGAGTTATCTCAAGTGCCTATACACAAATGCAAGAAACCTGGGAAACAAGCAGGGCAAACTGGAAGTCCTGGCACAGTCAAAGAATTACGATGTGATTGGAATAACAGAGACTTGGTGGGATAACTCACATGACTGGAGTACTGTCATGGATGGATATAAACTGTTCAGGAAGGACAGGCAGGGCAGTAAAGGTAGAGAGTTGCATTGTATGTAAGAGAGCAGTATGACTCCTCAGAGCTCCGGTATGAAACTGCAGAGAAACCTGAGAGTCTCTGGATTAAGTTTAGACGTGTGAACAACAAGAGTGATGTCATGGTGGGAGTCTGCTATAGACCACCAGACCAGGGGGATGAGGTGGACGAGGCTTTCTTCTGGCAACTAACGGAAGTTACTAGATCGCAGGCCCTGGTTCTCATGGGAGACTTCAATCACTCTGATATCTGCTGGGAGAGCAATACAGCAGTGCACAGACAATCCAAAAAGTTTTTGGAAAGTGTAGGGGACAATTTCCTGGTGCAAGTGCTGGAGGAACCATCTAGGGGCAGAGCTCTTCTTGACCTGCTGCTCACAAACCGGGAAGATTTAGTAGGGGAAGCAAAAGTGGATGGGAACCAGGGAGGCAGTGACCATGAGATGGTTGAGTTCATGATCCTGGCAAAAGGAAGAAAGGAGAGCAGCAGAATACGGGGACCCTGGACTTCAGAAAAGCAGACTTTGACTCCCTCAGGGAACTGATGGGCAAGATCCCCTGGGAGAATAACATGAGGGGAAAGGAGTCCAGGAGAGCTGGCTGTATTTTAAAGAATCCTTATTGAGGTTACAGAAACAAACCATCCCGATGTGTAGAAAGAATAGTAAGTATGGCAGGTGACCAGCTTGGCTTAACAGTGAAATCCTTGCTGATCTTAAACACAAAGAAGAAGCTTACAAGAAGTGGAAGATTGGACAAATGACCAGGGAGGTGTATAAAAATATTGCTCAGGCATGCAGGAGTGAAATCAGGAAGGACAAATCACACTTGGATTTACAGCTAGCAAGAGATGTTAAGAGTAACAAGAAGGGGTTCTTCAGGTATGTTGGCAACAAGAAGAAAGTCAAGGAAAGTGTGGGCCCCTTACTGAATGGGGGAGGCACCCTAGTGACCGAGGATGTGGAAAAAGCTAATGTACTCAATGCTTTTTTCCCCTCTGTCTTCACGAGCAAGGTCAGCTCCCAGACTACTGCACTGGGCAGCACAGCATGGGGAGGAGGCGACCAGCCCTCTGTGAAGAAAGAAGTGGTTCGGGACTATTTAGAAAAGCTGAACGAGCACAAGTCCATGACGCCGGATGCACTGCATCCAAGGGTTCTAAAGGAGTTGGCGAATGTGATTGCAGAGCCATTGGCCATATCTTTGAAAGCTCATGGTGAGGGGGGGAGGTCCCGTATGACTGGGAAAAGGCTAATGTAGTGCCCATCTTCTAAAAAGGGCAGAAGGAGGATCCAGGGAACTGCAGGCCAGTCAGCCTTACCTCAGTCCCTGGAAAAATCATGGAGCAGGTCCGCAGGGGATCAATTCTGAAGCACTTCGAGGAGAGGAAAGTGATCAGGAACAGTCAGCATGGATTCACCAAGGGCAAATCATGCCTGACTAATCTAATTGCCTTCTATGACGAGATAACTGGCTCTGAGGGGAAAGCAGTGGACGTGTTATTCCTTGACTTTAGCAAAGCTTTTGATATGGTCTCCCACAGTATTCTTGCCAGCAAGTTAAAGAAATATGGGCTGGATGAATGGACTATAAGGTGGATAGAAAACTGGCTAGATCGTAAGGCTCAACAGATAGTGATCAATAGCTCCATGTCTAGTTGGCAGCCGGTGTCAAGCAGAGTGCCCCAAAGGTCAGTCCTGGGGCCGGTTTTGTTCAATATCTTCATTAATGATCTGGAGGATGGTGTGGATTGCACCCTCTGCAAGTTTGCAGATGACACTAAACTGGGAGGAGTGGTAGATACACTGGAGGGTAGGGGTAGGATACAGAGGGACCTAGACAAATTGGAGGATTGGGCCAAAAGAAATCTGATGAGGTTCAACAAGGACAAGTGCAGAGTCCTGCACTTAGGAAGGAAGAATCCCATGCACTGCTACAGACTAGGGACCGAATGGCTCAGCAGCAGTTCTGCAGAAAAGGACCTAGGGGTTACAGTGGACGAGAAGCTGGATATGAGTCAACAGTGTGCCCTTGTTGTCAAGAAGGCCAATGGCATTTTGGGATGTATAAGTAGGGGCATTGCCAGCAGATCGAGGGATGTGATCGTTCCCCTCTATTCGACATTGGTGAGACCTTATCTGGAGTACTGTGTCCAGTTTTGGGACCCACACTACAAGAAGGACATGGAAAAACTGGAAAGAGTCCAGCGGAGGGCAACAAAAATGATTAGGGGACTGGAACACATGACTTATGAGGAGAAACTGAGGGAATTGGGATTGTTTAGTCTGCAGAAGAGAAGAGTGAGGGAGGATTTGATAGCTGTTTTCAACAACCTGAAAGGGGGCTCCAAAGAGGATGGATCTAGACTGTTCTCAGTGGTAGCTGATGACAGAACAAGGAGTAATGGTCTCAAGTTGCAGTGGGGGAGATTTAGGTTGGATATTAGGAAAACCTTTTTCACTAGGAGGGTGGTGAAGCACTGGAATGTGTTACCTAGGGAGGTGGTGGAATCTCCTTCCTTCGAGGTTTTTCAGGTCAGGCTTGATAAAGCCCTGGCTAGGATGATTTAGTTGGGGATTGGTCCTGCTTTGAGCAGGGGGTTGGACTAGATGACCTCCTGAGGTCCCTTCCAACCCTGATGTTCTATGATTCTATGATCTCTGGTCCCAGACACAACCCTAGGAACCTCCGTCTTGCCATGTCCGGTTATGCCCACTGGACGCTGCAAGCTTATATGAGTTCATCAATTTAACAAAGAAATTGATATGTACCAGGCTTGTTATCCCAAGGGAAGTCTCTGACATGCTTCAAACCAAATGCACTGCTTCAGATAGAATAAACAAACAGATTTATTTACTACAAAGATAAATTTTAAGTGATTATAAGTCGAAGCATAACAAGTCAGATTTGGTCAAATGAAATAAAAGCAAAACGCATTCTAAGATGATCTTAACACTTTCAGTACCCTTACAAACTTAGATGCTTCTCACCACAGGCTGACTGGTTGCTCTTCAGCCAGGTTCTCCCCTTTGATCAGCGCTTCAGTCGCTTGGTGTGGTGTCTGTAGCTGGAGGTGGAAGAAAGAGGAAGAGCATGACAAAGTCTCTCCCTTTTATCATGTTCTTTCTTCCCTCTTGGCTTTGCCCCTCCCTTCAGAGTCAGGTGAGCATTACTTCATCGCAGTCCCAAACTGACCAAAGGAAGAGTGGTGACTCACTCAAGAGTCCAACAGATCCTTTGTTGTTGCCTCGGCCAGTGTCCTTTGTTCCTGTGAGGCTGGGCTGGGTTTGTCCCATCCATGCCCTGATGAGGTGTGAACTGCCCCTGTGCTCTTGGGGAGTTTTTGCCTGGGCTTGCTTTAACCCATGAGGATATATTTTCAGCCTCATAACTATATGCATGACATTATAACCTATAACATCCCTATAATATTACTGTAACAGTTACTAGAACATCACTATAACAACAATGCTCAGGGCATCATGAGCCTTCCGAAGACACCCAACATGACAAACTTTGCATTAGATACTACACAATCATATTATAAGGATGAACATGGGGGTGTATGGTGTTCCCACGAGGTACAGAACATCACACCTCTGCCCTTAGTTTACTTCAAGAGGGTTAGTCACTGACTAGCTTGAAGGCAGTTTGTGTTATAGTTCTCTTGGCATCCAGCGTGCCTCAGTTTCCCCATTCACACACAGAAAACCAGGGTTTTTTATGGTTTTTCTGCTGTGATAAGCTTTAAATCTGTTTACAGGTATTAACTGAAAAATAGCTTCATAAGGTTTAACATCCATGTCAAAATTCTTATCCCCAAAACGTAACATTAATACCAAATTTTTTATCACAGATGTGTGTTTACAAGTATCTTTATGATACCACGCCCTCTGTTCAGATAGTGTAGTTTGAGGTTAGTTTATTCATTACCCATGATGTCCTTTGACTCTCTTCCATGTAATCAGTCACTAGCCTTTCTTTCCCTCCAGTGTTCCCCTCTATGTGGGCTCTTAATTTAATCATGTTTCTGGCATTTTGATATCTCAGGGTCTGGCAAGGTAAGGGTCCAAGGGGGATCCTGTACATTGGCTGGCCCTTTGGGGAACAGTTTCCCAACCCCAGGACTGTACATATGCAGAAAATCCAGCTCGCCTTTTGGGTTTACCCTGTGTGTCCCCTCCCAGCACTGAGTCCTTCCCTGCCCCCTAGAGGACTGTGATCTGGGCTCTCTGGGCGAGGGGTGTTTACCCTTTGATCAGATGCACCTTTTCCCAGCAGCTTTTCCATAACTGCTTTCTGTCTCACCTGCCTGGGGGAGCATGCCCCACCCCCATCAGTTGGGTCATTTGTGTTCTCACAAACTACCACCTGGCAATTTCCTGGTCTCAACTCCTCTGCTGTCACAGGTGTTGGAGCTGCATCTTGATGTAAAGAGAGACAGTTACTTTCCAAAAACTGATCAGAAATAGCATCCTGAAAAACTGGGACCTGGAATGGGGTACCCTCCATCACCCCTTTCTCTGTCCCTGAGAAGTCACCTATGTGACGGCTCCCCTCCAGGAGGTCAGTGACACAGTCCTTCTCAAAACCTGGGTCACAGGCTGAGTGCCTGGGTGCACAGATGCTGACCCAGCCATCCTCCTAGTGTCCTGGGCATCCTGCCCCAAGTGATTAGTGAGGAGACATTCCTGTACCCCCACTATTCCTTCCCCAGTTTCCTCCTCTGGGCCCCCTGCTCAGACACATTTCTCTGTGCCCCCTAGGAAGGGTTCTAGCTCTTGTTCAGCTGTAAAACTCTGCCAGCTAACCACTGGGACAGTTTCCTTAATCACCAACAACACCTCTCCTGCGCCTGAGGGCATGTTGCCTTCTGCTGGAAAGGAGCTAGTCTCAGCCCCCCCATACTTGGAAGCACTCTGCTTCCCTGTGTTACAAAGCCACAGGAACCCTCACCACCTCAGTGGTTTCTGAGATCCCCTTCTCCTTCTCTGGGCTCTCCTCTGGGACACATTGCTCTATGCTCCCTAGAGCCGGTTTTGCCTCTGGTTCAGCCACAACCTGCTGGCAGCTAACAACCTGGACAGTTATTTCTCTGGCGGGCATTACACCCCCATCCCTTCCTCATGTGGTGTCGCCTCCAGCTGCAGTGCAGGAGTTAGTCTCAACCACCCTCCCACCTGGAAGCATGCGGCTTCTCCCTGCTGCAGAAGAATCAAGGAGACTCTCTCCCATTCTCTCAGCAGTTCCTGAGACCTTACCCTTTCCCTCGGGGATCCCAGCATAAAACTCCCTCCTGCTGCAGGCAAATACTTTAACCTGAGCTACACGGAAAAAATCATTACCAAGGAGCAGGTCAAATAGGAGGTGTTCTATTCCCCCCCCCCCCCCCCCCCCAGTCAAAACACTTTCCAAACCTTCCCACACCACATGGATTTTAGCTAGTGGTATGAGGAATCTGCTTTCGCCCACCCCCACAATCTCTGCCATTTGTCCAGGCAACATACTGGCCTTCTGGACCACACTCTGCTTAACCAGAGAGATCTGGGCCCCTGTATCCCTCTGCCCCAAGTATTCCCTGCCATCAATTTGGACAGCCTTAACATGCTCCATATCTGGTTCTGCAGAGGCTAACCTCACAAAACCAATATGATAGGTTTCAATTGCTTGGGGGGTTTCTGTGTTGAGGACAGCAGAACTAACAAAAACTTCGCAAAACAGTATCTTTACATTTACAATAGTCTAAGGCATCTTCAATAGGCATTCCATTGAATACATTTTGAGATTTACCAGTTAATTTTGCAATCAGGGTAGGAACTCTCTTATCATCAGGGATTTCATGTATTATACACAGCCTTTCAAAGGTAGTCAGATATTCAGCAATATCATCCTCCTCACTGTATGCAGGACATAAGTATTCCCAATTGTGGATTTTTGGAGTGATGGGAGTCATTTGGGTCAGGGGGTTCTGGTTCTGCTTCTCTAGCAAGTCCAGTTGGTGTTTTTGCTCTCTCTCTCTTTCCCTTTCTTTCTGCTTTTTCTCCCCGCTCTCTTTCTCTTTCTTCTCTCTCTTTCTCTTTCTTTCCCATAGCCCCTCTGTGTACAGCCTCCTCTCTGGCTGCCTCCCTGGCTGCCTCTGCCTCCATAGTTTCCCTGGCCGCAGCTCATTTCTGCCTGCCACATTTGAAACTCACAGTCCTTTTCCTTCTCTGTAGCTTCCAGTCTGGCCAGCTCTAGTTTTGTAGCTGCCTCACTGCTAGTCATTTTTCTGCTTTCTTGTGCTTATTCCTCTCGCCCGAAATAAACAGAAAATAACAAAACTGTGACGTCCTCCTGACTGTTCTTAGCCACTGCACTGAAGAATCACTTAAAATCACAAATATCAGTGCTTAAAGTGTAAACTCCACTTGGAGTAACAAGCTGCACATACACACCCTGCTCTCTGAGCCACTGTGACATTCCCCTCTGGTGTTATCTGGACCGGTGATCTGCTAGGCCACTCTGATCCTTGACTCTAGGAGCCAGCCTTACCCTGCTCTGCTGTGAGAACCCCCACTCCTGGGCTGTTCACGCACAACCTCTGGCATGTAAGCTGCTCCTTGGATTGTGCAACCGAATGACACTAGCCAATGTCGATGGTCCTAGGAACCTCCGTCTTGCAGTGTCAGTTATGCCCGCTGGACACTGCAAACTTATATGAGTTCATCAGTTTAACAAAGACATTGATATGTACCAGGCTTGTTGTCCCAAGGGGAGTCTCTGACATGCTTCAAACCAAACACACTGTTTCAGGTAGAATAAACAAACAGATTTATTAACTACGAAGGTAAATTTTACGTTATTATAAGTCAAAGCATAACAAGTCAGATTTGGTCAAATGAAATAAAAGCAAAATGCATTCTAAGCTGATCTTAACACTTTCAGTGTCCTTACAAACTTAGATGTTTCTCATCACAGGCTGGCTGGCTGCCCTTCAGCCAGGCTCTCCCCTTTGATCAGCGCTTCAGTCGCTTTGTGGTGATGTCTGTAGATGGAGGTGGAAGAGAGAGGAAGAGCATGGCAAACATCTCTTCCTTTTATCTTGTTCTTTCTTCCCTCTTGGCTTTGTGCCCCCCCCCTTCAGAGTCAGGTGAGCTTTACCTCATCACAATCCCAAACTGACCAAAGGAAGGGGAGTGACTCACTAGAGAGTCCAACAGATCCTTTTGTTGCTGCCTAGTCCTTTGTTCCTGTGAGTCTGGGCTGGGTTTGTCCCATATGTGCCCTGATGAGGTGTGAACTGCCTCTCTGCTCTTGGAGAGTTTTTGCCTGGGCTTATTTTAGGCCATGAGGACCCACTTTCAACCTCATAACTATATACATGAAATTATAACCTATAACATTACTGTAACATCACTATAACAACAATGCTCAGTGCATCATGAGCCTTCTGAAGACACCCAACATGGCAAACTTTGCATTGGATACCACACAGTCATATTATAAGGATGAACGTGGAGGTTTAGGGTGTTCCCACAAGGTACAGAACATCACACCCCGTGCTCCATCCCCCTACCCCCGCCCCCCCACCCCCCCACCTGGGCATCCTGCTGGCCATCTGCCTAGCTTTCAATACCTACAAGGGGCACTTTCGATCAGTGGTGCCCATGACCCATGGCTACCCACCACTCCCCTGCAGCCTGGGCATCCTGATGTCCATCGTGTGCCTGGCCTTCAACAGCTACAACGGGCACGTCCGGTTAGTGCTCCCCTCCTCCAGCCCGCTGCCCCATGGCTACCCCCCACCCTGCATCTGGACACCCTGCTGGCCATCTTCTGCCTGGTCTTCAATACCTACAAGGGGCATGTCCCATCAGTGCCGCCCCATGACCCACGGCTACCTCCCACCACCCCCGGCTTGGGCATCTTGATGTCCATCGTGTGCCTCGCCATCAAAATCTACAACGGGCATGTGCAGCTAGTGCCCCCAGCCCCACGGCTACCTCCCACCCCCTGGCCTGGACATCCTGCTGGGCATCGTCTGTCTGTCCTTCTACACCTACAACAGGCACGTCCAGTGAGTGCCCCCCTCCTCCACCTCCCTGCCCCATGTTTACCCCCCACCCTCCGCCTGGGCATCAGGCTGACCATCATCTGCCTGCCCTTCAGCCTCTACAATGGGCACGTCCGGTCAGTGCCTTCCACTCCCCTGCCCCACGGCTATCCTCCACCCCTCCTGTCTTGGGGCTGTGGCCCCCACCCTCCAGGTGATGTCTGCGTCTGCAGGGGCTGGTCTTTGGGAGCAGGAAGGGGGAGCCAGGCTTTGGGTCTGCTCCCAGGTGTTGGAGGGGCTGGTCTTGGGGGTGGGGGGCGGGAGCTGGGCTGCAGGGCACCCCCCCAGGTGATGGCTACGTCTGGAGGGGCTGATCTCTGGGGTAGGGGGCGGGAGGTGGCCTGTGGGACACCCTCAGGTGATGGCTGTGTCTGCTCTGCAGGTACATCCAGAACTCCCAGCCCTATCTCAACAACATGACGGCCGTGGGCTGCACGCTGGCGCTGGCGGCTGTCTTCCCCCTGGGGCTGGATGGCTACCACATCGGGGCTGGGCTCTTCCCCTTTGTCTGCCAGGTGGGGCAGGGCACTAGGGCTGTGGGCGCAGCAGGGCGGGGAGGGCCCAGGACCAAGAATGGGGGGACGAGGGAAAAGAGCGATGGGGAGGAGGGAGGGCTAGAATTGGGGTGCTGGCAGGGCGCTGGGGGGCATGGCTGAAGATGGGGGGCCCAGGAGAGGGCAGAGGGTGCTGGCATGGGGCAGGGCTGAAGACGGGCCCAGCAGGGCGCGGGGGGGGGGTTGCAGGGCTGAAGACCGGGGACCCGGCAGGGGGCAGGGCTGAAGGTGTGGAGCAGAACACAAGATGGGGGGCCCAACAGGGCTGAAGATGGAGCCCCAGCAGGAGGCAGGGCTGAAGATGGGGGGCCCAGCAGGGGTGGGGGCAGGGCCGAAGATGGGCCCAGCAGGGCACGGGGGGGGGGCAGGGCTGAAGATGGGAGGTCCAGCAGGGGGCAGGGCTGAAGACGGGGCCCAGCAGGCGCGGGGACAGGGCTGAAGATGGGGGTCCAGCAGGGGCAGGGCTGAAGAGGGGGGCCCAGCAGGGGGCGCTCTCACTCTGGTCTCTGCTTCCTGGCAGGCCCGGCTCTGGCTGCTGGGGCTGGGGTTCAGCCTGGCCTATGGCAGCATGTTCACTAAGATCTGGTGGGTGCACACCGTCTTCACCAAGAAAGAGGAGAAGAAGGAGAGACGCAAGGTGAGGGTCGCTTGGGGGTGCTGGGCTGCAGGGAGTGGGGTGCTATGTTGGGGGGCACTGTGGAGTAAGGGGGTGCTGGGGGTGCTGGGGGCACTGTGGAGCGGGGGCACTGGGAGGTGCTGTGTGGAGGCGCTGGGAGTGCTAGGGGTCACTGGGGTGCACTATGGGCGGTGCTAGGAGGCGCTGGGGGGAAGTGTGTGGAGTGCTAAGGGTTGCTCGGGGGTGCTGGGGGGGGCAGAGTGTGGGGGCACTAGGGGTTGCTGGAAGGCACTTTGGGGGGCACTGGACTGCAGCGCTAACTCTGCATGGTTGGCAGACCCTGGAGCCCTGGAAGCTGTATGCCACTGTGGGGCTGCTGGTGGGGCTGGACGTGGTCATGCTGGCCATCTGGCAAATCATCGACCCGCTGCATCGCACCATCGAGGTACAGCCCTGACATGGCACTGCTGTGGGGAAGCTCGCAGCCCCGGGGGCCCTGTGTCAGGGGCACACATTGGGGAAGTGATCAGGAACAGTCAGCATGGATTCACCAAGGGCAAGTCATGCCTGACTAATCTAATTGCCTTCTATGACGAGATAACTGGCTCTGTGGATGAAGGGAAAGCAGTGGACGTGTTGTTCCTTGACTTTAGCAAAGCTTTTGACACGGTCTCCCACAGTATTCTTGCCAGCAAGTTAAAGAAGTATGGGCTGCATGAATGGACTATAAAGTGGATAGAAAGCTGGCTAGATTGTCAGGCTCAACGGGTAGTGATCAATGGCTCCATGTCTAGTTGGCAGCCGGTATCTAGCGGAGTGCCCCAGGGGTCGGTCCTGGGGCCGGTTTTGTTCAATATCTTCATTAATGATCTGGAGGATGGTGTGGATTGCACCCTCTGCAAGTTTGCAGATGACACTAAACTGGGAGGAGTGGTAGATACGCTGGAGGGTAGGGATAGGATACAGAGGGACCTAGACAAATTGGAGGATTGGGCCAAAAGAAATCTGATGAGGTTCAACAAGGACAAGTGCAGAGTCCTGCACTTAGGATGGAAGAATCCAATGCACCGCTACAGACTAGGGACCGAATGGCTCAGCAGCAGTTCTGCAGAAAAGGACCTAGGGGTTACAGTGGACGAGAAGTTGGATAGGAGTCAACAGTGTGCCCTTGTTGCCAAGAAGGCCAATGGCATTTTGGGATGTATAAGTAGGGGCATTGCCAGCAGATCGAGAGATGTGATCGTTCCCCTCTATTCGACATTGGTGAGGCCTCATCTGGAGTACTGTGTCCAGTTTTGGGCCCCACACTACAAGAAGGATGTGGAAAAATTGGAAAGAGTCCAACGGAGGGCAACAAAAATGATTAGGGGACTGGAACACATGACTTATGAGGAGAGGCTGAGGGAACTGGGGATGTTTAGTCTTCAGAAGAGAAGAATGAGGGGGGATTTGATAGCTGCTTTCAACTACCTGAAAGGGGGTTCCAAAGAGGATGGCTCTAGACTATTCTCAGTGGTAGCAGATGACAGAACAAGGAGTAATGGTCTCAAGTTGCAGTGGGGGAGATTTAAGTTGGATATTAGGAAAAACTTTTTCACTAGGAGGGTGGTGAAAGACTGGAATGCGTTACCTAGGGAGGTGGTAGAATCTCCTTCCCTAGAAGTTTTTAAGGTCAAGCTTGACAAAGCCCTAGCTGGGATGATTTAGTTGGGATTGGTCCTGCTTTGAGCAGGGGGTTGGACTAGATGACCTCCTGAGGTCCCTTCCAACCCTGATATTCTATGATTCTATGAAGCTCGTGGCCCCCGGGTCCCCATGTCTGGGGCGTGCGTCAGGGAAGCTTGCGGCCCCGGGATCCCCGTGTCAGAGGCATGTGGCGGGGAAGTTCGTGGCCCCAGGATCCCTGTGTCGGGGGCGCGTGGTGGGGAAGTTCATGGCCCCGGAATCCCCATGTCGGGGACGTGCATCGGGGAAGCTCACAGCCCCGGGTTCCCCGTGTTGGGAGCGCATGGTGGGGAAGCTCGCAACCCTGGGGGCCCTGACTGGGGGCTCTGACCTGCCCCCCAGCGTTCACCCCTCTGCCATCCATTGCTGTAGGAATTCACCAAAGAGGAACCGAAAACCGACATTGACGTCTCGATCCTGCCCCAACTGGAGCACTGCAGCTCCACCAAGATGAACACTTGGCTGGGTAAGCAGGGGCACTGGGCACAGGCAGTGGGGGGCAGGGGGATGGGCAGTATCTGTGGGGAGGGTTGCTGACTTGGTGGGGGAGAGGGGCCCAGATTCAGGTGGGGGATGGGCAGTGTTTGGGGGAGAGGGGCCCTGGCTCGGTGGCGAGGGAAGTGTCTGCGGGGAGTGATCCTGGGATAGTCAACCCACAGCTGCCTGCCCCCTGGGGCGGGGGCCGCTCTTGTCCTGTCCTCTCCCACCCTCATCCCTCCCTTTGCAGGTCTCCCTCACACCCCCCCAGTCTCTCGCGTTCCCATCCCGTCTCCAGCCTCCCAACAGGTCTGACCCATCCCCTGTGCCCCACGCAGGGATTTTCTATGGGTTCAAGGGACTGCTGCTGCTGCTGGGCATCTTCCTGGCCTACGAGACCAAGAGCGTCTCCACCGAGAAGATAAATGACCACCGGGCTGTGGGCATGGCCATCTACAACGTGGCGGTGAGTGAGTGCCCCCCGCTGTGACCCACTGCCTCCCAAACTCCCCCCCCCACCTCACCATCACAGCGGTGAGTGGGTGCGCCCCACTGTGACCCACTGCCCCCCAAACCCCCCCCCCACCTCACCATCACGGCGGTGTAAAGGAGTGCTGGGGGCTCCCTGCTGTACTGCCCCCCAAACTTCCCCCCCCTCAAACCTCACCATCACAGCGGTGAGTGAGTGCGCCTCGCTGTACTGCCCCTCAAACTTCCCCCCCCAAACCTCACCATCACGGCGGTGAGTGAGGGTGCCCCGCTGTGACCCACTGCCCCCCAAACTTCCCCCTCTGAACCTCACCATCACGGCGGTGAGTGAGTGCGCCCTGCTGTACTGCCCCTCAAACTTCCCCCCCCAAACCTCACCATCACGGCGGTGAGTGAGGGTGCCCCGCTGTGACCCACTGCCCCCCAAACTTCCCTCTCTGAACCTCACCATCACGGCGGTGAGTGTGCCCCACTGCCCCCCAAACTTCCCCCCCACCTCACCATCACGGCGGTGAGTGCGCCCCGCTGTACTGCCCCGCAAACTTCCCCCCCAAAAACCTTACCATCACGGCGGTGAGTGAGTGTGCCTCGCTGTGACACAGTGCCCCCCAAACTTCCCCCCCATCTCACTATCACGGCAGCGAGTGCGCCCCGCTGTACTGCCCCTCAAACTTCCCCCCCAAAAACCTTACCATCACGGCGGTGAGTGAGTGCGCCCCACTGAGACACACTGCCCCCCAAACCTCCCCACTGTCACAGAGTCACCGGGCCAGTGCTCTGGAACTACTCCATACGAAGCCAGTCAGGACTCTGGGGGAGCCTCCTCTCTCTGAGCATCCTGTCTCCAGGGTAAGAAGCCCCTTAATGCACTTAGAGCATTTTCTGTGGGGACACACACACTCGAATATATAAAACCGATTTCTAAAAAACCGATTTCTATAAATTCGACCTTATTCCGTAGTGTAGACATACCCTTACACAGCTTCGACCTTCCTGGGTCTGACCTCGGAGCATTCAGCATCCCCTGCCCCACCGTACACTTCCCACAGCGAGTCTGCACGGACAGGGCTCCTGGGGAAGCCAGGGGGTCCTGCACCCCAACTCCGCAGTCAGACGTGACTCTCAGCCAGATGGTAAAACAGAAGGTTTATTAGTCGACAGGTACACAACATAGGACAGAACTTGTTAGCACAGAAATCAGTGACTTTCAGCCAAGTCCATCTTGGGGAGTCCTGGGCCAGAAGCCCTGGACTCCACCTCTTCCAGTCCCCCCAAGCAGACTGTAAGCTTCCAGCCACCTGGCCTCTGACACCCCACCCCGCTCTTTGTCTCACTTCCCGGGCAGTCACCTGGTTGGCACCTGGTTGCATCCCCCTCTTGGGTCTCAGGTTACAAAGGGCACCTGTCATAGCATATGTGCAGGCAGCTAGAGCAGCTTCACCCGTCCCAGAGGTCTAAGCCAAATTCACACACCCCTATTCCCACCACAAAGGTATTGGTGCAGCACACAGGGAAACTGAGGCACACACAGTATTCATGCAAAACAGTAAAACTCACATAGGCTCAACAGTAAGACACATACAACATAACAAGGGAAAATCCCCACTTTGTCACACCCACTGCCCCCAACCTCCGACCGCCCCCTCAAACCTCCCCACCACGGCAGTGAGTGCATCCCGCTCTGACCCACCGCCCCCCACAAACCTTCCCACCACGGTGGTGAGTATATACCCCATGGTGACCCACTGCCCCCCCAAACTTCCCCACCATGGCGGTGATTGCACTCCCCTGTGACCCACTGTCCCCCAAGCCTCCTCACCATGGCAGTGAGTGAGTGCGCCCTGCTGTGACCCACTGCCCCTCCAAACCTCCTCACTGCCCCTCAACCTCCCCACCACGATGGTGAGTGAGTGCACCCCGCCGTGACCCACTGCACGCCAGCCCTCTAGCGCACCCCCAAACGTCCCCACTTTGCTGTGGCTATGGCCATTTACAACATGGCAGTGAGTGTGCTCCACTGCACCCCAATGCCTGACTGTACCCCACTGTGGCCCCCAAGCACCCCTTTGGGCTATGACAGTGCACGTGCATCCAGTACCCCCACATTGTGCCACAGTCATGTGAGGTGTGGGGGGGAGTGGCTACATGGACCAGGTTTGGGGTGTCCGGGCAGGTCTCTCTGTCTCCCCCTCTCCGCGCAGTGACGCCGCTGGCTCCGGCTGTGCCGCAGGTGCTGTGTCTGATCACCGCCCCCGTCACCATGATCCTGAACAGCCAGCAGGATGCCGCCTTTGCCTTCGCCTCACTGGCCGTCGTCTTCTCCTCCTACATCACCCTGGTGGTACTCTTCGTGCCCAAGGTAGAACCCCCCACCCCCGCACCCACCTGCACGGATGGGGTCAGGATCTCCGCACTGGGAAAGTGCTGGGCTGTTCTCTCCCCGTCTGACTGTTGGTGCAGGGATAGCACGGGGGGGCTCAGAATCTTTGGTCTGGAGTTAGCATTGTGATGTTGTCTCTGACACTGAGGGGAGGGAGATGGAGGTCTGTGCTGTGGGTGTAGCATTGGGGTGTTTTCTATGACTCAGTCAGTTGAGGGGATAGCTGGAGGTCTGGGGTCTCAGTGCCAGGTGCACTACTGGCTTGTTGGTTCTTGTCTGATAGCAGAGTGGGAGTGGGTAGTTGGGTTTTCAGGATATTTTCTGGGTATAGCATTGAGGTGATTGTCTCTGACAGTCAGGGGGCAGGTGTAGTGTTGGGGTATTGTATCTATGTGTCAGCCAGGGGATATAGTTGGGAGTCAGCACTCTGGGTGTAGTATTATTTCTGTCAGTTAGGGGGTAGTTGGGAGTCAGTGGTCTGGGTGTAGTCGTGTCTCTGACAGTCAGCAGGGGGGAGTTGGGAGTCACTGCTCTGGGTGTAGTCTTGTCTCCAACCGTCGGCGGGGGTGGAGGGGTTGGGAGTCAGTGCTCCGGGTGTAGTCTTGTCTCTGACAGTTGGCAGGGGTGGTGGTTGGGAGTCAGTGCTCCTGGTGTACTGTTGTCCCTGATAGTCACTGGGGGCACTTGTTGCAGATGCGACGTCTCATCACCAGGGGCGAGTGGCAGTCGGAGCAGCAGGACACCATGAAAACGGGCTCATCCACCAACAACAATGAGGAGGAGAAATCCCGGCTGCTGGAGAAGGAGAACAGGGAGCTGGAGAAGATCATTGCAGAGGTGAGGCAGACGTGCCTCCATCCCACATCTTTGGGGGGGCAGCTGGGACCTGATGGAGTGCTCCCATACTGTGATTTATCGGGTGCAGGGTATAAAGTGGGGGTGAGACACTAGAACCCTACACTGGTGGCGTCCTCTCCTCCACCTCCCTCTGAAGCTGGGGACTTAGGGGGGTGGCAGGGAAGGGGGCTCATCACCCACTCGGGGGTGGGGGAGGCGTTACACTCATTCACTCCCTCCCCTTCTTTCCGGCAGAAGGAGGAGCGTGTCTCCGAGCTCCGCCAGCAGCTCCAGGACCGGCAACAGCTGCGCTCCCGGCGCCGCCCCTCCAACCCCTCCTCGCGGGACGGGTGTGCCGCCGACAACCACTTCACCAACGCGGCCGGGACCATGCCCACCCTCTACCAGCCTAGCCTGCCCCTGGTGCGCTGCCTTGTCTCCGAGCAGGCTGACAAGCTGGGCCGCAGCAACTGCGACGGAAGCCGCGTCCACCTGCTCTACAAGTGACCACCGTGGGGGCGGGGCCTGAGAAGAGGGTGGGGCCCGGGAAGAGGTGGAGTGGAGCTAAATAAGGTCTCTTTTTTCCCCCTAGTCACATCTCTTAGCTTTGTAAAATCTCTCTGTATCCATCCATCTTCCCTTCTCCCATCCAAGCTCTGAGTGCCAATTGACATCCAGGTGCAGAGTAAAATGTGCACCTTGCCTGATCTATCCTGAGTGTCTCTAGCTGGGGCAGTGTCAGGCGGGAGGGGGCAGCTGCTTGTAACCAAGGTGATGTGGGGAGGGCAGAGTGAATCGAGAAGGGAAAGTTACCCCTTGAGCATGCCAGCCAGGCGTACAGTCTCACTGTAGCACAGAGTCAGACCTGGTGGCCCCCAACGTACAGTCATGCACAGACGGATCTAGTTACTGGGACATACAATCAAGGTGTAGTGCAAAACCGGATTTAGTTATTCATATATACAGTATTATTGTAGCCTAGAACCAGGTTTGGGTACATGTAAGTACAATCAGACTGTAACACACAGCCAGATCTGGTGACTTGTATGTACAATCAAACTGTTGTGCACAGGTGAGTCTGATTACTGTAATGTACTGTCAGGCTGTAGTGTAAAACTAGGTCTGGTTTACTTGTAAGTACAGTCAGACTGTAGTGCACAGCTGGGTCTGGTACAGTTGGACTGTAGTACAAAACCAGACCCGGTTACTTGTATGTTTAAACTAGTGAACAGCTGGGGCTGGTTCTGTGTGAGCGCAGTCTGACTGTAGCACACAACCTGATCTGGTTGCTTGTATGTACAATCAGACTGTAGCACACAACTGGGTCTGGGGTTACTTGTCTGTACTATCAAAATGTAATGCACAGTCGGGTCTGGTTACTGTAGTGTACAACCGGGTCTGGTTCTCAGTTGCACTTTAGTGAACAACTGGATCTGGTTACTATTGCGTGCAGTTGTGTTGTTTATGTGCAAAATCCATCTGCTTCCTTTTGCGTACATTGGGCCTGGAGGTCACAGCCGCACCTGGAGGCCCCACAGTCAGATCACGGTGTAACACCAGTTCTAGCAACTCCCAGATACAGTAGGAGCGTCATGCATAGAACAAGCTAGTGACTTTCATGTACAGTCAGCCTGTATAGCACAATCAGCAGTGGATGTTGTCTTCTGGCAGCGTACCGGCTGTAGGGGATGACCAGCCCTGGTTACCCATAAGAATGGCCATGCAGACCTGGATATCTTGTGCACAGGGTCAGGTCAGGTTACTCTGGCTACAGCCAACTGACTGGAAGTGGGGCTACAGCTGCCTGAGGCAGGGTCACACTCTCCCAAAGATAGACGGGGCTTTTGCAGGGGGATGGGATTAACCTTATCTGAGCCCTGCTCTGACCAGGCGGGTCTGGGTGGAGAGCCCCGCTGGGGGCCAGCCTGCAATCTGACTGTAGCGTACAGCCATTTCCCCAGTCACAGCCGCCCCTGAGGGTCTCTTCCTGCCCGGATAGACGCGGCCTCAGCCATGTGATTTCACCGGGGGTGGTGGGGGACGGGGAGTGCTCCAGCTGGCCACAATGGACCCTGGAGGCCCAGAGCCGAGAGTCTGGACCCAGGGTGGTCCCCATGGCTCTCCTGACAGCTCCTATCTGAGCTGGGCCCAGAGCTGCTGGAATGGGGGCCGGGGGAGGTTCCCTAGCTAGAACCCATCAGTGTTCAGACTGCCCCCATCTGAGTCCCAGGGACAGGCACCATGAGAATGGCAGGAGAGAGCAGACCCACACGGGGAGTGAATGTGCCAGGGAGCACTGGTGTTTGTAAGACACAGCACCGGGCAGCTGCTCTGCGGGGGCAGCACAATGTGAGAACATGCAGCATACACAGCACAACACACGCTCTAACACACATGGGTCACACCATGCAGGACAGCACAGTGTATGCACAGCCCCATGTGAGCACACGCAGCACCGCACAGACCCACAGCACAGTGTGAGTACAACACAGCATGCAGAACAGAGCCCCACACGTGCACACACAGGGTACACACACACACACAGCAGCACCTGGTACCCGCATCCACATGCCACTCAGAGGGAGTTCAGTGTATGCAATGCATGTACAGCACCACATGTGCATACAGGGCACAATGTGTGCATACAGCAGAACACACACCCACACACCTGCGTGTGCAAACAGGCTGAGCTCAGCGGGCCTGCTGCAGGGGCAGGGCTGGGCAGTCCTATCCCTACGTCTCTCCCTGCAGTTTTGGGGGGGGGTCCCCCCCGGCCAGGGCCCAGGTGGGCACATG
The DNA here is from genome assembly GCF_015237465.2 of Chelonia mydas. NCBI lineage: Eukaryota > Metazoa > Chordata > Testudines > Cheloniidae > Chelonia > Chelonia mydas. The sequence goes on along the minus strand of NC_051254.2, from coordinate 31,266,924 downwards.
GGGGAGGGTTGCCCCAAGATGCAGTCAGGCCAGGGCCTCCCCAGCCTGATCTGACACTGCTGTGTGACTGGGATGGGGGGAGCTGCTGGGAGGGGAAGGAGGGTCCCCAGAGCATGGGCCGGTGGGGGTCTCTGGCCTGCCATGTGCTGGAGGGTCAGACTCAATGAGTATGGCGGTTCATTCTGGCCTTAAAGTCTATGAGAGAGAGAGCCCCCCCAGCCCCAGAGACATCCTATACCCGCCCCCCCCCCCCCCCCCAGCTCCCTGGAGGCAGACTGCTCCCAACAACAGTGACCTTCCCAGCCCATGAGACAGGCCCCCCCCCAGCCCATGAGACAGTGAGCCCCATACAGTTAACCCCCACACAGCCCTGTGCCCAGGGTATGGGGGCTGGCTGAGCAACTGCCAACACCAGGGAAAGAACCCAGGACTCCTGGTCCCCAACACCCCCCAACCCACTGGGACCCCTGTTTGCCCCAGGGGGCATTCCACTCCCCCCACACCCCAACACAGCCCTCCAGGGCTCCCAGCTGCCAGGAATCTGCCCAGCCTGGGACTTCTCAGCCATGGCTGCAGTGCTCTGCCCATGAGGAAGTAGAGCTCCAGGGTGCACGTAGAGCGAATGCAGGACTCCTGGGTCCTGGCTCTGGGAGGGCCGTGGGGTCTAGTGGTTAGAGCATGGGGGTCTGGGAGCCAGGACTCCTGGCTGGGTGCAGACTGGCACTCCAGTGGCTGGGCCCCTCCTCTTCCAGCGGAGGCCAGTTGTTGGGGACCGGACAGGTGAGGGTGGAGGAGTGTGCAGGCCCCAGCACCCAGGAAACATCCCCAAGCAGGAAACCTTGTAGTGCTGGGCCCCTCGGGCAAAGGAGAGAAAGTGCCATTAACCCTCCCTGCACTAGGAGCGGAGGTGGGGGAGGAAATTGAGCACAAGCTGTTCCCAGCACACAGCCCCCAGGCACCTGCTCTAACCACTAGGCCCCAGTCCCCTCCCAGAGCCAGGCTAGAACCTAGGAGTCCTGCCTCCCAGCCCCCACCTCCCCTCGCCCCACGTAGGGTCAAGTCTTGAGCCCTTTTTGGCTTTCCCCTATTGCTGCCACAGACCCTCCAGAGCCTTCACCAATGAAAAATAAAATCATTTAATGAAGGGGGGAGGGGAGAAACGGGGGAAGCTGGTGTTGGGGGAGGGGTCCCTCATTGGTTCCCTTTAGCAGCAAATCAGGGCCTTTGACCCCCCTCGATGGACTCGATCTAGGGCACAGTCTTCTGGGGGCTCAAAGCTTCTGCCCCCCGCTCCCTGAGCCACAGCCCCAAAACCTGGGGGAGAGGGTAGGAAGTCTGGAGGTGTCAGCTGAAAGAAGCAGTAGGGGGTGCCCCTGTGACAGTATCCGCTTGTGGCCCAGCCTCCACCTCCTGGCTGGGAGTTGAGGGCTCACGGGGGGCTAGGCCCCATGTCAGTTCCTGGGTGGGTTCAGTGTTGCAGGGCCCAGGCCCCTCCATCTCTTCCTTCTGATACCATGCAATGGAGGCTCCATCTCTCCAGCCAGCCCCGCAGCCCTGGCCCTGGGGATCTGTGCAGGCAGCCCTCTGTCACTGGGCAGCGGTGGCGGCGCAGCGGTACCATTGGGCCAAGGCACCTGCCAGGTGGTGTTGCCCAGCCCCACACCCGGCCCCAGCCCGTGGGTAGTCGGCAGCAGGAAGAAGATGTAGACAGCGGAAATCACCAGCCCCACAGTGACGGTTACAGCCACAGCCACAGCCACAGCAAAGGGCCAGCTGGAGCAGCCCATCCCCCGCAGCCCCAGGCCCACGCCCACGCCCCGCGGTGCCGGCCGCCCCACGTCCACACTCAGGCTGACCGTGCTGAGGGCAGGGCCCGGCTTGGGTAGCGCCAGCCCCCGGGCCTTCCGGTTCCCCCAACCCGGCACGTACAGCAGCCCGCGGCGCCGGCTGAAGCGCACGGAGCTGCAGGGGGCGGCGGGCGCCAGGGGCAGCCGGTCCAGCAGGTCCCGGCACGTGGGCAGGCCAGGCAGGCCCTTGCGGGTGGGGAGGCAGGTCAGCTCCCGGCACACGGGGCAGCTGATGGCGTTGACCTGCTCCGAGGAGACGTTGATACGCGCCAGGCACTCGAGGCAGAAGGTGTGCCCGCAGCCCAGCGCCTTGGGCACCTTAAACAACCGGTCGTAGGGCGAGAAGCAGATCACGCAGTCCATGGAGGCCTCGTCTTCATCCTCCTCCTCCTCAGCGCCCCAGGGGCCCCCCTCTGCCAGCTCAGCGCCCCGGGGCCTCCCCTGCCCTACTTCCCCTGGTGCTGCCATGCCAAGGTTTGATTCCCCTGGCCGGTAAGGGCAGAGGTACAGCGAGCGGGGTCCCTCAGGCCAAGGTGGTGCCAGCCAGCAGACGCGGTCCGGCCTGGCCTCTGTTGACGTCTCTGGGGAGGGAAGGGAGAAAGGACAATATTTACCCAGTGGAGATAACGCGCCCCATGGCCTGGCCAAGTTGGTCGCCGCCCCCCACACGCCCAATTCCTCAGGGGTAGACTATCGACCGCTCCCCGGCTAATCTGGAGTCACCCCGATACAGCTCCACCTGGGGCTCGGGCACAGCACAGAGCTGCCAGACACTCCCAGCTGGCAGGAGGGGGGAGGGGAAAGGAAAAGGGAGGCGTCCAGGGGACGCACACCCCAAAGCACATCACTGCCAGCCCCCCAACCTTGCCAGTTCCCTCACTTCCAAGACACAGCCCCTGCTAGCCCAGGCCTGGGCTCCCCCAAATAGCTCTGCTGGTGCCCCTCAACCCCCTCTGCCCCCCGCTATCCTCCCCCGGGCTCCCCCAAGCCTTGCCGTTGCCCCTCACTCCTGACCCACACCCCCATGCTAGCCCAGGCCTGGGCTCCCCCCCAGCCCTGCTGGTGCCCCTCAATCTTGCCCCCACTGCTATTCCAGCCCTGGGCTCCCCCAAACAGCTCTGCCAGTGCCCCTCAACCCCCCCCCACCCATTCTACCCCTGCACTCCCCCCAGCCCTGCCAGTGCCCCTCACTCCCAATCCACAGCCCCCTGCTACCCCAGGCTTGGGTTTCTCCCAGATCAGGTAGTGCCCCTTTCCCCTCCCACCCCCCACTATCCTACCCCTGGGCTCCACCCAGCCCTGCCAGTGCCCCTCACTCCCAACCCACAGCCCCCTGCTATCCTAGCCCTGCCCCTCCCCCCCTCCAGCTCTGCTGATGCCCCTCAGTCCTGCCCCCACTGCTATTACAGCCCTGGGCTCCTCCATACAGCTCTGCCGGTGCCCTCGCAATCCTGAGCCCCAGCCCGTGGAAGCTTAGCTCTGGGCTCAGTCCCAATAGAGTCAGGCTCACCTGATCCCGGCTTGGGTGCAGCTGGGATGTTACCGCAGCAGGTGTACTGGGGTTGCTCCTCCTGGTGCTGCTGGCCCCAGCAGCTCCCGGGTTCTGGAATCTGCCCCCTGCAGGGAGCATTTCCCCTAGCGGTGCCCGCCCTGCCGCCCCAGCCCGCCCAGTTCTTGTGGGGCTGGGTGCGGCCAGGGTGAGGAGCCGGTGCCACCACATTCCCTTCCTGTGGCTACTGGCCAGGAATGTGACCAGCAGCTGGCTCTGCCAGGGTTAACCCTTCACTCCCCAGCCAGAGAGCCCCCCTGCTCAGCCCCCAACCCCACTACCTGCAACAGAGGGCCTCCTGCGGAGTTCCCCACTACTCCCTGCAACAAAGCACTCCCTCCCCTACAACACAGCACCCACTGCTGAGCACCCCCACCCCAGTTCACTACAGCCCATTGCCCCCTGCCGCTCCCCACCCCACTTCATAGAGACCAGCACCACCTGCTGAACCCCTGCCCTGCTCCCTGAAGAACAGCACCCCCGGACTGCTCCCTTCACTGCAGTGCCATGCCATGCCCCCTAATGTATCCTGCCCCCACAGAACAGCACCCCCTTGTGCCATACTGGGGGCTTAGGCCCAGCCCTAGAAAGTGAATCCAACCCATGGAGTGTTCCAGTCTAAACCCAACTCTTTGGGCAGCACAGCAGAGAAAGCCATAGGCCCCACACATGAGCTGAGAGGGCATCTGCTACGCCCCAGGCTAGCCCCTTCAGTAGGGGTCTGGGCAGAGGAGAGGTGTGTACAGCGGGAAAAGGAGGGGTGTGCATGGAGCTGGCACTCTCCCAGCCATGCCCCAGAGCATAGCTGTGCCATGCAGCAGGCCTGCTCTGGGCCCAGACCCAAGCTGTGACGCCTGGACAAAAAGCAAGTGCTAAGCAGCAGGGTCTAGATACCATGGGCTGGAGAGGTTGGCTGGGGAAGCTGGCAGTGCAGGGGAGGGCAGACACTCAGACCCTATGGGGGGCATTAGCAGACAGGCATCCAGGGGTCAGATCTGCTGCCCACACCCTGTAATGAGTTTGAGGCTCCCTACTATGCTCCAACAGGCCTAGATCCTAGACCAAGGCCCAGCACAGCAAACCTGCTCTGAATCCTGCACCTTGTGCCAGCCAGCTCTGGCGAGCTCAGAACTGGGGCCTCTGGCCCAGCCCACCTGGTCTAACCAGCCCAGCCAGCTTTGCCTTGGGGAACTGGCTTCCTCTGTCACACAAAACAACCCTCTCCCCCACCATTCCCTGTGGCCTAGGGCCAATTAGCCCTTCCCCACCCCAATCACCTTGCTCTGTGACCACATGCTCTGGGCCCCTGGGAACAGAGATCAGAATCCAGCCCTGACCAAAGGACAGACAGGGAAGTTTTGCTGGATCCATGCAGGAAGCTGAGAGCTAGGGCTGCCCCTGTTGTAGATGGAGGTGACTCAGTTTCAAGAGGGGGCCCTGCTCTTCCTCCATCCCCAAGAAAAGCTGGGGGAGCATGAGCAGGGCAAGCCCCTGCAGCCAGCTCTAAGCCCATCCATCTCTTGTGGGCCCCCAGGGGCAACTGCTATTAGGAGATACATGGGGCAGAGCCAGGCCTGCAGGCAGCTGTCCCCACCCCCAAGATGGAGCAGGCTCTACTGCCCTGCCTCACTATGATCCCTGCAGTGCTCTCTGGGCTCAGGCAGTGGTGAGCAGGCCCCCCTTCTCACATCCATCCCACAGCTAGAGCCAGCTGCGGCCTACCGCCAACCCCAAGCCCACTCTGGGGAGACCCACTGCCATCCACACCTCTCCAGGCAAGCGAGGCCACCTGCCCCCCTAAACCCTGTCCCCAGCAAGGGCAACAGAGCAGGCCGTAGGAGAGGGTGGGAGAAGGTCATGGAAGGGCAGCATCAAGCAGGGCTCACTCCCTCCTCCTGCAGGTGGGGGCCAGCAGCTCAGAGAGAACACACGGGGCGAGTGGAATCAGAGTTTATTGGGGCAGTTTCCACAGCTTTAACGGTTCGACTTGGCCACACGCTCCAGCTCGTCCTTCTTCTTGATAGCGTAGGAGTTGGAGGAGCCCTGGGAGGGGGAAAAATGGTGAGATTTCCCCCCCATGGTGGAGCCACCCCCACAGCCTAAGACCCAGCTCAGCACCCCCTAGGGTACATGGCCACCCCCCAGTGGTGACAGCACTGCACTGCAGAGGGACAATTGTAGGGCAGGGAGCTGCCAGCAGGGCTCAAAGGCTCATACTAATTGCCTGGGGCAGGCGAAGAAAGGGGGCCATTGCGGGCCCTGGGGCAGGAGCAGTCCTGCAGCCCTTCACTGCTAGGGACACACATGGACTCAAAGCCAGGGGGGCAGCTGGAGAAATCTCCCCTCCATCGGGTGTAGTTATCCACACAGCCCCCAGGAGGCAGTCTAGCAACGCACCAGAGAGGAAGCAGCTACATGGTACAGAAGCCCTTTGACACCAGTCTGTGTCAACACGAGTGGCTGCATTGGTGGGACCATCCCTGTGCACAGCAAGCCCCTAAGCGACAAAGGGCAGAGCAGGCCACAGGAAGGAGGGGCTGAGCTGAGCCAGGCCTCAGACTCCAAACAGCATGAATCTGGACAGGGTGCTGTCTGGGAGCCCAGTGCTTGCCCACCCACTCAGAGCAGAGGATGAGGGCATCTCCCAGCGCAATCGGCCAAGCCTGCCCCCAGTTCTCACCTTGGCAGCGTTGATGAGTTCATCGGCCAGGCACTCGGCGATGGTCTTGATGTTGCGGAAGGCGGCCTCGCGGGCCCCAGTGCACAGCAGCCAGATGGCCTGGGGGGGGGGGGGGGGGGTAGAAAGGGGTTACCAGGTGCCTAGAGCCAGTGGGCAGCAGTGCCCAGCCCATACACACTGTGGAGTGGGCACCAGGCACAGCCACATGGGGAGGGGAGTGACGCTCAGGGACGGAGGAGCACACTGTGCGCACATGCATGGCCGGGGAGGGGTGTACCTGGTTAACGCGGCGCAGCGGGGACACATCCACGGCCTGTCTTCGGACAGTGCCGGCACGGCCGATGCGGGTCGAGTCCTCCCTGGGCCCGCTGTTGATGATGGCGTTGACCAGGACCTGCAGGGGGTTCTGCACAGAGAGTTGCATGGACAGGTCAGCTAGGACAGAGCCCCACCCCCAAACCCTCCCTCCCATACCCCTGCCTGGCCAAGACAGCCAGCACCCCAACCCCGGACCACCCAGCAGCCCACCTCCCCGGTGAGCAGGTGGATGATCTCGAAGGCGTGCTTGACGATGCGCACGGTCATGAGCTTCTTGCCGTTGTTGCGGCCGTGCATCATCATGGAGTTGGTGAGGCGCTCCACAATGGGGCACTGGGCCTTGCGGAAACGCTTGGCTGCGTAGCGCCCAGCGCTGTGGGGCAGGTACTTGGCGTACTTCTCCTTCACCGCAATGTAGTCCTGGGCCGGGGAGAGAGACCGGTTCATGGACAGTCGGGGAGGGGGAGACACACACACACACCCCCACCCCCCCCATGCTGACAGGGACAGCCACAGTCTGAGAGCAATGGGGTGGCAGACCCAGGCATCCTACCCCACCCACTACAAGGGTGCACAGAAGGTGTGAGCTGTGAGGAGAGATGAGGGACCTAGATACCCCCCCACCCTTCCCCCTGACAGGGCACAGATTGGGTGAGAGCTGTTCACTCCCTGCAGCCCCTCCCGCTGCACACAGAGGCCATGAGTTATAGGGGGACCCAGGCACCCTGCCTTACTCCCTGCAGCACCTCCTGCTGCATACAGAGAGCGTGAGGTGTGTGTGTGGGGAACCCAGGCACCACTCGGGCTCCCCAAACCTGAAGGGAGATGTCATTGATCTGAACATCGTCTGTGCTCCATTTCCCAAAGAGCTTGATGTCGGGGGTCTCCGCCACAGCGGGCACAGTCTCCCACTCGGTCATTCTGGGGAGGGGAGAAAGGAGGGTCAGGCAATGCAGCACCCACATGTCCCACACTCAACCCCCCCCCATATGGGGCACCCCAATGCCATGGCCCATCCCTATAGGGCAGACCCCCCCCAAACTCCACAGACCCCTGGCAGAGCAACCCCCTGGACCTCACCAGCAGCCCCCCTCAATGTCCCCACATTGGTGTGCAATCCCCACTGACACCCATGGGACAGCCCCCTCCCCAAGTCATAGAATATCAGGGTTGGAAGGGACCTCAGGAGGTCATCTAGTCCAACCCCCTGCTCAAAGCAGGACCAATCCCCAACTAAATCATCCCAGCCAGGGCTTTGTCAAGCCTGACCTTAAAAACCTCTAAGGATGGAGATTCCACCATCTCCCTAGATAACGCATTCCAGTGCTTCACCATCCTCCTGAAAAAAGTGTTTCCTAATAGCCAACCTAAACCTCCCCCACTGCCACTTGAGACCATTACTCCTTGTTCTGTCATCTGCCACCACTGAGAACAGTCTAGATCCATCCTCTCTGGAACCCCCTTTCAGGTAGTTGAAAGCAGCTATCAAATCCCCCCTCATTCTTCTCTTCTGCAGACTAAATAATCCCCCTTCTCTCAGCCTCTCCTCATAAATCATGTGCTCATAAGTCATGTGCTCCAGTCCCCTAATCATTTTTGTTGCCCTCCCCGGACTCTCTCCAACTTGTCCACATCCTTCTTGTAGCGTGGGGCCCAAAATTGGACACAGTACTCCAGATGAGGCCTCACCAATGCCGAAGAGCGGGGAATGATCGATCGAGTCCCTTGATCAGCTGGCAATGCCCCTACTTATACAGCCACCCTGTGGTGGGGGACTGCGCAAAATGACTCCCGAGGAGGAATCTCCAGGATAGCTGCTGTGGGGAGCGCACGGCTCGGGGTGCGCAGAGCCTGTGCGGGGCAACAGCCACCTGCTGCCTGTGGCTGCTGCCACCTGGGGCGCGTCAGTGCGGTGCCCACTCGGCTCACTGCGCCCGTCGGGGGAGAACAGGTGGTGTCTGCACGGCAGGAATGGGACCCGGCGCGTGTGGGGAATCAAGCCCCATGGGGAGGAGGCTACACCTGGAAACATCCCCTGTGGTTCCGTTCCTCCCGTCGCGGGCCCCTCCCGCCCCTGGGGTTCCATCCTCCCGCCCCCAAGCGCGGTCCCGAGGCTCCGACGTCCCCGCATGGCTCCACGCGCCGCCCCGGGATTCCATCACCCCACGCGCGGGGCCCTCCCGCCCCTAGGGTTCCACCCGCCCCTTCGCCCCACGCGCGGCGGCGCCGGGGATCCATCCCCCCACTCCCGTCGCCCCACGCACGGCCCCAGGATTCCATCCGCCGCGTCACCCCACACGCGGGGCCCCAGCCCCACTCGGCTTTCTATCCCTTCCCCCCGCACTCACATGGCGGCAGCTACAGCAGCGTCCAGCCCAGGAAAAAGAACTCTACACGGGGTCTCCCAGGCTCTTAAGAGCGAGAGGGCCCAGAAGAGCTTCCGGTGGGGAACTACGCATGCGCCATTCTGCGTACAGAGGCAGCACGCAGGTGCGACCAGGCGTTCCGAAGCCTCGCTTCCGCCCAGGTCTTTGCCCGCAAATCTGTTGTGTGCGTGCGTAAGCACGCCCCCATTTCTACGTCCGGAAACGTCTACATATACGGCCCCTCTCTGACGCATGCGTGCGCCGTTCACCCTTTCGTTTCAAAAATGGCCACTCTAGTGAGCGCATGCGTAGTATGTGTTATGTACCTCCACCACTTCTCTCGAGCGTGCGTAGCGAGGAAGCCCAGAGCCCACGGCCGTCCGATTTGCCAGGTTGCCCTGCTATCGGGCTTGTGCATTGGCAGCTGCGAAGCGAACAACGCCATGTCTACTGAGGGCACAACTGCCCTATGTACCCTCTCCGTGGGCATTAGTGGGAAAGTAGCTGTAGGGTTCGTTCCTGAGCTCAGGCTTTTTCCTCCCCCGGAGACTGAGGCTGGGAGTCCACCGTGGACTGGGGACCCCCCTGAGACTAGGTGCTGTGGGTCCCCCTGGGGACAGGGGCTGGGGTCCCGCCCAGAGAGTGTATAAAGCTCCATGGAGCTGCAATGGGGTGGAGAGAACGGCTTTGCGAGGGAGCAGGGGTGTACACACAGGGCTGACCAAGAGCAGCAAGCTGGGCTGGTACTCAGGTGTAAGATGCCTGGGTGGTCTAGGGCAGAGTCAGTCTCAGGCCCTCACTGCCCCAGCTGTAGCACAGGGATAAACACACCTAGTGCTTGCCAGCTGCAGATCTCAGAGCACTTTACATGGGAGGGGCACAATTGTTATCCCGCTTTTACATATGGGGGAAACTGATGCACAAAGGAGATGAGACTTGCCCATGGTCACCTAGCAGGGCAGAGACAGGGATAGAACCCTGAAGTCCTGAGGCATGGTGGCTCATCAGCCCAGGCCCAGGAGGTGGAGCCTAACCACTAATTCCCCAAAGCTACAAAATACATTTTGTACACATACAGATTTAAGGACAGTGACTCTTGTCTATATTACTCCTGGGGGAATTCTGCACCACTGCGCAGGTGCAGAATTCATATTGTCCACAGATTTCTTTGCTCCCCCACAGAAAAATGGGGAAGCAAAGAAATATGCGAGGACACATTACCCATGCTCGGAGCAGCAGGCAGAGGCATAAATCACCATGGCGGGGAAGGGGCTGGGCGTGTGAGCATGCATGGGGGGGGACTCTGTCCCTCTCGCTCACCCAGCCTGGGTGGGTAGGGCTTCAGGTTGTTTGGAGGTAGGGCGTGAGGCAGGCTCTGTCCTCTGTGACAGTTAATTGTTCCCACTCTTAGTCAATTCCCCCAGATGCATAAAACACATGTAAAAGTTTTAAGGCTCCATTACATTGCCAGAGTGGAGGAAAGGAGCCTTATTGTAAATGGCAGTAAGGGGATCCTCAGCTAGGAAAATCTAGGTTCTGTCTCACTTTTTTCCTGTGCCAGAGTGGCACAATGGGGTTAATTACAGGTCAGGATCTATTTTACTTATCTCAAAGAAGACTTTGAGGGCAAATAAAATGTTTATCAAGCAGTCAATAAAATGTCAGGACAATCAGAACCAAGCACTTCCCAAAGTAGCCAGCCAGGATTATAACTGGAACGCAGGTATTGGTTCCCTAGTATTTGTAATTTAACTTTCATATGTTTAGGAAATGCTGAATAGTTATCGTGACATTTTTCTGTATTGTAGTTTAAATAAATTAACAAAATAATTGAAACTGGTGTGATTATATTGCATTATTTTGACAAAATAAGCATAATTTTGCAGAATTTTTAATTTTTGGCACATAGTTCCTCCAGGAGTACTATGCGCAATAAGATAACACAAGGTCACAAGAAGTGCTTGTGATTTGATTGAAATCTGTCCCAACTCCCTCTCACAAGTAGCGAAACGCAACACCCAACCGTTCCAAGAAAGCAGCCCTGTGTGTGGTTCAGATCTCAGTATAGCTCCTAGCCTCAAGACATTGCCGTGTTCCCATGGCTGTTTACCATACCCATGCCATGCCGTACCAAAGTGCCTTGTTAGTTTTGAATGAATGACTGTGATATTGTATTTTTGTTTCTGTAGCGAATTGCCCACTAAAGAACACGGGATTTTCCGGTTCTGATTGGCCGACTGAATATTTTTTTTACAGCAATGTTGTAAGTTACCTGTTGCCTAAAGTGCCAGTGTGTTTTTTTCTCTTTTTAATTGCTGGCACTATAAGCGACTGCAGTCTAGTATTTGAATGCATGAAAATGTGCTAAGCAGAGGCACATGATGCAACTAGCTGAACAATGTCAATTTACACTGAGGCCTTTAACTTAAGCCGGCCCAGACTTTAAATTCATGTGAAAATATATGGGCATTTAAACTTTTTTGGTTTCCTTGCAATTACCCTTCTTCTTCTTTCTTGGTAAACAGATCCATTTAGATTCTTTTCCGTGCATTTAAAAATAACCTTATAATAATGGCTATTAAATCATACCCTGGGGCAGTGGTTTTCAAAAAAATTTCTGGCAACCCAGTTGAAGAAAATTGTTGATGCCCGCGACACAACAGAGTTGAGGATAAGGGGTTTGGGCTGTGGACTGGGCCAGAGGGTTGGAGTGTGAGGGTGAGGGCTGTGGGGTGGGGCCAGGAATGAGGGGTTCACGGTGTGGGAGGGGGGTCTGGGCTGGGGCAGGGGGTTGGGGTGTGGGAGTGAGTCAGGGCTCTGGGCTGTGGGTACAGGCTCTTTGCTGGGGCTAGGGATGAGGGGTTTAGGGTGCTGGAACGGGCTCCAGGTTGGGGGGGCTCAGGGCTGGGGCAGGGGATTGAGGTGCGGGGTTACGGTATGCGCTTAACTCAGGCAGCTCCCAGTCAGTGGTACAGCGGAGGTGCTAAGGCAGGCTTCCTGCCTGTCCTGGCACCATGGACTACGCTGCGCCCCGGAAGCGGCCAGCAGCAGGTCTGGCTCCTAGGCGGAAGTGCAAAAGCAGCTCCGTGCTGCTGTCACCCGCAGGCACTGCTCCACCCCAGGTTCCATTGGCTGGGAACCGGCCAATGGGAGTGCGGAGCCAGTGTTCAGGGCAGGGGCAGCGGCAGCGTGCGGAGCCCTGTGGCTCTGCCGCCTAGGAGCCAGACCTGCTGCCAGCCAATTCCGGAGTGCAGTGCCATGTCAGAACAGGTAGGGACTAGCCTGCCTTACCCGGGCAGCACCACCGACGGGACTTTTAACGGCCCAGTCGGCAGTACTGACCAGAGTTGCCGCAACCCAGTGCCTTACATTCCGCAACGCAGTACTGGGTCACAACCCACAGATTGAAAACCACTGCCCTAGGAGGTGACACAAAAGTCATGAGCCGCCGCTGGTCCTTACTCCCATGCCAGAGCTGTATCCACTGGGCTGCACTGCCCCCCAAACACAGGGATGGGAACACTCTCTGGTCCTGGTGTCACTTGGACACCAGTGTGGCTATACCAGCAAACCCTCCTGGAGGAGATGCAGCTTAGCTTGGCAGAGAGGGCTCCTGCCGGTACAGTTTATACCAGTTGCCCAGGCAAAATAGAAAAGGAGTACTTGTGGCACCTTAGAGACTAACCAATTTATTTGAGTATAAGCTTTCGTGAGCCACAGCTCACTTCATCGGATGCATAAAGTGGAAAATACAGTGAGGAGATTTATATACACACAGACCATGAAAAAATGGGTGTTTATCATACACATTGTAAGGAGAGTGATCACTTAAGATGAGCTATTACCAGCAGGAGAGTGGGGCATTGCTGGCACATGATGGCATATATCACATTGGTAGATGTGCAGGTGAACGAGCCTCTGATAGTGTGGCTGATGTGATTAGGCCCTAAGATGGTGTCCCCTGTATAGATATGTGGACACAGTTGGCAATGGGCTTTGTTGCAAGGATAGGTTCCTGGGTTAGTGGTTCTGTTGTGTGGTGTGTGGTTGCTAGTGAGTATTTGCTTCAGGTTGGGGGGCTGTCTGTAGGCAAGGCTGTAGGTAGGCCTGTCTCCCAAGATTTGTGAGACTGATGGGTCGTCCTTCAGGATAGGTTGTAGATCCTTGATGATGAGTTGGAGAGGTTTTAGTTGGGGGCTGAAGGTGACGGCTAGTGGCGTTCTGTTATTTTCTTTGTTGGGCCTGTCCTGTAGTAGATGACTTCTGGGTACTCTTCTGGTTCTGTCAATCTGTTTCTTCACTTCAGCAGGTGGGTATTGTAGTTGTAAGAATGCTTGATAGAGATCTTGTAGGTGTTTGTCTCTGTCTGAGGGGTTGGAGCAAATGCAGTTGTATCGTAGAGCTTGGCTGTAGACAATGGATCATGTGGTATGGTCTGGGTGAAAGATGGAGGCATGTAGGTAGGAATAGCAGTCAGTAGATTTCCGGTATAGGGTGGTGTTTATGTGACCATCGCTTATTAGCACTGTAGTGTCCAGGAAGTGGATCTCTTGTGTGGACTGGTCCAGGCTGAGCTTGATGGTGGGATGGAAATTGTTGAAATCATGGTGGAATTCCTCAAGGGCTTCTTTTCCATGGGTCCAGATGATGAAGATGTCATCAATATAGCGCAAGTAGAGTAGGGGCATTAGGGGACGAGAGCTGAGGAAGCGTTGTTCTAAGTCAGCCATAAAAATGTTGGCATATTGTGGGGCCATGCGGGTACCCATAGCAGTGCCACTGATTTGAAGGTATACATTGTCCCCACATGTGAAATAGTTATGGGTGAGGACAAAGTCACAAAGTTCAGCCACCAGGTTTGCCGTGACATTATCGGGGAGAGTGTTTCTGACGGCTTGTAGTCCATCTTTGTGTGGAATGTTGGTGTAGAGGGCTTCTACATCCATAGTGGCCAGGATGGTGTTTTCAGGAAGATCACCGATGGATTGTAGTTTCCTCAGGAAGTCAGTGGTGTCTTGAAGATGTGCTGGTAGCGCATCCCTGAGGAGGGAGTCTACATAGCCAGACAATCCTGCTGTCAGGGTGCCAATGCCTGAGATAATGGGGGGCCCAGGATTTCCAGGTTTATGGATCTTGGGTAGCAGATAGAATACCCCAGGTCGGGGTTCCAGGGGTGTGTCTGTGCGGATTTGTTCTTGTGGTTTTTCAGGGAGTTTCTTGAGCAAATGCTGTGGTTTCTTTTGGTAACCCTCAGTGGGATCAGAAAGTAATGGCTTGTAGAAAGTGGTGTTGGAGAGCTGCCGAGCAGGCTCTTGTTCATATTCCGACCTATTCATGATGACAACAGCATCTCCTTTGTCAGCCTTTTTGATTATGATGTCAGAGTTGTTTCTGAGGCTGTGGATGGCATTGTGTTCTGCACGGCTGAGGTTATGGGGCAAGTGATGCTGCTTTTCCACAATTTCAGCCTGTGCACATCGGCGGCAGCACTCTATGTAGAAGTCCAGTCTGTTGTTTCGACCTTCAGGAGGAGTCCACCCAGAATCCTTCTTTTTGTAGTGTTGGTAGGAAGGTGTCTGTGGATTAGTATGTTGTTCAGAGGTGTGTTGGAAATATTCCTTGAGTCGGAAACGTCGAAAATAGGATTCTAGGTCACCACAGAACTGTATCATGTTCGTGGAGGTGGAGGGGCAGAAGGAGAGGCCCCGAGATAGGACAGATTCTTCTGCTGGGCTAAGAGTATAGTTGGATAGATTAACAATATTGCTGGGTGGGTTAAGGGAACCATTGCTGTGGCCCCTTGTCGCATGTAGTAGTTTAGATAATTTAGTGTCCTTTTTCTTTTGTAGAGAAGCAAAGTGTGTGTTGTAAATCATAGAATCATAGAATAACAGAGTTGGAAGGGACCTCTGGAGGCCATCTAGTCCAACCCCCTGCCCAGAGCAGGACCAATCCCAACTAAATCATCCCAGCCAGGGCTTTGTCAAGCCTGACCTTAAAAACTTCTAAGGAAGGGGATTCCACCACCTCCCTAGGTAACGCATTCCAGTCTTTCACCACCCTCCTAGTGAAAAATTTTTTCCTAATATCCAACCTAAATCTCCCCCACTGCAACTTGAGACCATTACTCCTTGTCCTGTCATCTGCTATCATTGAGAACAGTCTAGATCCATCCTCTTTGGATCCACCTTTCAGGTAGTTAAAAGCAGCTATCAAATCCCCCCTCATTCTTCTCTTCTGTAGACTAAACAATCCCAGTTCCCTCAGCCTCTCCTCATAAGTCATGTGTTCCAGACCCCTAATCATTTTTGTTGCCCTTCGCTGGACCCTCTCCAATTTTTCCACATCCTTCTTGTAGTGTGGGGCCCAAAACTGGACACACTACTCCAGGTGAGGCCTCAGCAGTGTCAAATAGAGGGGAACGATCACATGCCTCGATCTGCTGGCAATGCCCCTACTTATACACCCCAAAATGCCATTGGCCTTCTTGGCAACAAGGGCACACTGTTGACTCATATCCAGCTTCTCGTCCACTGTCACCCCAGGTCCTTCTCTGCAGAACTGCTGCCTAGCCATTCGGTCCCTAGTCTGTAGCGGTGCATTGGATTCTTCCGTCCTAAGTGCAGGACTCTGCACTTGTCCTTGTTGAACCTCATCAGATTTCTTTTGGCCCAATCCTCCAATTTGTCTAGGTGCCTCTGTATTCTATCCCTACCCTCCAGCGTATTTACCAGTCCTCCCAGTTTAGTGTCACCCGCAAACTTGCTGAGGGTGCAATCCACACCATCCTCCAGATCACTAATGAAGATATTGAACAAAACTGGCCCCAGGACCGACCCTTGGGACACTCCGCTAGATACCAGCTGCCAACTAGACATGGAGCCATTGATCACTACCCGTTGAGCCCGACAATCTAGCCAATTTTCTAGCCACCTTATAGTGCATCCATCCAGCCCATACTTCTTTAACTTGCTGACAAGAATACTGTGGGAGACTGTGTCAAAAGCTTTGCTAAAGTCGAGGAATAACACGTCCACTGCTTTCCCTTCATCCACAGAACCAGTTATCTCATCATAGAAGGCAATTAGATTAGTCAGGCATGACTTGCCCTTGGTGAATCCATGCTGACTGTTCCTGATCACTTTCCTCTCCTCGAAGTGCTTCAGAATTGATTCCTTGAGGACATGCTCCATGATTTTTCCAGGGACTGAGGTGAGGCTGACCGACCTGTAGTTCCCAGGATCCTCCTTCTTCCCTTTTTTAAAGATTGGCACTACATTAGCCTTTTTCCAGTCTTCCGGGACTTCCCCGGATCGCCATGAGTTTTCAAAGATAATGGCCAATGGCTCTGCAATCACATCCGCCAATTCCTTTAGCACTCTCGGATGCAACGCATCTGGCCCCATGGACTTGTGCACGTCCAGTTTTTCTAAATAGTCCCGAGCCACTTCTTCCTTCACAGAGGGCTGGCCACCTCCTCCCCATGCTGTGCTGCCCAATGCAGTAGTCAGGGAGCTGACCTTGTTCGTGAAGACAGAGGCAAAAAAAGCATTGAGTACATTAGCTTTTTCCACATCCTCTGTCACTAGGTTGCCTCCCTGATTCAGTAAGGGGCCCACACTTTCCTTGGCTTTCTTCTTATTGCCAACATACCTGAAGAAACCCTTCTTGTTACTCTTAACATCCCTCGCTAGCTGCAACTCCAGGTGTGATTTAGCCTTCCTGATTTCATTCCTACATGCCCGAGCAATATTTATATACTCATCCCTGGTCATTTGTCCAATCTTCCACTTCTTGTAAGCCTCTTTTTTGTGTTTAAGATCAGCAAGGATTTCACTGTTAAGCCAAGCTGGTCGCCTGCCATATTTACTATTCTTTCTACACATTGGGATGGTTTGTCCCTGTAAATGGCTTGTCTAGTTTTAGTAAAGTCCAGCCACAAGGAAGTTTGTGTGGAAGGTTGGTTTTTTATGAGAGTTTCCAGTTTTGAGAGCTCATTCTTAATCTTTCCCTGTTTGCTGTAGAGGATGTTGATCAGGTGGTTCCACAGTTTCTTTGAGAGCGTGTGGCACAAGCTGTCAGCATAGTCCATGTGATATGTAGATTGTAATGGATTTTTTACCTTCAGTTCTTTCGGTATGATGTCCATCTGTTTGCATTTGGAAAGGAAGATGATGTCTGTCTGTATCTGTACGAGTTTTTTCATGAAGTTGATAGATTTCCACTCCTTACGGCTAAATGCAGTGCCTTGCATCATGACAAAATAAGCTCTCCAAGGAGAAGGACTGGCATAGCTGGTGCTGAACTAGGGCTAGTGGGGCATGGAAATGCCAGGCGACAAGCCTAAGCAGGCAGAACACCTCAGCCTGGAAACTCTTTGGGGTTCTGCCTAGAGTGGCAGGGCCCCCCCAGTTAGCAGGGAAGGCCCTGGGAGGTGCCCATGCATGTGCATCGGTGATGGCCTCACTAGGAGCCCTGCGCAGCCGGCCCAGCTCTGGGGGAGGGAGCCGCCAGCTAGCCTGGTTCGCACATCGGCCACATGGTGAAAGGGTCAAGGCCAGTCACCGGGGGCAGGCAGCAGGCAGCGCAGGCTGGGAGTGTCCTTGCTGGGCCCCTCGGTGTTCAGCCAGCCTTTTGGCTGGGGGACGTCAGGGCGGCTCCGCCAACGTGTCCAGAGCTATGGAAGGAGGAGTGGGCTTGGCTCCCCAGAGCCTGACAGGGGGCTTGCTGGTGTCCTCCCCACCCCACCTTGCCCAGCCTCTCCCATGCCCCCCTTAACTCCCATCTCACCCAGCCTTCCCCCAGCCTGGCTTTCCCAGTGCCCTCCAACTCTCATTCCACCCAGCTTCCCCTGTCCCCCTCCAACCCTCGCCCCCTCCACTCTCTCCAGTCCCCCTCTCAGCCCCCACCCTGCCCGGCCTCCTTCTTTGCCCCCCAACCTCCATCCCACCCAGTCTCCCCAGCAGCCCCTGCCTCCCACCCCCCACCACACCCAGACTTCTTAGTGTCTCCCAACCTTCACCCCACATGGCCTCCACAGTGCCCCCTGGCCTCCCCAACCCCCACTATACCTAGCTTTTCCAGTGCCTCCCAAGCCCCAACCCACCTGGCCTCCCCTGTCCCCTATTCCCTCCCAGATCCCTTCCCCACCCAACCTCCCATCTGCTCCCCAACCTCACCTCCTGGCCTCCATGTGACAAAGTGGGAATTTTCTGTAATATTTTTTCCAATGCCAATGAGTGCCTTAGTTTCCCCCAGTACTTTACAGTGCTACACAGTGGCTCCAGGACAGTTAACTCTGCTCCTGGGGCAGCACAGGAGAGATTGGAGGGGGTGTCACCTCGCTGCCTGGGTCGTTAGAGGACTGGCTGAAACTGACCTGGATCAATGGAGGATCCGGAAAGCCAACGGGAGACCCTAGCACTGAACAGCTGACTGGGCCCTGAAGAGCAGGCAGGTCTCTGCCCAGGAGTCTGGCTCAGCTGGACTCGCTGGGAAGAGCTCAGGGCGTAAAGCAGGAAGGCTGGAGCCCAGCAGGGCCAGATAAAACTTTTGTGGGCCTGGCGCCAAACATATTTGTGGGCCCCCATGGAGGCAATTGAGCATGGGACGGGGAGGATAGTCCCGAGAGCGAGGGGCCAGCCAGAGGCAATGGGGCATGGCATGGCAGGGCTGGCCCCGCTCGGCCCAGCCCAGTGCAAGGGCACTATTTACAAACTGGCAGTTGCCAGACACACACTGGTCCGCCCAGCCCTGTGCTGCCAGCATGCCCCTTCCCCTCAGGGGTGGGCCCATGCCACACCACACAGCCCCTCCCCCCCCAACACCAGAACATCCCGCTGATTCCCTATGGCCAGAGCCCCCTGAACCCACTATGCACAGTGCCCCCCCCCCAGACCCTGACACAAATGCACAGTCCCCTGCACAACACCACTCCTGCCCAGCGCCCCCATGCCCACAGCCCCACCACAACTACCAAGCACCCCACACAGAACCCCCTCCCTAGTGCCCCAACACACGCAGATCTTCCCCGCCCCTCACAGCCAAGCACACTGCCCCCTCCAGACCTTCCAGAGACCCACTCCCCCATGCCCTGCCTCCTGGCCGCACTCACTAGCCCTGCTGGGAGGCGACTGTGTCTGCCGGGCTGAGCCATCAGCGCAGCCAGGGCTGGTCCCAGGGCCGGGAATCACTCTGGCTCCTCCGGAGTGGCTTGATCAGCCAGGCCAGGGCCTGCCCCAGCTGGGCTCCCTCAGGATCCACTTGCCTGGAGGGGCCCAGCCAAGCCCCCTTTACTGTCCCCCCCGCAACTGGATGAGACTGGCCAGGCTCAGGTGGGGATGGGAAGCAGAGACTGCCCAGAGCCAGAGGTGCACTTGGGTCCAACCAGGGGGCAGAGAGGAGCTGGCAGGTGGGGCCAGGGGGTGGAGAGGAGCAAGTGATGAGTGGGGAGAGCCAGCGGGCTGGTGGGGTCTTGGGGCACAGTGCAAGCAGAGCAGGCCGGGGCCCCTTCTGACCATGGGGCCAGCTCCATGGAGCCACTGGCACCATTGTAAACCCCAGTACTGGAGCCCAGGGTCTCACTCCAGGAGGTGGTAAGGCCGTGTGGCCTCCCCTTGCAGAAGAGTGGGGCCCCTGGGGGGTCTGGCTCACTGAAGAAGTGGATCCTCCAAGGGACTGTTTAAAAGCTGGGGGTTAGCACTGATCCTGTGGCTCTGTGACACCTCCCCACCCCCACCCCACCTGGCCTCCCTCATACCCCTGATCCTCCCATTCCCATTCTCCCGTTCCCATTCTCACCTGGCCTCCCCAGCCTGCCCCGCTCCAGGCCCTGCATCCCCCCCGCGTGGGGTAACACTCTTGGGCAGGTCAAAAGTCTCTGGGGATTTTATTCTCGTGCTCTGGCTGTGGGGGCCCCCTAGGAGCAGAGCAGCTGGCAGGCCTCCCCCAGGCTGCTGCGGGGGTGCATGCGGCGGCGGCGCAGGCGCTGCACGCTGGCATCTACGTGGAAGCCCGTCTGCTTGTCGCGGATGGAGGCACGCAGGTGCCGCTGGGTGGCCTGCATCTGCTGCACATTGGCCGCCGCCTTCTGCAGGGAACGCTCCAGCAGCACGCTGCCCTGCGGGAGGGACAGGTGGACAGGGAACAGTGTCACCTCCCTGCAGCCGGCTGAGGTACTCCCGAATCCCACCTAACTACACCTCACCCCTAGCAGCCAGGCAAAGTCACCCTTCCTCCAGAAACACCATCACCTCCCTGTAGCAGGGTGAGATACTCCTGCCAAGCAACGCTGTCACCCCTACAGCCATCACAGCCAGGCAAGGTACCCCCACTCAGCAACACCATCACCCCCCTATGGCTGGGGAAGGTATCTCTGCCAACCAGTGCTGTCACTCCTACAGCCATCGCAGCCAGGCAAGGTATCCCTACTCAGCAACACCATCATCCCCTACAGCCAGGCAAGATATCCCTGTCCAGTAACACCATCACCCTCATATAGCTGGGCAAGGTTCCTCCAACTAGCAGCACCATCAGCCCTGAAAGCCCCGCACAGAAAGACCATCACCCCCATAGCCATCCCAGCCATGCAAGGTACCCCCATCCAGCAAAACCTTCACCCTCATACAACCGGGCAAAGTACCCCTGCTCAGAAAGACCATTACCCCCTATAGCCATCTCAGCCATGCAAAGTACCCCCATCCAGCAACACTGTCACCACGCTACAGACACCACAACCGGGCAAGGTACCCCCGGATGGGCAACACCACTGCTCCCTACAGCCATACCAGTGGGTGAGACCCCTGGAACTTACCTGGGTGAGGATCTGGGCCTCAGGCAGTTGGGTGCCCACATGGTGCTGGTACACCCGCACCAGGGGCCGGGTCAGCTTCTCCCGCGCCTCCAGGTACTGGCTGGACTCAGGGCCCTAGAACAATGTAGCAGGGGTCAGAGCAGGGCAGCCTCACCTGGGGGAGCCCCCTCCACCCCCAGCCAGTTTCTCCTTCCCATGTCCATCCCTCGGGTGCCCCCAGCCAGTCTGCCCTTCCCCTGCCAATCCCCCCAGACAGTCCCTTCTTCCTCTGCCCATCCCCCAGGTGCTCCCAGCCAGTCCCTTTTTCCCCTGCCCATTCCCCGGGTGCCCCCAGCCGGTCCCTTCTTCCCTTCCTGCCCCCCAGCAAAGCGTCACTCCCTGCCTGCCCCCAGCTGGTCCCTCCTTCCCCCGTAAAGATAAGGCCTTTGTCTGTAGCCATATTGCAAGTCCTAAAGCCGAAGGCCTGCCTCTGCAGCCAGATTAAAAGAGCAGCAGCCATTAGCTGAGAAGCAGGAAGTCACATCCTCACATTCCATCTAAATTACACTAAAACTATGTAGTATCAGGCTGTTAAGAAGGAGACGCCATCCTAATGGCACCCACTATCACCAGATAAAGAAACAAATCTTAAGGTTGTTAAAGAAAACTTAGTTTTATAGCATTGTGTCTGTCAAGAAATCACTTATCAATAGTTGTGGTTGTGAAATCCTCATTTCTTTATTGTTTTGTCATTATGGTCCCCACTTCCCTGTTGTTTGTCTGTATGATCTCTGTCTGGTTCTTTGATTGTTTCTGTTTGTTACATAATTAATTTTGCTAGGTGTAAATTGATTACAGTGGTGGGGTAGGATTGGTTAAAAATGTTGTTACAGTGTGGTAGCACTGGTTAGTGTCATGATTGGTTAAGGTACAGCTAAGCAGGCCTCAAGTTTCACCATATAAACTGGGGACCAAAAGGAAGTTCTTTGGGAACCAACTCCAGGACACAACCCCAAGAACAGAGCTGCCAGAACTCAACACCCTGCCAATGACACTGTGCAGAAACTGGAGTTCCCGAGATGACCTGATCCTGACTGGCCATTAAGAAAAGTCCATCTGTCTCTTTAGGAGTGGTGAGCATTGTATGTGTAGCGTGTGCATTCTGGTTTTTGGTGATGGTTAATAAATCGAGGTTATGTAGGATATTGCTGTGTAAAGCTCTTTCACTGGTAAAAGATTCCATAAACCCCTCAAAAGATTAAGCCCTGAGTCTATAGGGAAAGGGTGTTTGCCCAGAGCCCACGGAGGGGTAAAGTTAGGTGCCTTTTGCCTGGAGCTCTAGGAAGTGGGAAAGGGTGGGGGTACCTAAATTAAGAGGGTTACGCCTTGAGCCCTAGGAACTGGGTAAAGGTGGGATGTCCTAGAGTGTGTGAGTAACAGAGAATTTTAGTGGGTAACACTCCTGCCCGCCCCCCAGCAAAGTTTCCCCACACACACACCAGCCCCCAGCTCCCCTGCCCTCCCAGCACAGGGTCACCTCCCCCAACCCCCTCCGCCCCCACTCACCATGGTCATGCCCTGGGTGATGCCCAGCTCCCCGTGGAAGCGCTGGCAACGGTTCAGGGTGCTGCGCATGCCCCCCAGTGCCATGTAGAGACGCTCCTGGCCGGGGAGGGAGCACAGGGTGAGGTGTGGGGGTCACACTGGGTCCCCACAGGGACAGGTCACCCCAACCCCCAGGTTCAGGGACCACACCAGAGACCTTCCCCCAGCCCGTAGCTGGGGCCTGAGCCCCCGCTTGGCCTCCCAATGGGGGTGGGGCACAATCAGTCCTTTAGTGTGCCATCCCCTGCCACAGCAGTGTGGTTCTGGGCCTGTGGGTCTGATATAGGGATGGAGGCATGAGGGCAGCCTGGGGCAGGGGCTGTGGGGCTGGTATAGAGCTGGGGGGATGGGGGAGCATGGGGCAGGGGCTGTGGGGCTGCTATAGAGTTGGGGGGTTGGGGGAGTTTGGGGCAGGGGCTGTAGGGCTGTTATTGAGCTGGAGGGATGGGGGAGTGTGGTGCATGGGCTGTGGGGCTGGTACAGAGCTGGGGGGATGGGGGAGCATGGGGCTAGTAAGGAGCTTGGGGGAGTGTGGGGCAGGGCAGTGGGTCTGATAAGGAGCTTGGGGTGATGGGGAGCATGGGGTAGGGGCTGTGGGTCTGGTATGGGGATGGGGGAGTGTGGGGAAGGGCTGTGGGGCTAATATAGAGCTGAAGGGATGGGGCAGTGTGGGGCAGGGTCTGTGGGTCTGGTATAGAGCTGGGGGGAGTGTGGGTCAGAGGCTGTGGGTCTGGTATAGAGCTGGGGCACGGGGGAGTGTGGGGTAGGGGCTGTTGGACTGGTATGGTGCTGGGGGGATGGGGGAGTGTGCGGCAGAGGCTAGTATAGGAATTATGTGACGAAGTGGGACTGTTCTTAATGTTTTCTCTGAATACTGTGTGGATGCCTCAGTTTCCCCTATGCATTTATTAAGGATCTAGGTGCTGAGATAAGGGTGTGTGATTGTTGCAGAGCCCTAGAGGGGCAGTGTGATGCTGTCTGCACAGGGAATGGCCGACACCCTGTCTCCTGGCAACTGATGGCCTGGGCCTCTCCCCTGCAAGGTGCCAACTGAAGGTGTTGGAGATCAGGTGGCCTCCTTGCCCAGAAAAGGCACAAAGGCCAGAGGAGGGGGAGGGAGTTTCAGTTTGGAGCTGGCTGGGGAGATGGGGGGAGGCCCAGAACCTGGGTCTGGGCTCCCCACCTCCCAAGATGGACCTGACTGAGGGGTTCTGTTTTCTGTACCTACAAGCTCTGTTTTAGACTGTGTTCCTGTCATCTAATAAACCTTCTGATTTCATGGCTGGCTGAGAGTCATGGTGAATTGCAGGAAGTGGGTCTGCGGGGCCCTGACTCCCCCACACTCTGTGACAACTGGTGGCAGTGGTGAGAGGTACTGCACCCCGTGGATGGCGCTTCCTGCAGTAAGTGACTGGGGAGCAGCAAAAGGAAGGGGGATTAACGAGGACCAGGTGTGCTGAAGGCTCAGAGAGGAGCAGTTCCGGGAGGCGAAGGAGCTACGCTTAACCCCTAAGAGTGTGTGACCAGCGAGAAGGACTGTTGCAGTAACGGGGTTCCCCGGGGACTGCGGTGAGCGGTTCCAGGGGTGGAGGAGTCTGTGGCTTGACTCTGGGCGAGAGTTGATGACCTGGAGAAGAGCTGGCACAGTAGGGGTTCTACCTGGAAACAGTGGGGAGCTTAGAGCACACAGGCCTGAAAGTCCACAACAACTTGGGAACAGCAAAGTGATGGCCTATCACCATCTCCTTAAGAAGGACATTGTAAACCTGTGCAAAAAGAGAGGGTTACGCATTGGAAAGTTCACCAAAGCACTGTTAATTGTGCCGCTGGAGGACGATGACCACTCTAAGGAGCAGATTCCTGACCTAAATGGGGCTACAAGAGGATCTGGGAGCAGCTGGAGCAGTAGCCAGGCATCCCAAGGACTCCTGTCCCCAACCAGACGGGGGTCTTCACGATCAGGTTCCCCATCAGGGGATCAGAGACGGATGGAATTGGAGCTGAGTCTGAAAGAGCTGGAGGACAGTGAGAAGGAGTGAGAGGACCATGAGAGACAGCGAGAGCCCGAGAAAGAGCTGTCGGAGGAGCAGCAGCAGCATGAACTGGCGGTGGTGGAGCGGAGAGGCATAGGGGACTTCCCAGGGGTGAATGGGGATAGACCCCTGGGTGCCAGTTCCTCAGGGAACCTCAATACTAAATTGCTGCCCCTGGTTAAGGAGGGGGGGATGTGGATGCCCACCTCACTGCCTTCGAGCAGGCTGGTGATTTGAACAAGGGGGATCCTGTGGAAAAGCCCTGGTATCTAGCTCCCTTGCTGAGTCTCAAGGCCATAGACGCGTCAGCCAGATTGATGGGGTGGTGGACAGGCTTCCACTCCTGGCCCCAGCCTATATGTCTGCGTGGACTCTCCTGGGCTCAGGCCCCTTGGACCCCCAGTGAGAGCGGAAGGTGGTGGTCAATGGGGAGACATTCCTGGGGTGGAGAGATCCTGGGACAGAGAGAACCCTTGTCAGGCCCTGGGTGGTGCAGCCTCACCAGATGCTGAAGAGCTGTGCGACCTGGATGAAGGTCCCAGGTATGAAACCATTCACCCTGCCTATGGTCCAGATCCCTGTGCAGACACAGGAGGGGTCAGGCTGGCTGGTAGTTGGGATTCTCAGCTGTGAGGTCCTGTTGTGGGATGCCTGTGTCTATTTGGGACAGGATCCAGACCCTGGTCCTGTAACGGCCAAGGATTTGAATTTGAATCCAGGGAACCAATCGACTGAGACTGAAATTGTCAGTGAAAATCAAATGACCTGGCTGGCAGGGGGGAGGAGCTGCTAGGCTCGGGATACCTGCTTGTCTGTAACCAGAGCCCTGGGGCTGAGTGGGACGGAGAGATGCTCCCCGCCCCCCTGCACACTGGAAAGGGGTCTCACGATGGCTCTGATGCTGTGACCAAAGCAGCGAGCTCGCTGCCTAATCCCACTGGGACAGCCAGGGCAGCGCTGAGCATGGTGGGAGCTGAGACCCCAGCTGAGTGGGCAGACACACAGGCAGGGCAGGTCAGCTGCCAACCAGGTTTGCCTTGTCCAGATGTGCTGCTGGGACAGGGCTCAGTGGTGCTGTGACCCCAGGCCCAGCCAGCGAGAGGGAACAGGTCCCCATCCCTTCCCCAAGAGCTGAATTCCAGACCGAGCTGCAGGATGCCTCCTTGGAGAAGCTGAGGGAACTTGCTGGCCACCGCCCTGCAAACCCCCTTGGGGAAGGCTGCAGGGAAAGATTGCTGTGGGAGAAGGATTCCTGTACTGGGAATGGGCTCCCCAAGGGGAAGTAGAACTGTGGGGAATCAGGAGGCAGCTGGTGGTGCCAGCTTTATCAAGCTGCATCCTGTGGAAAGGAGCGACTCTGGAAGGGTATGCAGTGCTGCTCTGCCGGCATCTATAATACTAACTGTGAATTTCGTAAGATCCTTCCACCTGCAAGATTTAAATGCATGGCAAGGAGTTGGCCCACAATGTTCCTCTCTCAGGACACCCGGGGATCCAGTGCCCCAGGCAGCAGCGGTGGCAGAACTTTTTCTGGCCTGGAGTCTGTGACGCAGCCCAGCAGTACTGCAGGTCCTGTGACCCCTTCCAGAGCGTGGGGAAGACCCAGCTCCCTTGAGACCCCTGCCTATCATAGAGGAACCTTTCCGGAACATAGTGGAGCCCCTCAGCAAGGAAACCCAGTCGGAAAGAAATACATCCTGGTGGTGATGGATTTCGCCACCCACTACCCAGAGGCAGTGGCTCTGTCCTCCACCGAGGCAGACACTGTGGCAGACACGCTGCTGACCATCTTCAGCAGAGCAGGGGTCCCCAGCAAGGTCCTTACAGACCAGGGGTCCAATTTCATGTCAGCCCTGCTCCAGGGCTTGTGGGAGAAATGTGGGGTCTAGCCTTCCTGGGTCTCTGCATATCACCCTCAGTCCAATGGGCTGGCGGAGAGATTTTATGGACCCTGAGGATGATGCTGAGGACTTTTATGAATCAGCATCTGCAGAATTGAGACAGACCACTGGGAACAAACCATCCCGATGTGTAGAAAGAATAGTAAATATGACAGGTGACCAGCTTGGCTTAACAGTGAAATCCTTGTTGATCTTAAACACAAAAAAGAAGCTTACAAGAAGTGGAAGATTGGACAAATGACCAGGGAAGAGTATAAAAATATTGCTCGGGCATGCAGGAGTGAAATCAGGAAGGCCAATCCACACTTGGAGTTGCAGCTAGCAAGAGATGTTAAGAGTAACAAGAAGGGTTTCTTCAGGTATGTTAGCAACAAGAAGAAGGTCAGGGAAAGTGTGGGCCCTTTACTGAATGGGGGAGGCAACGTAGTGACAGAAGATGTGGAAAAAGCTAACGTAGTCAATGCTTTTTTCGCATCTGTCTTCACGAGCAAGGTCAGCTCCCAGACTACTGCACTGGGCAGCACAGCATGGGGAGGAGGTGACCAGCCCTCTGTGGAGAAAGAAGTGGTTCAGGACTATTTAGAAAAGCTGGACGAGCACAAGTCCACGACGCCAGATGCACTGCATCCAAGAGTGCTAAAGGAGTTGGCGGATGTGATTGCAGAGCCATTGGCCATTATCTTTGAAAACTCATGGCGATCGGGGGAGGTCCCGGATGACTGGAAAAAGGCTAATGTAGTGCCCATTTTTAAAAAAGGGAAGGAGGAAGATCCAGGGAACTACAGGCCAGTCAGCCTCACCTCAGTCCCTGGAAAAATCATGGAGCAGGTCCTCAGGGAATCAATTCTGAAGCACTTCGAGGAGAGGAAAGTGATCAGGAACAGACAGCATGGATTCACCAAGGGCAAGTCATGCCTGACTAATCTAATTGCCTTCTGTGATGAGATAACTGGCTCTGTGGACGAGGGGAAAGCAGTGGATGTGATATATCTTGACTTTAGCAAAGCTTTTGATACAGTCTCCCACAGTATTCTTGTCAGCAAGTTAAAGAAGTATGGGCTGGATGAATGGACTATAAGGTGGATAGAAAATTGGCTAGATTGTTGGGCTCAACGGGTAGTGATCAATGGCTCCATGTCTAGTTGGCAACCGGTATCAAGTGGAGTGCCCCAAGGGTCGGTCCTGGGGCTGGTTTTGTTCAATATCTTAGTTAATTATCTAGAGGATGGTGTGGACTGCACCCTTAGGAAGTTTGCAGATGACACTAAACTGGGAGGAGTGGTAGATATGCTGGAGGGTAAGGATAGGATACAGAGGGACCTAGACAAATTAGAGGATTGGGCCAAAAGAAATCTGATGAGGTTCAACAAGGACAAGTGCAGAGTCCTGCACTTAGGACGGAAGAATCCCATGCACCGCTACAGACTAGGGACCGAGTGGCTAGGCAGCAGTTCTGCAGAAAAGGACCTAGGGGTTACAGTGGACAAGAAGCTGGATATGAGTCAACAGTGTGCCCTTGTTGTCAAGAAGGCTAATGGTATTTTGGGCTGTATAAGTAGGGGCATTGCCAGCAGATCATGGGATGTGATCATTCCCCTCTATTCAGCATTGGTGAGGCCTCATCTGGAGTACACGCTACAAGAAGGATGTGGAAAAATTGGAAAAAATCAAGCAGAGGGCAACAAAAATGATTAGGGGGCTGGAGCACATGACTTATGAGGAGAGGCTGAGGGGACTGGGATTATTTAGTGTGCAGAAGAGAAGAATGAGGGGAGATTTGATAGCTGCTTTCAACTACCTGAAAGGGGGTTCCAAAGAGGATGGATCTAGACTGTTCTCAGTGGTACTGGTTGATAGAACAAGGAGCAATGGTCTCAAGTTACAGCGTGGGAGGTTTAGGTTAGATATTAGGAAAAACTTTTTCACTAGGAGGGTGGTGAAGCACTGGAATGGGTTACCTAGAGAGATGGTGGAATCTCCTTCCTTAGAGGTTTTTAAGGTCAGGCTTGACAAAGCCCTGGCTGGGATGATTTAATTGGGGATTAGGTCCTGCTTTGAGCAGGGGGTTGGACTAAAGGACCTCCTGAGCTCCCTTCCAACCCTGATATTCTATGAAGTACCTGCCCCTCCTGAAGTACAGGGAAGTGCCCCAGGAATCCACAGCGTTCTTCCCTTTCGAGCTGCTGTATGGGAGGAGAGTGAGGGGACCCCTGGACCTGGTACGGGACGGTTGGGAGGAGAAGCGGGTAGACCCCCTGGCGGATCTCTTCCCTTAGATGGGAGCCAATCCACCCATCAGGAGTCCCCCATTCAGAGTCACTGGACAAACAGCCCTGAACCTGGAGAGAGAGGTCAAGGTCACGCTGGCTTTAGAGGTGATCCAGCCGTTCAACAGCCCATGGGCCTTACCTGTGGGGCTAGTCCCCAAGAAAGAGGGGTCGATCCGATTCTTTGGGGACTATCAGAAGCTTAATGCCATCAATGTGTCCAATGCCTACCCCATGCCTAGGCCTGGTGAGATTCTAGACAAGCTGGCGGGGGGCTCATTACCTCTCTACTATGGATCTCACCAAGGGCGACTGGCAGGTGCCTTTGGACCCAGATACCAGGTTGAAATCTGCCTTCACCACCCCATTGGCGCTCTGAGTTCCTGGTCCTGCCTTTCGACTTCAAGGGGGCATCGGCCACCTCCCAGCGCCGGGTGAATCAGTTACTGAGGGGGATGGAGAACTTGGCCCTGGCATACATTGATGATATCTGTGTCTTTAGCCAGACCTGGGATTAATACATGTCCCAGGTGAAGAGGGTGCTGGGCTGCCTCAAGGAGGCAGGACTGATGGTAAAAGCTGGAAAGTGTAAAGTGGGGATGGCAGAGATATCATACCTGGGCCACAAGGTGGGGAGCAGCTGCCCAAGCCCAGAGCCGGCCAAGCTGGAGACAATCAGAGATTGGCCCATTCTCCAGACCAAGAAACAGGTCCAGGCCTTTATCAGGATGGCGGGGTACTACCGGAGGTTTGTACCACACTTTAGCTCCCTAGCTGCCCCCATCACTGATCTATGTGAGAAGGGTAAGCCAGACAAGGTGGTCTGGACTGAGCAGCGCCAGAGGGCTGTCTGTGTGCTGAAGGAGGCTCTAATCCAGGGCCCAGTAAATCTGGTAAACCCAGACTTTGCCAAGCCCTTTACAGTGTTCACTGATGCCTCAGACTCAGGTCTGGGCACGATGCTGATGCAAGCTGTTGCTAAGGGGGAGAGACACCCCATCAGGTACCTGAGCAAGAAGCTGCTGTCCCGGGAGCAGAACTATGCGGTCATAGAGAAGAAATGCCTGGCCATGGTGCAGGCCCTTAAAAAGTGCAGCCGTATCTATTTGGGCAGCGCTTTACTGTGTATATTGACCACTCTTCCCTGATGTGGCAGAGCTGGGGGGATGGGGGAGTGTGGGGCAGGGGCTGTGGGTCTGGTATAGTGCTGGGGGAGTGTGGGGAGTGTGTGGCAAGGGCTGTGGGGTTAGTAAGGAGCTTGGGGTGATGGGGGTAGCCTGGGGCAGGGGCTGTGGGGTTGGTATAGAGCTGGGGGGCTGTGGGGGGCTGGGGGGCTGGTATAAGAATGGGGGGAGTGTGGGGCATGGGCTGTGGGTCTGGAGCTGGGGTGATCGGGGTAGCCTGAGGCAGGGGCTGTGGGTCTGGTGTAGAGCTGTGGGTGTGGGGGGAGTGTGGGGCAGGGGCTGTGGGTCTGGTATAGTGCTGGGGAGATGGGGGGAGTGTGTGGCAAGGGATGTGGGGTTAGTAAGGAGCTTGGGATGATGAGGGTAGTCTGGGTCAGGGGCTGTGTGGCTGGTATAGAGGTGGGGGATTGGGGGGAGCATGGTGCAGTGGCTGTGGAGCTGGTTTACAGCTGAGGGCCTGGGGGAGCGTGGGGCACAGGCTGTGGGTCTGGTATAGAGCTGGGGGCACAGGGGCAGTGTGGGGCAGGGCTGTGGGTCTGGTATGGGGATGAGGGAGAGTGGGGCAGGGTCTGTGGGTCTGGTATAGAGCTGGGGGGATGGGCGAGTGTGGGGCAGGGGCTGTGGGTCTGGTATAGAGCTGGGGGGATGGGCGAGTGTGGGGCAGGGGCTGTGGGTCTGGTATAGAGCTGGGGGGATGGGCGAGTGTGGGGCAGGGGCTGTGGGTCTGGTATAGAGCTGGGGGGATGGGCGAGTATGGGGCAGGGGCTTTGGGTCTGGTATAGAGCTGGGGAGGATGGGGGAGTGTGGGCAAGGGGCTGTGGGTCTGGTATGGGGATGTGGGGAGTGTGGGGCAGGGGCTTTGGGACTGGTATAGAGCTGGGGGATGTGGGAATGTGGGGCAGGGGCTCCCCCAGCTAGGCAGAAAGCCCCACTGGTTTGGGGGCTCCGGGCAATTTATGGAGCGGGTATGAGGAAGTGGGAATTTTCCATTATAGTTTGATGATGCCTGTGTGTGCCTCAGTTTCTCCTCGCTTGTGCAGGGCTCCCCGGGGTGGGGCCAGACTGTTGGCTCTCCAGGCAGGTCAGTCTGAATGTAGCCTGGCTGACTGAGCTGCGGCGTGTCACTGGGGAAGGACTGGCCGAGGCCGACCCCGGCTCAGTGGCGAATGCACGTGGACAAGGGGAAGGCCATTCTCCCAGCCATGCCCTGAGTGCCCAGTGTCCCAGAGGGAACCGGATCCCTCTGCTCTGCGCAGAGAGGCTGGGCACAGACTGGGCTCGCCAGCAGAGAGCAGGGCTGGAGCCCAGGGGCTCTATCTAGGAAGCAGGCCTGCCAACGGGACGGGTGCGGGCAAAGGGGGCAATTTCCCATGGGCCCGGGAGATTTAAAAGGGTGGGTCGTGGTACCGGCGGCCACAGAGGTGACAGGGTAAGGGGTTCCATGGGGGGCAGCATGCGGGGGGCCAGAGGCAGGTGAAGGGCTTCTGTGGGAGGCAGGGGCAGGAGGACAGGTGGGGTACTTTGGGGGGCAGCATGTGGGGGGATGAGGCAGGGGGAAGGGTTCGTCTGGAGCAACATGTGGGGGGAGATGGGGAGGCTCTGTGGGGGGCAGCATGTGGAGGACAGGGGCAGGGTGAGGGGTTCCGTGGGGGGCAGCATGTGGGGGGCAGGGGGAGCTGTTCTATGGGGGGCAGGAGCAGGGGGAGGGGTTCCATGGGGGCAGCGTGTGGGTGAAGGGATAGGGGTTCTGTGGGGGGCAGCATGCGGGGAGGCAGGGGGAGGGAGAGGGGTTCTGTGGGGGGCAGCATGTGGGAGGGGTGGGTTTCCGTGGGGTGCAGCTTGCAGGGGAAGCAGGGTTTCTGTGGGGGGCAGCGTGCTGGGGGAGGGGCGGGGTTCCATGCGGGGCAGCATGCGGGCGGGGGGGGTAGAGGCAGGGGGAGGG